>NW_022589706.1:66682466-66814694 GCF_004348235.1 Phoca vitulina | reverse complement strand
CATCGGGCTCCCTGCTCAGCGGGAAGCCTTCTTCTCCCTCTCCCACTGCCCCTGCTTGTGTTCCTGCTCTCGCTATCTCTGTCTCTGTCAAATAAATAAATAAAATCTTTAAAAAAATAAAATATAAAATAAAATAACAAATAAAATAAATAAAAGATAATTTGTTCCTTCATACTTTTTTCATAGAAAAATCCTAAAATTGATGTGGGAACACAAAAGACCTCAAATAGCCAAAGCAATCTTATGAAGAATGAAGCTGAAGGCATCACATTTCCTGATTTCAAACTGTTACAAAGCTATGAGTAATCAAACAGTACGATATTGGCATAAAAAGAAACATATACTAATAGAACAGAATAGAGAGCCCAGAAATAAGCTCACACAAATACAGTGTGACAAAAACACCAAGGCTATGTGTTTGGTGGGGAAAGGATAGTCTTCAATAAATTGTTGGGAAAACTGAATATCCACATGGAAAAGAATAAAATTTGGCCCTTATCTTACACCATATTCAAATATTAGCTCAAAATGGATTAAATATCTAAACATAAGACCTGAAACTATAAAACTCCTAGAAGAAAATATTGGAAAAAAGCTCCTTGACATTGGTCTTGGCAGTGATTTTTTTTGATATGACACTAAAAGCACAGGAAACAAAAAAATCAGTAAGTGGGCTACATCAAATTGCTTCTACATAGCAAAGGAAATCATCAACAAAATGAAAAGGCAGTCTTTTCTGGAATGAGAGAAAATATTTGCATATTTGCAAGGAACTTATACAATTCCAAAGCAAAAAAATAATAATTATTATAAAATAATAAATAAATAAAAACTGGGCAAAGACCAAGCTGGAACAAACAATCCTAAAATTTGTATGGAACCACAAAAGACCCCAGATAGCCAAAGCAACCTTGAAAAAGAAAAACAAAGCTGGAGGCATCACAATTCAAAGTTGTAATAATCAGAACGGTTTGGTACTGTCACAAAAACAGATACATTGATTAGTGGAATGGAATAGAAAACCCAGAAATGAACCCACAACTATATAGTCAACTAATCTTTGACAAAGCAGGTAAGAATATCCAATGGAAAAAAAAATCTCTTCAACAAAAGGTGTTAGGAAAACTGGACAACAACATGCAGAAGAATGAAACTTTCTTATGCCATACACAAAAATAAATTCAAAATGGCTGAAAGACTTAAATGTGAGACAGGAAACTATAAAAATCCTAGAGAACACAGGCAGCAACCTGTTTGACTTGGCCATAGCCACTTCTTACTAGACATGTCTCCAGAGGCAAGCGAAACAAAAGCAAAAATAAACTATTGGGACTTCATCAAGATGAAAACCTTCTGCACAGCAAAGGAAACAACAAAACTAATAGGCAACCTTTGTAATGGGAGAAGATATTTGCAAATGACATATCTGATAAAGAGTTAATATCCAAAATATATAAAGAACTTATGAACCTCAACACCCAAAAACCAATAAATCCAGTTAAGAAATGGACAGAAGACATAAATAGACATTTTTCCAAGAAGATATACAGATGGCCCACAGACACATGAAAAGATGCTCAACATTATTCATCATCTGGGAAATACAAATCAAAACTACAGTGAGATATCATCTCACACCTCTCAGAATGGCTAAAATTAACAACATAGGAAATAACAGGTATTGGCGAGGCTGGGGAGAGAAAGGGGAACCCTCCTACACTTTTGGTGGGAATGCAGACTGGTGCAGTCACTCTGGAGTACAGTATGGAGGCTCCTCAAAAAGTCAAAAATAGAACTACCCTATGACCTAGCAATTGCACTACTAGGTTATTTACCCAAAGGATACAAAAATATAGATTTGAAGGGATATATGTACCCTGATGTTTATAACAGCATTATCAACAGTAGCCACATTATGGATAAATGCAAGTGTCCATTGACTGATGAATGAATAAAAAAAGATGTGGGGTGTGTGTGTGTGTGTGTGTGTGTGTGTGTGTGTGTGTGTAAAATGGAATATTACTCAGCCATAAAAATGAATGAAATCTGCAGCAATATGGATGGAGCTAGAGAGCATTATGCTAGGCAAAATAAGTCAGAGAAAGACAATACCCTATGATTTCACTTACATGTGGAATTTAAGGAACAAAACCGATGAACCTGGGTATGGGGGGTGGGGAATGAGAGGCAAACCAGAAAATAGACTCTTAACCATAGAGAACAAACTAATGGTTACTAGAGGGGAGGGAAGTGGGCAGTGGGGGAGGGGGGTAATGGGTTCAATGGGTGATGGGCAAAGAGGTTGACTAGACTTTTTTCAAAGAAGATGTAGGAATGGCAAGCAGATATATGAAAATGATGTCACTAGTCGTCAACGAAATGCAAAATAAGACTACAATGAGCTATCACCTCATCCCTGTTAGAATGACTTTTATCAAAAAGACGAGATAACAAGTATTGGTGAGGATGTGGAGAAAAGGGAACCTTTGTACACTGGGTTGGTAAGAATGTAAAGTGGTACAGCCATTATGGAAAATAGTGTGGCGGTCCCTCAAAAACTATGCGATCTAGTTATTCCACTTCTGGGTATATGGCCAAAGAAATGAAATCAGTATCTCAAAGAGATATTTATACTCTCACGTTTAATGCAGCATTAATTATAATAGCCGAGATATGGAACCATCTAAGTATCTGTCAGTGGATAAAGGGATAAAGAAAATGTGGTAGAAGTAATATTCCATTGTGTATGTATATTCAGTGTATGTGTATCTGTATATATTTCTTGTATGTATACAATGTAATGTATACACACACATAATACAAGAGGGAAATCCTGCCACTTCCAACAACATGGATGAACCCAGAGGACATTATGCTAAGTGAAGTAAGCCGGATACAGAAAGATAAATACTGTGTGATCTCACCTATATTTGGAATCTAAAAAAGTTGAGCTCAAAAGCAGAGAGTAGAACAGTGGCTGCCAGGGGCTACTGGCAGAGGGAAATGGATAGATATTGGTCAGAGGCTACAGACTTTCAGTTATAAGGTGAATAAGTTCCAGGGATATAATGTATAATATGATGAATGTAGTTAATAATATTATATTTTATGCTTGAAATTTGCTGGGTAAGTTTATCTTAATTGTTCCCATCACAAAAACAAAATCATAACTATGTGAGGTGATGGAAGTGTTAATTTGCCTAATTGTGGTCATCATTTCACAACGTATACGTAAATCATCACATTTTATACCTTAAGTATATTACAATTTGGTATTTGCCAATGATACCTCAATGCTGGAAAAATTATAATAACCCTGCATGTGACATTTTTTGTCTATATCACAGTTTTGTCGAGTAGCTCTGAAAAAAGATTTTTTGTATCTGAAAAGTAACTTTGGCTGAAGAAATCATGATTCTGAAAAGATTATTCATTTCACAAATATTTTTTGAGTTAGGCGAATTACCCAAGATTACATATTTTGTTGGCAGGCTGAGATTAATATATGTCTTGATTATTTTACAATTACTTCCTGCCTGTCTTCTGTCTTCAGTTATTTTACCCTTTTGTGTGTTTATAATTTCCTCCTCAGCCTGGTTGTGACTGCCTGGTGGAGAGGGAATGTGTCTTCTGGGTATTTTTTGCATCCACAACGGGACCTACCTAACAGGCACCTACTTTGTTGCCGCTGCCTTGGCTCCTATTGTGATGTTATTATTACATGTGCTCAGTTTAAGTTCCATTCTCTTCATCTAGCTGACCTACACCTCTCAGAGGTTGAGGTCTGATTCTGAAAGAGTAGAATTTTATGTGTGAGTTTTCTCTCTTTGGGTCTTTGGAAAGTACTCCCCTCACCCCAGGGAACCTTGTACTGCCTACCCTTAGAGTTACCACAGAAGTCAAAACTCTGCTCTCTTATCTTCCCCACTTAATCTCTAGGCCATCTCCCCACCAGGGCTCCGACCCTGATATTGTCCCTATATCAGTAACATGTTGCTTATTTATACAGGAGCAATCCGTTGTTTTATGAGGCTCATAACCAGTCTCTGCAACTCTCTGACCCTGTGGCAGAAAGGGTGTGCCTCGTGATGTTTGCCAAACAACTGTTATATGAGATTTAACAGTAGTATACGTCATAAGATTCAGACTTTAAATGATATTAATAATGAATCAATATTCAACAATTTTAACTGTACCCATTGTCCATCAAGCATCCTAATCTATTAAGTCCTGAAATTAAATATGACTTTCTTCATTTCTTTTTTTTTTTTTTTAAGATTTTATTTATTTATTTGACAGAGAGAGACACAGTGAGAGAGGGAACACAAGCAGGGGGAGTGGGAGAGGGAGAAGCAGGCTCCCTGCAGAGCAGGGAGCCTGATATGGGGCTCGATCTCAGGACCCTGGGATCATGACCTGAGCCGAAGGCAGTCGCTTAACCGACTGAGCCACCCAGGCACCCGACTTCATTTCTCAAGTCCAGCCAGCCACAGAAAGCAGTCATAACTATCCCATGTTTGTACTTCATAAAGGGCACTCCGATTATTTCCTGAACATGTGTGTTCCCCGTAGTGTCTCACGCTCTGATATGTGGAGCCGAGTTTCAGAATCTTGAACTGACTAGTGAACATCAAATGAAATTAGGATTCTTAGCTACAAGATTCCTAATCATACTGTTTGAAAAATTACCAAATGTTTTAACTGTATTGCTGACCTTGCAAGCTTTACTGCAGTAGCTCCCACGTGGGGAAAGAGTTTGAAACTGCCTTGTGAAAAGCACAGTGGTAAGCCTCCCCACACACTTCCCCGACAGGGCATTCCCACTCTCTGGCCTTCCTAACAAAGGTTTATAGAAAAGTAGGTTTGTAAAAGGCCCCAAGGTCCCAGAGTTGGTTAGAAAAAAATATCTAATTCTATCTCTACAGATAGTTTTCTAATCTGTTCTTAACCACCGCTGGCTCCCACAATAAATATTCCAAGGTTTTCTCAGATGAACTATTTCATATAAGCTGAATATCTATTAAAAATATTTTCCAGTGTTTAACTTCAATCTCCTTTTATTCTTGTGGTTTAAAATGAAAGTCTCTGATATTTCTCTAAGTATTTTGATTATTAAAGAACAAATAGTTCTCTACCCATTCACCAAAATCTGCCACTCATTACAATTGCTCTGACTATTCAGATTTTGACATTTCACTGGGATCCAAACTTCTATTTACAGTTGTTTTAAAGTTCTTTTTTTTATTTTCTCTTATGATTTTCTTAATAACATTTTCTTTAGCTTACTTTATTGTAAGAATACAGCATACAATACATAAAACATACAAAATGTTAATTGTGTTCTTGGTAAGGTTTCTTTCTATTTTTTTTTTTTTTATTATGTTCAATTAGCCAAAATGTAGTTTGTTTATAGTATGAGTGGTTGATGAAAGAGAAGGTAGGTAACAGTAAGGAAATTTATTGTCATATATGCAGATAATTTTTGGTAGCCTATAAATCACCAAAGTATAAGTGGACTGCTGTGGCCTTAACTGAATTTATTTTAGTAATTCAAAGTCAACAAAATCCTAGTGGGCACATTCTATGTACCGCACATTTTGCACTAGGCTCTGCAAAGCCAGAAAGAACTAAGGCATGCTCTCTTTAGGGGTCTCCCAGTCTATTAAGTGAGACAAATTTATCCGTAGTTAACAAAAATAAATAATGCAAGAGGTTTAGAAGAGGCATAAGAGAGCGCTATAAAAGCCAAGAGGACTTCTCATTGAATAAAGTTCAAGGTATTCAAGTTCTTTAAAAATTTGGCTCAATCTACTTACCTCACTTACTCTACCACAGTTCTTTATCCTATGCTCAGGCTGCATTGCAACCACATTATTTCAAAGATGCCATAGTAGTTTCACACCTCTGCATCTTTGCTAACATTGTTCCTTTTATTTGGAGTGCCCTTGTTCCTCTTTGTGAATGGTCAGTGACATTTCATCTCTATGAAGCTCTGACTCTTGCCATTGCATATAAATGCAGTCATAGAATATATGTTCTTCTGCCTCTTTCTTTCCTTAGCACATGCTTTGAAGGTTCATCCATATTATAATGTGTCAGTATTTCATGACTTTTTGAAGCTGAATAAAATTCTGTTGAATGCAGACACCACATTTTGTTTATTCATCAGTTGAGGTACATTTGGGTTGCTTGGACTTTGGGGCTATTATGAATAATGTTAGTATGAACATTTGGGTACAGGTCTTTCTATGAACACATGTTTTCAGTTCTCTTATGTATATGCCTGGGGTGGAGTTGCTGGTTCATATAGTAACCTATGTTTAACTTTTTCAGGAACCCATAAACTATTTCTCAAAGTGGCTGCTTCATTTTGCATTCCCACTGACAATGTATGATATTTCCAGTTTCTCCACATCTTTGTCACCACTTGTTAGTGTCTATTTTATTACAACCATTCTGCTAAGTGTAGAATGGTGTCCTATTGTGGTTTTGGTTTGCATTTCCCTAAGGGCTAATGAACATCTTTTCATGTGTTATTCGCCATTTGTATATCTTCTTTGGAGAAATGGCAATTCAAATACTTGGCCCGTTTTTTAAATTGGGTTGTCTTTTTACTAGTTGGAAGAATTAGTTATATATTCTGGGTACTATCTGTTATCAAATATGCAATTTTTCAGATATTTTTGCATATTCTGAGGATTGTCTTTTCACTTTTTTGATTATGTTCCCTGAAGCACAGAAGTTTTTAATTTTGATCAAGTTCAAGTAATCTATTTTTTTCTCTAGCTGTTTATGATTTTGATGTCTTATCTAAGAAACCATTGTTTAATCCAAAGTCATGAAGATTTATGTTTATGTTTTCTTCTAAGAGTTTTATGATTTTGCTCTTACAATTAAGTATATGGCACATTTTGAGTTTTTATATGTGGTGTGAGGCATCGGTCCAACTTCATTCTTTTGCTTGTGGATATCCAGTTGTCCCAGCACCATTTGCTAAAAAGACTATTCTTTTCCCATGGAATTGTCTTTTTGGTTCCCTTATCAAACATCTGAACCTGATTGTAGAAAAACAAAAATAAAATTAAGTTAGCATCCTAACTCTTCTCTTCTTTCACTGCTGCCTTTGCTTTCTGAAAACATGAACCTCAGTTCAATAGAGAAATGGACACGGCTTAGATCTATAAAATATTATAGCACAATCCAAAGTTTTTATCTTATTTCACACAACAATCACAAAAGACTGATGTTACCCTCCTACCTCCCAAATCTACAAAGGTATTCATATCTGTACCCTTATACTCTGCCTTTTCTCCTATTACAGTGGATGAACTAAACTTGCACCTCTTTGGGGTCAACCCTTGTGCTTGTACTCTGAATACCATTCCTTTTCATTGACCCAAGGACTGTATTCCAATAATCACCTCCCTCCTCTGTGACATCAATTTCTTTCTTCTAGATTTTTCCCATCAGATAGAAACATGCTGTAATAGCTCACAACACTTTTTTAATACTTCCCCAGAAACAATATCTCTCTTCTCCTTTAGAGCAAATCTCTGATAAAGGAGTATACATACTTGCTCTCTTCATAACCATTCCTCCTGTTCTTCAACCCATACAACACTGAAAGTGTTCCTATTAAGGACACCAACAGTCTCCATCTTGCCAAATCCAGAGATCAGTCTACTGTTCTTACCTTACTCTAGCTCAGCCGCATTTGACCCAACTGATTACTCCCTTATGAAGAACTCTCTTCACATTGCTTCTGCAATACCACACTCTCCTCTTTTCCCTCTAGTCTTATTGGACACCCTTTTTTAGTCTTATTTGCAAAATCTGTCTTATTTTCCAGACTGTTTCCAGACCTTCCAGAGGTTGGTTTTCCTCCAACCTCTCCATCATACTCCCAATTGATATATCCAATTGGTGCTACCACCTACTAAATTTTGGGGTGCCCCCCACCTAAAGTGAAAAAGCAAAGCCCCTTGTTAAAAGTTACTAAAAATTTCGGGGTGCCTGGGTGGCTCAGTAGTTAAACGTCTGCCTTCGGCTCAGGTCATGATCCCAGGGTCCTGGGATCGAGCCCCTCATCGGGCTCCCTGCTCCGCGGGAAGCCTGCTACTCCCTCTCCCACTCCCCCTGCTTGTGTTCCCTCTCTTGCTGTGTCTCTCTCTGTCAAATAAAATCTTTAAAAAAAAGCTATTAAAAATTTCAAGACATCAACACCAGAGTATTAAACCCAGCATGCGGCCACAGGAGACTGCACATTTCCTGTGCCCATGAGGCTAGTCCTGCTTATTGGCTTCCTGATAAGTCTACTCAGATATTTAATAAATACCTCACCCTCAGTTGTATAAAACAGGCCTCCCAATTCACACTTCTGTCTAAAAAAAGGCAGTCCCATTTCTACCCAAGTTTTTCCACATCTCAATAAATTGTGACACTATTCACCCAGTTACTCAAGCCAAAAATCTGAGATTTCTCTACTCCTTCTCAACCAATCCATCAGCAAGTCCTATTATCTCTGCCTTCAAAGTAGATGCTCACAATATATCTGGAGTCTAAACTTTCATAGTATCAAATAATCATCTCACAGATAATGTTTCTCCTCTACAGTGGAGAAATCTGGTAGTCACTATTTGAACCAAATGATTAAAAGCATCATCATCATGGATAAAAATCTAATATGACAAGCATAGAAAATATTTTTGAGGATTAGAAATATATCACTGATTACTATATAAAATGAGTTATAAAATAGTATACAGTACATTATCCAATATTTTTATTGTGGCAAAACATACATAAAATTTACCATTTCTGCCATTTTTTAAGTATACAGTTTAGTAACATTAAGTACCTTCACATTGTCCCATCTTTATATATAATTGTATATGATATGTATTATATATAAATAGGAAAAAGTAGAATATATACAATCACATTGAACACTGGTTAGGTAAGTGATGGATTATGTTTGACTTTTACTTTCCTGTCTGTATTCTGTAAATTTGTTATGTGAACATATACTGTATAATTTGTAATAAGAAAAATGTTTTTGTTTTTTAAATCAAGGATGACAAATGTTTAAAGGAGGAAGTAGTAATTGTCAGATTTTAGAGAAATTGTGTAGAGTGACAACTCCTTTTGGACTTGGCAATTATGGCTTCACTCATTCAAGATAAAATCCCCTGAATGGAGGAATCAGATGGAGCAACATAGGAGAAACCCAGACAGGCTAAGCTTTGGTTCAGTGGGTATGTGGCCAGAAGGGTATTCCAAGCTAGGAGAAATGCCTGAAATAGAAACTGCAGGAAAGCAGACAGGACAGTAGGCGAGGACAGTTCAGCTTGCCTGGAACCCCAGGCAAGTGAAGGAGAGAAAGGTGATGAGTGTGAAAACAGAGGAGTAGGGTGGAAGGGCCCTGTGTGTATAGAATTTGGATTTTACTTTGTAAGCTATGAAAAACTTTCAGAACTTTCTGACATTTTTAAAGCAGTGTTTTGGGAATATCAAACGTGTGCAATCTGGATTTAGGGTGGAAAAGACTAAACTCAGCAAAACCTTTTAAGAAGAAAAAGCTATAATTCAGAGGTTGAGTAATAAAAATTTAAATGGGGGGGTTGGGGAGCATGTAAAAGAACAGGCATTGGTCATGGACTAAAGGACAGAAAAGGAAGAGAGATAATATTATCTCATTTACACTTATTGACAAAGAATCCATTCAGTTATTACTTGGTTTGGCCAAATTCTATACTATTTATCTGTTTCTTATAGAGTGATTTAAAATCTAGGATGATATTATTTCCAGAAGTACTCATATTTGTTCAAAAGTATCTTACTAGGCTGTTTCTAGACTTTTAAAGTTGGATTGATTTATGTTTTAGAGTTGTCTTCCTGAAGTAATATTTTAGAAAGTCATTGTGGAATTATAATTTATTTTTCAAGGCATTTTCTTCATCTCTTTATTTTTTTTTAAGATTTTATTTATTTATTTGGCAGAGAGAGAGCAGGACAGCACAAGCAGTGGGAGCGGCAGAGGGAGAGGGAGAAGCAGGCCCCCTGTCAAGCAGGGAGCCTGATGCGGGACTCGATCCCAGGACTCTGGGATTGTGACCCGAGCTGAAGGCAGTTGCCTAACCAACTGAGCCACCCAGGCGCCCCTCTTTATCTCTTTAAATAGTGAATCAATTGCATTGCCTATGGAGGGGATCATTGGTTTTATTAGCTTTATTTAGTAATTTATACATCTAGTTTACTTCCTGATTTATTTGAAATTTCTTTTTTCAATGTGTGTATCTCCTCACTAAAATTCAACGAGGAAAAAAGTTGTTTTGGTTTCATTGTGAATTCTAATAATGCTCCATACATGACTAGCACCAGAGAAAGAGAACGTATAACATGTACACAGTTAATGCAATGGGCCCACTTCTCTGAGACATTGAATTTAAAAGCACTTTTAAATGTAGTAGGGATGTTGACACTTTAAAGCACCATGATTGTGATCCTTTTTTTTTTATGTGACCTATTCTTGGCAATACAAATAATCGCTACTTCCCCTTACTTTGTTTTTAAATATATTTTCACTTATTTATTTATTGGGTTGCTTCAGAGCAAAGCACAATGCTTTGTTGGGTTTTTTTTTAAGATTTTATTTGTTTATTTGACAGAGACACAGCGAGAGCAGGAACACAAGCAGGGGGAGTGGGAGAGGGAGAAGCAGACTCCCCACTGAGCAGGGAGCCCGATGTGGGGCTCGATCCCAGGACCCTGGGACCATGACCTAAGCTGAAGGCAGACACTTAACGACTGAGCCACCCAGGCGCCCCAAAGCACAATGCTTTGTGTTGAAGTAAATAAATATGACCAGCCAGTGTGTTAACATTGAGAGATTTTGTGCTTGTGCTCGGTGTTTCAAGTCTCAGAAGTATGAGGTTTGTTTTATGATATATGGATACAGAGTTAGACTGTCGGTTACCATATCACACTGAACAGCTTTGACATTTCTCTAAGGAAGCTCTGCTGAAACCTGCTTCTCCTCTGCCAGGAAATATCATTTAACAGGGTGAAAGTTCACTGGGACAATTTAAGGCGGCTGATCTCAGGTGTGGTAGCAGCTGTTGTGTGGGGCATGACTTATTTTGTAAGAACAGAAACACTATTATCTGGACTCCTGAGGGACATTTGGAGAAAGTCATGCCCACGGAGTCCCATTCCAGGAAAATATGCTCGAGCCCTTATTTATTGGCAGTGATCGCTAACTGAGATTCCATCTGGCAAAAATGTGGATTTTTCCCTGTCCCAGAAAGTTGGGGAACAATTATGTAAGTTGTCTCAAAGAATTTATTTTTAGCCACTTTTTATGGAGAAATTTCAGTCCCTCAGTTGTTATAAGAAATTCACTTTTGTAAAGAAAAAATAGAGAAATCTGTATGAATTTCTATAGAACTGTGTATTCATGTACCATGAAATATAAACACTTGTCTTTTGATTTGAAATCATTACTCAGTCTTCCTGGTGGATGTTCTAAATCTTATTTTCTCTATTAGGAATGTTGGAGCCAGTTAATAAAATCAAAGCTGCCAAGGGGGTGAAGAAGGGCAGCCTGAGTAGTGTATCTCCAGGTGTCCAGGCCTGGAAACCCTGCCTTATTGTTAAAGCAGTGTTCTCCTTGACACTCCGTCCCTGCCACTCTGTAGGATTTTAGCACCTGAATAAATGAAGCCTCTGAGCCATCTGAGGTCCAGCAAAGCTGGTCAGATATATTTTAGTGAAGTAAGCCCCCACACATTATTGAAAGTAAGATCCACCATTAGAATTAAAGAGGTGTCTTTGGAAAACCAATTATATAATTTCTATCCCCATGGGATTTTTTTCAGCAATCTTCTTCCATAGATAAGTCTAATAAATGAGATAACAATTATGTTGATTTTCTTATATATTTTTTTATTTTGGCCTTAAGTAATGCAAGCAGGTTGAGTTCTGTTGTTACCAAAGGAAATAGTTTACCTAACTAGAAATTCCCTGTTCCACTTAGCTTGATCCTATTCTGAGTGTCACTGTTTTGATTTCTAAAATAAATCTTTTATAAGGTTTTAATAATTATTCTTAAATGCTATAGTTTTTTTTACATAAAAACAAGTGATAGCCCATCTGTCATTTCCATATATTAATTTCTTAGTAAGAGGAATACACTTAAGAATGCCACATAAAGCTTCATTTTTCCATCTTTATTTCTATCTTCCTCTTTCCCTCAACAGCCCACCCCAACCACTTGCTTCCCCCCCTTTCAACTACAACTGGCTGCTACCACTAAACACACACACACACACACACAATGTTGACTCAGTATAGCAGAAGAGGTTTGTTCTCGTCCAGTGTATGTCTTTGGTTCAAACAAGCATTATAAGATATTGTAATACATATGCACACACACACTTACTCATCTAAATATGAGCCTCAGATGAAAAGAAGAGAAGGGATTCTTTATTTCCTGGAGCTTACTGATAATATGTAATATCAACAGGTAATTATAATACTTTATTATCTGTAAGAGCTATTATATAGTGGAAATGCTGCAGTGTTCAGATGCTGACTTCATGTCAGCCACTTACTGAGCGTTCAAGTTAATTAACTTCTTCCTTTCCACATCTATTAAAATGAGCACAGCATAGATTCTTAAGAAATGATAGTTGCCTTACATATATACCTCTCTAGTTCCTCCCCACCCCCCCCCCCCCTTTTTTTTTTTTTGACATTTGTTGTTGTTGGATGAGGATGATGTTCTCTTGAGCCCTGGAATTCACTAGTGTTCTAACACAGATTGTCAGAGAGCAAGTTTAGTCAGGATCCTGTGCAGCAATACCAGAGTATCGAAATTTTATGTACCCTAAAAATATGGGCTTCATGATTATGAAAAACTCCTATCAGATTTAGTCATTACCATTTATAAGTCCTGTGTGACTGTCTTTTGGAAGCCATTGCTCCTTAGTGCTTTTTACAAAGATTGATAAAAATATGAGGAAGAAACTTTGCCTAAGGAGCACCTTGTTACCGAACTTGTAAGGAAGAAATTGTCTTAATATGTCCTTTTGTCTTAGGAAGTAAATCACTCTGATTTTAAGACAATATACGAAAGCAAACTAATGTGGCCAAGAAATGTTCTTGGTTCTTTGATTGCTTCAAATTGATGTTGAAATTGAAACAAACGAAGCCACATCATTTTTGGAGCAGTGGTTGCTCTTGATAGCACAAGGGCAAACACACGTATTACCAAACACTTGGAATACGGTGAAGAAATTATGTAAGAAAATTAGAAGTCTACAAGCCAGCTGAAGTGTAGAAAAGGAAATAGACAGTCCAGGAGAAACTGGATAATATAAAATGCTTAAAAGTTTTCAAAAGTTTTGGATAGAATCTTACAGTCTTACTTTGTACATCTCTAATTGCACATCAATGTGTAAACTCAGTGACTTATTTCTTTCATCAGTTACTGGTTATCATTCTTTATCTGAACCTACATCAGGCATCTACTTTATCTTAAGTGTAGGCCTACAATGGGATATGTTAAAAAGGGGATGGAAATACTGCTTAGATAAATTAAAATCTAATCAAAGGAGCTATGCTTCTGTTTCTGGAAGAGTGTTTGACCTATCAATGCATTCATTCAACACTTAGTGTTCTGTGTAGTTGCTACAGGAAAGATGGAGTTCTTATCCTAGAGATCTTATATTACAATAGGGAAATAACATATAGATTCAAATAATAATAAAACTGGGCAGGGGGGAGAAAAGATAAATATCATTAGAGATGTAAAGGGCTATAGGACTTAAAAGGGGAAAGAGATTTCTTCTAACCGTCCTAAGCCTCACTGACGTATACGTAGAATTTTGCCAGGAGAAAGTGGAACGGGAAAGTAGTCCAGACCAGAGGGAACAGCATGAACAAATGCTTGCGGTAGAAAAGTTTAGAGCAGATTCGAAAATAGTGTCCAGGTTTGTCTGGAGTGATTTCTTTAGGAAATATAAGCAGCTGAACTGGAGGAGGCATGTGGGGTTAATTGGTGGAGAGTCTTAATCATCATATTAAAGAATCGGGGTTCATTGAGGAGGTGGTGGGAGCTAATGAAGGTTTTGAGCAGAAGGGTGAGTGGTGAGTGAGCAGATCACAGTCACAGTAGGAAACTCACTCTGATAGTGAAATGTATGCATTGGAGATCGGTTGAATGGAGGCAGAAGGATCATCACCCTACTGCAGATGACCAAGGCCAGCTGATTAAAGAGACAGGACAGTCAACAGCTTTGCTTAAGGAGAGGCGAGGGAGGAGAAGGAAAGATGACTCACGCTTTGAATCTGATTCATAGAGAATAACAACATCATTAACAAGAGGGGCCAGGAGGAGGAGAAATGTGGGGATCAGATAATATGAGGCTTTGAAAGTGTTGATTAGGATAATAATACTAATAATGACTTAGCACTTATTATTTGCCAGGCACTATTCTTTTTGTTTTAGGTGCATGATCTCATTTATTCCTCAGAGCAACTTCAGAGTTTTATATACAGCCCGCCCAAGTTTACACTGCTTGTCTGTCGTAGAGTCAGGATACACTCCCCAGGAGTCTAATTCCGGAGCCCAATTTATTAAGCACTAATAAAATGTCTGTACTGAATGGTGCTGGGCTGGAAGGCAAGGCAGGGAGGGTTGGTAAAAGAGGAGGAAAGACAAATGAAATAAAAGGATGGAATCATCAGGGACATTTGGGGAAATCCCAGGAAAGATTACAGGGAGCCAAAGACTCAGAAAACCAAAGGTGGGTGTTTCTGAAAAAAGTAGAAAGGGGGGTGCCTAGGTGGCTCAGTCGGTAGGGCGTCTGCCTTCGGCTCAGGTCATGATCCTGGAGTCCCGGGATCCGGGATCGAGTCCCACATTGGGCTCCCAGCTCAGTGGGGAGCCTGCTTCTCCCTCTGCCCTTCACCCTGCTTGTGCTCGCTTTTGCTTGCTCTCTTCGAAATAAATAAATAAAATCTTTAAAAAAAAAAAAAAAAAAGAGTAGAAAGGGCTCCAAGAAAAGGCATTGAGATTTCATAGTCAAAAGAGCATTGGCGGCCTTAAAGCAGTTTCAGAAAGATGATGAAGTCTCAAGTCCGTTGGCATGGGGCGGGGAGTCAGTAATTTATGCGGAAGTGGGAAGGGCAGAGGCAGGCTTTGGGGAAGTTTGTAGTGGGAAGGAGGGGAAACAGCACTCCAGCACCAGAGGCAGGGCCGCTGAGGAAGACTCTGTAAGGCTGGGGTCCCTTACTTGGGTGCCCATTGGAAGGGGGGCAGATTTAAGATCTAGGAGAGATCAGGCTTCTTCCAGAGAAAGGAGGAAATGATGAGATCCAAAAGGTAGAAAAGAAATTGGAATCCTGTTAGTGAGACCTTCTCTCCTAGACTAGAAGAAGTCAAATAGAAGAAGGCAAGATGTGTGTGTGATGTTTATATATGGGGAGCAGGGGTGCACTCAAACCCTGACGTGTAACAAAGAAGACCAAAGGTACTCACTCACTCATATTTGATGATCTTGGCTTTCTCAATAAATTTTGGAGGCGAGGTAATTAGCGACTGAGAGAGGTTCAGATTTGTGGCACTGAAGATCTGCAGCAATTTCTATGGGAATGCAGTGAAAAATCATTTAAAGATAACTAAAAAGGTTGCCGCACAGTATTGGGGTTCATGCTGAGGTTAAATAGCATGAATTTTTAGTACCACTAGTTGCCAGGGTTATGTGACTTTCTTTTGCAATGTTTAGCAGTCTGGCTGTAGAGAATCCAGCTGGCAGGATTTAGAAAGGGTGAAGACGTGGAGGAAGCTAGTGAACCCGTTTTAGAAATAACTAAATGCTGAGGAGAGCCAGGAATGTGCCTTTTTTTAAGCTGCATGCCAGTTGGTTTGGGTGCAGGTTATTCTCTGCAGACAGAGGAACAGTTGTTACTGAAGAGAGAGCTAAGGAAGAGGAGGAGAAACGGGGGAGGCAGAAGCGTGGGGGTTAAGTGATGCACGGGAAGAGGATAAGTGTGGAGCAAATGCAGTCTGGATATCAAGTGTTTGAGTTAGCACCGGCAGAGTTCGGGGAATGGTGCTCCTGCTGGCTGACTGGGGAACTGACTTGAGGATGTTAGCAACAGAAGTAACAAAGGTAGATAAGTGATCCAGAGAGTCCTTGGCAGTGGGTGTGGTAGAGAGGAAGAGCTGTGGTCCAGGTACAAATTCCTAAATGATCATCAAGTAATGCCAAGGAAAGAAACCCGAGAGTCCAAAAGAGGAAGAATTGTTATAAATAAATGATGAAACTTGAAAAGGCATGTGATTACTGAGTTACAATGTTCGGTAATTTTTAAAAATAACCATTGACATCTCACTAGTAATATGGCACATTAGAGGAATGCTGATAGGTAGACTTAATTTATCAGGAAGCATAAGTGGAATTAGATGTTAAAATTTGAATGCCCCTATTCATCAATATTTCACTTTTAGTATACATCGAATGTAAATTGTAGTTTAATTTAGCATATTTTTATGATGCTGGGTCCTTTATTGTTGAACTCATTTTAGCCATTTAGTATTGATGTGTTCGTCAAATTCAGAGAAGACAAAATATTACTTCTGTCATTTGAACTTTAACTACAGTTGGCCCTTGAACAACGAAGGTTAGGGACACCAACCCCTGTGCAGTCGAAAAACCATGTACAACTTTTGACTCCCCCAAAACTTAACTACTAATGGCATACTGTGGACTGGAGGCCTTACCAGTAACCTGAATAGTCAGCTGACGTATTTTGTGTGTTAGATGTATTACACACAGTATTCTTACAATAAAGGGAGCTAGAGAAAAGAAAATTTATTAAAATCAGTTGGAGGAGAAAATACATTTTCAGTGCTGTACTATATTAGAAAGAAAAAAATCTGTGTGAGTGGACCTGCACAGTTCAAACCTGTGTTGTTCAACGGCCAGCTGTATTTCTAAACCTATCTGTATCTGACAAAATGTTTAAAAACTCATATACATATAGAATAGAGTAAGCAGTATGAGGTGACAGAATTCCGGAGCGGACCTGAGAAGCTCTGAATCCAGTTTCTGTTCTGCCACTGACTTCCTATGTAAATTTGAACAAATTACTTAATTTTCAAGTGCCTACCGTACTCATCAATGAAGTAGATGTTATGGTACATAATCGTGCTTTTCTAACTCAAGCAGTTTGTCAAAGTGTTCGGTAAGATGTAAAGGCATTTTGAAAAATAAACTTATGTGGGGCGCCTGGGTGGCTCAGTCGTTAAGCGTCTGCCTTCGCTCGGGTCGTGATCCCAGGGTGCTGGGATCGAGCCCCGCATCGGGCTCCCTGCTCCGCGGGAAGCTTGCTTTCCCCTCCCCCATTCCCCCTGCTTGTGTTCCCTCTCTGGCTGTGTCTCTCTCTGTCAAATAAATAAATAAAATCTTTAAAAAAAAAATAAAGAAAAATAAACTTATGCAAATATACAGAACTAAGTTGTTGTAGAATCAAATTAGAAGTTTCAAATCTAGTATCAAAAAAAAGAATATGTTCATTTCAATTAAAGTAAGTTCTGGACTTAAGTCAACTTCTACTGTTTTAAAAGGCTGATTTTAGTTATTAATATTCTATTTTAATATCTGAACACAAGTTTCAGGATGACTAATCCATTTTCATAAATATGGTAAAGGATTTAGTCAGACAATGAAATGTTTTTATTAGGTATAATAAAGAAAAGGACACACACTAGGACTTTGTGTTCTAAATTCAGAATTACGAGTGGTCTGTGAAAAATAACTGGGAAAAACTACAGGGGAGGAGGCTACCTTTAGGACCAGTAAGCCCCCACTGTTTCTCAACACCATGGACTCTAGCCCTCTGCCCTTTCTTCCACGAAAAGCGATGCTCTGGGCTTTCTTATAACTCCTTGCAGCCCTCATGATGTGAAAGAAATCTTTTTAAAATGTACTTCTAACTGTTCTTGCAATGTATGGAATCTATGGATTAGCAATTATGATCCTCAGAATAACACTTTAGTATTCCGTACTGAAGCAGAAACTGCAAGGGAAGGTCGGCTAATTAACAGGCATTTAGCAGACCTTATGGAAAAATTGATTTGGTGTTACTTGTAAAAAAAATAAATAGCTAGATAGATAAATAGATCACTAGATAAATATATAAAGAACCAACCAAAACATGCTGTTGATGTTCTTAGAGGGAAATGATTATGCAAATAAACACATTCAATTTTTTAAAGATAAAATGCAGAGATAGTAAGTGGAAATAACTTCCATGGGAGTAGACGCTTTGATCCCTTGAGAAGCTGTACAATCTTAGGACATGTATTCTCCCCAGAAGTGTGAGCTACGTGCCTTGGGTGATGTCACCAGTGACTAGTAACCACTGCAGTGTAAACAAACAGCAGGAAATAAATGTGGGTAGGGCAAGGGTCTAGAAACATGCCTTCCTTCTAGAAAAGTATCGTGCCTTCCAATGCCAGTGGTTTGTTTGGATTTATTTATTTATTTATTTATTTATTTATTTATTTATTTAACGGAAGAGAGGGGATGGAGTTTAGCTCTTGCCTTCTGTCACGGAAACCTTTAGTTTCATAGGCAGTGTCTTTCCTTGACAAATGGATTTCCTCCTTGGCAGTCTCTGTAACACTGAGAGGTAAGGGACTCTCTGCTGTTGCTGCAGTTATTGGTTGCTCTCCCCAGACTGACAAGCTTGTCTGTGGATTTGCTAAGAGGAAAGTTTCGACTTACCAGAATTAGGCAAGCCCGCAGAGAAGCAGGAGGAGGAGGAGGAGCGGCGGCAGGAGCCGGAGCCAAAGCGCCCTGAAGCGCTACGGCAGCTGCTCCGCTGATTGGCTGGAGGGTCCGGCCGCTTCCCGGGAACAAAAGGTCAAAGTGGACTGCAGCGTCAATGTAGGAGGGCCGCCGACTAGAGAGCGTTGCTTGAAGAAGTCTGGCGGCCGGAGCCGCAGCACGAGGGCTAACTGCAGGGCCAGCTGCCGCTCCAGCTGTGAGGCGCAGCCTCAGGCCCCGAGCCCAGCGCCGCCGCCGCCGCCGCCGTGAGGAGACGTTTCCTGCACGGACGGCCAAGGTGGCGTGGACGAGCCAGTTCTGAGGGTCCCGGGCAAATTCATCTACAAGGATGGCCTGTGAAATCATGCCACTGCAAAGGTAGTACTCTTTCCTGTTTCTTTGATTTTATTCTATTCTGTGTTTTCTGAGTAGTATGAAACCATGTAACTTCGCCAGGACTTGGCGTCTTGGAGGAGCGTGCTGCAAACGTGTAGAGCCCGTCGCACCCTCTGTCCTGCCCTAAGAGCAGGAGAATGTGACTATTAATACTGCTGCTTTTGCTGACACTGATGTCCAATTTCTTGTGCTTTTCACTTGATTATGTTGTGTTCCGTTCTTTCCTTCCTTGAATGAAAATACACGTAACAAAATATCTCTGACCTCAGAAGGAGTGTATAGAACAGGTTTACCAAAAAACTGAATCAGCTCCTTAGCAGTGTTGTGAAGCTGTGGCAAGCTCTCGGCCCATTTGATAGGATGTCCGTAGGCTAGAGACCTTGTAAAAATGCCGGTTAGGATCTCTCCCTTCTGGAGTCCAGATCTAAGCAAGGATTTTCTGTCAATAAGTACATTACAATACATGGACAATAATGCGAAGGTCAGAATTTCCCCATAAATAATTCTAGATAGATTTATTACACAAATGACACCTTTTAAAAAACTGCTATGTAAGAATGACTGAGCACACGGTTCTGTTTTGTTCGCTAATGATTGTAGTATGGACTGTGGAGGGCGGGGTGGAGGAGTTATACCAAAGCAGAGAAAGGTAAATTTAAACAAAGGGGTTTGTTCAATAACAACAACAACAACAACAATACTGCTGGTGAACGAATAAGTGGATAATGTATCCTAGAGTGTGGTCAGGCTGGAAGTCACCTCTGTGAGGACTGGAGCCCATCCTCCAGTTTCACAATAGGAAAACTGAGGCACAGAGGAAGTCTCAGAGCTGCCCCACGTCACGTTTTATGATTTTTAGAATTACTTTTACCAGTCGTATTATTATACTTCAACTTTAACCGCTTTGCATGCAGTGCCATTTGATTCCATATAAATGCTTCCTTTAAGAAAACTACAAAGGGTTTTATTAGTGAAAATGATCTTAAAAATCAAGTGGTAATTACAGTTTATATGACTGAAAAAAAATCTAAACAAAAATGAGTTTCAGTTTTAAAAACCTTGCCACCAATATTTTACTGAATGTTCATGTTTCAACAGTGAAAATAAGGTTAACAAAAATTCAGTGTTTATTTGCAGGGTGTTTCCTGCAGATGGATACTGTGACAGAGACCAGTGTGGTGGTTTTTCTTGCACTCTAATGTTAAGAGCACTGCAATGGGAACTTGATGGGGTGTCCCAGGAATTCCTTTTCTAAAAATCAATAACCCAAGGGAACAGACAGTGGTTTATGGATAAATCTGACATTTTTCTATATTAACCCAGTGGAAAGGGCCACATTCTTTGAAGTGTGCAACACACTAAAACTAATGGACACTTTTTGGAGACTTGATTTGGTTTCCAACTTTAAAGTTGGGCACTTGGTTTTCTTACAATGACTTCAGTCTTAAGGGTCTTAAGCAATCATTTTCTAGAGAATAATATTGGCTGTTAGTGGACTCTGTGATAAGCTTCTTGATAATATAACTATTAAGAAAATAGATCTTTATACCACTGAAATACTGCTTAGTGAGTTAATGAAAGCAGAAATCGAATTAGCATAATTTCCTCCAGAATTATTTTGCATTGTTAGTCCTTATCAGTAAGCCTATGTAAGAGGAATAATTTGAATTTGCATTCAAGAATGTTGATTGGTGCATTCACTGCTCTCTGGCTCTGAGAATTTAATTTGATTGATTACCCTGCAGTCTTCACTTACAGCCTATGTCTGCCTTTGATTATAAACCTCCTGAAGGCAAGGAGCAGGTTTGTGTAGTTCTCTTTCTTAAGGATCTCTTGTGAATTTAGGTGCCAATGCAGAAAACTTTCCTGTTCCCATGCGTAATTGCTTCTTCCAAACCCAGTTCGGTACCTTAGGCTAAGGAATTCTGTGAGTCTCTAGTAATGATGACTGTTGCCAACCGCCCCCTCTGTTAATGCTGCCTGAAGCATGAAGTTTGCGGAGCCTTGTGGTATGCATGCTGACTGATGGCATGAGTGCTTTGCTCAGTTCTGTTACAGAGCAGTAAGGGGTTAGAAACTGAATTAAAAGTGGGTGAGTAAAAGAATAGCTCGAAATATCAGTTAAATTCATGTTCCCTATTTGTACTGAGCAGAGTGGCCAATGCTTCTCATACTTTAAGTGCATGAGAATTACCTGGGGAACTAATTTTTTTAAATCAGCTTATAGGAATAAGCTGCCCTCTTTCTAGACTTACTGAATCTGAATCTGGGTGTGACAGGGAAAGTAAATACATTTTAAAAAGCTTCCTGAAAGCAAATCTGACACAAATGGTCCACACACTCAGGGAAACACTTTATCTAAACTCTAGTTAATGATTATAGCTTGTGTAAAGCCATTGACAGCAGGTATATATAAGAATCTAACACTATACTACTCAATGTCCCCAAATAACATCTTTAATATCATGATTTTATAAGTGTTTTTTTTTCATGCTTTCATCTACTAGGTGTTAGTGTTACCTGTTAGAACAAAGCATACTTAGGGGCACCTGAGTGGCGCAGTTGGTTAAGCGTCTGGCTCTTGGTTTCCACCCAGGTCGTGATCTCAGGGTCATGAGATGGAATTTTGTATGGGGCTCACGCCCAGTGCAGAGTCTGCTTGGATTCTCTCTCACTCTCTCTCTCTCCCTCTCCCTCTGCCCCAGTGCCCCATTCTCTCTCTCTCTCTCAAATAAATAAAAAACAACAACAACAAAGCATGCTTACAATATTGTTGAATATATTAAACAGTTTGTACTACCAGGGATACTGAGGTAATTAAGACGCAAGCTCTGCTTCAAAGAGGTCACATGCTAGTGCGGATGCAGTCACACTACCAGGCAATTACAACACATGTGGTGAGTTCAGTAATGGACAGTATGATTAGCATAATAATAGAGATGTACCTACATGGATAATATTACCCTGTGTTTTATTTAACCTCATATGTGTATGATCTTATCAGAGGGCATGTTTTTACCCTAATGTCTGCTTAGCTTGCAATTTCCATGAGTGACTTTTTAGCCTTTCTTAGCATATTGTGAAAGTATGTAGAAGATAAATTTTTTACTGCTAATCTGTGACTGAGGTGAGAATAACACATGTGGTTGAAATCAAAGGATAAAATAAATACTTTGGTTCCCTTTAATGTATTTTGCATCTGTTTATTACCTAATGTAATTTGTAGACCTTCAAGGATGGAGTTGACTGTTTAGAATCTCATGATCTTTAGAAAAAACTGCAGAGGTTGAATGTTTAGAATGTGACTCTCTGTAAAGTGAGGAACTCAGTTCTTACAATTTACTTTAAATGGCTTAAAGATGGGATCTTATTACATATATATTGAGTTGTTTAGACTGTCTTCATTATTTTTAAAAATACTAAAATATCTATATGTACTTCTTATACCAAAGGATAAAACTCAATACACCATAGCACTATATAGATATTCTTGCCATCTGAAAAGGTTCCCCCAAAGAAATAAAATAATATCAGAGGTAAATGGGGAAACCATATTAAATTAAGAATTGAAATAAGTTTTCTTGGGGCACCTGGCTGGCTCAGTCAGTAGAGCATGTGACTCTTGATCTCAGGGTCATGAGTTCAAGTTCCACATTGGGCATAAAGATTACTTAAAAAAAAAAAAAGTTTTCTTTTCTCAGGTGACCAGGTTTACCTTTTGTCACTAAAGAGATAGTATGTTTTATCAGATTGCAGGCTTTACTTTATACCTCAGGCTCTTTGCATGATTTATATCCCAGGGGACTTTTTTACTTATATTTTGTGGGTCTGTAGGTAGGATCTCTATTTTATGTATAGAAAGACTTCGATAGGCTAAGAAACAAATCTTAACCCTGAGTCTTATGTCTATGACAAAACTCTCAACTTTCACAACATTATTTTGATTTGCTAGGTTAACTTTCCACTAGCCACTAACTCAGTTTATATCCACAAAGAATGATGATGGAAGATGAAGTTAGGAACCCTGGTGATTAATTTAGATTCCTTTGGTTTTAATGCATTGGCATCTACTTTCATGTGTTAGCATCCTATTCTTTCCTTGGTTTACTTATCAAACTGAGATTAACAACATTTATGTACTTTTCTTGTTCATTACTCCATCTATCAGATTTTGATATTCAATATGCGTTACTGATTCCTTCTTTTATGATGATGAAATACATCATAATTTCAAATTGCAGTGGCTCTTTTGAGAAGACAACAGAGCAACAGGGTTAATTAACATGTATTAGGGACCCAGCAGGGGAAAACTTCACTGAAACCTCTTATCAGCAGAATTCATCTGGTCTTACTAAGTACTGGTTATTAGAATAACCTTTTGCAAACAAGAAAACTGGTAACATGGGGATGATGTGGGAGTTAACCAGGAAGCACCCCAGGTAATAATGGTCCTGCTTGTGTATCTTCTATGTAGTGTTAGAGAGCCCTCTACTGCCATGGTGGTGACACCACCAGTTAATTTATCTATAAACCTGTATTATTCCTGACTTGACACTTGATTAGCACTCCCTGCTCACGCCACCCTCCTGCCCCCTCCACAGAGAAAGTCTAAGAGGGAGTTAAAAGCTGCCTACAGCAAATCTGGGTTAACCCTTATGGGGTTGTGTATCTAAACTTAGACTTCATCACTAGTCTATATTTGAACAAATAAGATCTCTGCAGGCTCTACTCTCATAGGACAGTTACAGATTCTCTAGAGTCTACATATTTGCTAATTACTCCAAATAAAGAAAATAAAAAAGATATTATTGGGGCGCCTGGGTGGCTCAGTCGGTTAAGCAGCTGCCTTCAGCTTGGGTCATGATCCCAGGGTCCTGGGATCGAGCCCCGCATCAGGCTCCCTGCTTGGCGGGGAGCCTGCTTCTCCCTCTCCCACTGCCTGCCTCTCTGCCTGCTTGTTCTCTCTCTGTCAAATAAATAAATAAAATAAAATAAAATAAAAAAGATATTATGAACTAAGATGAGGACATTTTTAAATTTTACAGAGATCACCCCGTCTAAACCATGGAAAAGGGGCGCCTGGGTGGCTCAGTCGTTAAGCGTCTGCCTTCGGCTCAGGTCGTGATCTCAGGGTCCTGGGATCGAGCCCCGCATCGGGCTCCCTGCTCCGTGGGAAGCCTGCTTCTCCCTCTCCCACTCCCCCTGCTTGTGTTCCCTCTCTTGCTGTGTCTCTCTCTGTCAAATAAATAAAATCTTTAAAAAAAATAAATAAACTATGGAAAAAGTAGAGGTGTTGGGTATTCAGCATAAAGCAGTGGAGAAAGCAGTGGAAGGGTAGTAAACTTGCTATCCAAAAAACACATCCAGATACTGACAGCTAGCTAGCCATATGAATTTGGTCAGGTCATTTTCCTCATCTATAAAATGGGATGATAATGCTTGACATACTTACTTATGGGGGCAATTTTAGAGTTAAAGAATATGATAATTATTTGTAAATGATAAAACTACTCAGACAGAGGCGCCTGGATGGCTCAGTCATTAAGTGTCTGCCTTCAGCTCAGGTCATGATCCCAAGGTCCTAGGATCGAGCCCCACATCAGGCTCCCTGCTCGGCGGGAAGCCTGCTTCTCCCTCTCCCACTCCCCCTGCTTGTGTTCCCTCTCTCGCTGTGTCTCTCTGTCAAATAAATACATAAAATCTTTAAAAAAAAAAAAAAACTACTCAGATATAAAGAGTAGCATATTGCTTTTCTCTTGTGTTTTTTTTTTTTTAATTTTTATACTTGCAATGCCTTTCAATTCCTTGAATGCAAGCTGTTTAACACAGTGAAGGTGATGCTCTAGCACTGTATTCCATTTCATTGGATGAATATTGGAAAGTGACCTAAAGAATGGTTTGCAGGAAGTGTCATTAAAAACATTAAAAATGGGGGCGCCTGGGTGGCTCAGTCGTTAAGCGTCTGCCTTCGGCTCAGGTCATGATCTCAGGGTCATGAGATGGAGTGCCAAGTCAGGCTCCACGCGCAGCAGGGAGTCTGCTGGAAATTTTCTCTCTCTCTCTCTTTTTCTCTCTTTCAAATAAATAAATCTTTAAAAAAAATACTATGGAGGGGTGCCTGGGTGGCTCAGTCGTTAAGCGTCTGCCTTCGGCTCAGGTCATGATCCCAGGGTCCTGGGATCGAGCCCCACATCGGGCTCTCTGCTCCTTGAGGAGCCTGCTTCTCCCTCTCCCACTCCCCCTGCTTGTGTTCTCTCTCTCGCTGTGTCTCTCTCTGTCAAATAAATAAAATCTTTAAAAAAAAAAGTAAATGTCAAAAATAAATAAAATAAAAAAATACTATGGAATCAAATTTCTTGAAACGTTTAAAACCTTCTACCCTGCCTTTTTTCCTATGATAATTATATATCTATGTGATGATCAGAATGAATGTCCAAGAAATAGTTTGTACTGTATAAAACCTTTTAAAAGGATTATTTGTTCTTTAAGAAGAACTGGAAATTACTTTTTTTGATAATAGCATTATTGAGATATAATTCACATAACCACGTAATTCACCTACATAAATTATACAATTCAGTGGTTTTTAGTATACTCATAAGGTTGTACAACCATCACTACAAGCAATCTTAGAATATCTTCATTACCCAAACGAAACCCTGTATTCTTTAGCTGTCAACCCCTATTGTGGGCTGAATGTGTTCCCCAAAAATTTATATGTTGAAGTTCTAATCCCCAGTGTGATGGTATTTGGAGGTGGGACCTTTGGGGGCTAATTAGGTTTGGATGAGGTCATAGAGGTGGCACTCCTGTAACAGGATTGGTGTCCTTATAAGGAGGCCAGAGGGCTCACTCCTTCCCATCCCCCCCCCCACCATAGGGGGATATAGCAAGGAGTTGGCAGCCAGCAAGCCAGGGAGAATCCTCACCAGAACCTGACTATGCTGGCACTGTAATCTTAGACTTCCCTTCTCTAGAACTGTGAGAAGTAAATGTTTCTATTGTTCAAGCCACCCATCTGTGGTATCTTGTTAGAACAGCCCAAACTGACTAAAACAACCGTCAATCTCCCTATAATCCCCCTATCCCAACTCTAGACAACTGTTAATCTACTTTCTGTCTCTAAAGATTTGCCTCATCTGGACACTACATTATAACCCTTGAGCAGCTTGTCACAAAGCCAGATGTGGAAACTGCTTTTATTTCTCGCATAAGGATGGCATATTAATGGGAAATAGTTGGGGAGGGGTGGAAGGAAGGGAGGGAGGGAGAAAGAGAAGGAAGGAGGGAGGGAGGGAGGGAGGAAGAGTAGGAAGCCCAAGAAGTCGATTTCCAAAATTAAGATACCTATGTAAAGAAATAAAAATAGTGGGTGGTGGGGGAGAGCAAAGACACAGGATACATTTGATAAAACCTTTAAGGTTTGGGGTCAGGAAATCATGTATCTTCTCATCAACTGTAAGAACAAAAATCAGAAAACTTTATGGAAATAAAAACAAAGAACTGAACTGCCTTACTCAGATCATATTGGATGGAATTAAAATGCTAGAAAAAGTTAAGGGTTTAGAAAGAGCTTAAGATGATACATCAGTATTTTGCTGTCAGCAAAATGATCATGGAAAGAAATACAACTTCACCGTCTAGATTAAAATAGCCCCTGAAACCAAGATTAGGAACCAGCAGCCAGCCAGAGTAGACCATTGATACACTGTGTAGTATTTTTATCAGTGACTCTCCTTCATTTTCAGTTCCTTGACTGAGCAGAAAGTCCAGGGCTGCCTGGCCCGGTGCCTCTGCCTGGCATGCCCCTGACTCATCCACGGGGCTGAGCTCCCTGCGTGCCAACTCCTGCCTTCACACGGTGTCTTCTCTTTGCTAAAGAGTTCCCTGTCCATTCCCTTCCTCCTAATAATGTCTCCATGACCCTCAAAGCCCATTCCCAGTGTCGCTCATGTCACCTAACCTGCCAGACTGCGTGGGGCTTGAGTGTGAGGTCTGGAGCTCTGGCTGCCACACATTTGGATTTGAATCTCAGCCCTGCCTGGCTCTGTGGCCTCCCGCTGGTGAATTACCCTTTCCAAGACTTGTTTTTCTTATCTGAGAAAATCCAGTGATACCTCTCTCCAAGGGTGTCTTTGAGGATCGACTGAGGAAATGTCTATGAAGCTCTTAGCCCAAAGTCTTGACTTACTATGGTGAGCCCTCAACACGTGGTAGCTGTGTATCCTTTTTTCATAGTCATTATCATATTTCAAGTTTCTGTTTCTCCCTGATCTATAAATTCTGTAAGGATTTAGACCATATCTTATTAGCCTGAGCAGCACCCCTCATTGGCTCTGATGCATAGTAGCCACTCAAAAAATGCTGAATGAGCCCTTGTATCTGGCAGAGGAAGGGTTTGTTAGGGGGAAAATGAGACGATAATTTGCATTGCTTTCTGCATATTTTTGTCTCCCTCGAGAAATCCATTTTCAGACTTAACAGTTTGGGAAATATCTGTTAAATAAAAACTATATTAACAAACCACTAATAATGTTATAATGGTAATTTTTTTAAGACTTAGAGAGAGCGCGCACGCAAGCGGGGGGGGGGGGGGGGAAGGGGCAGAGGGAGAAGGAGAAGCAGGCTCCCTGCTGAGCAAGGAGCCCAATGTGAGACCCTGGGATCATGACCTGAGCCAAAGGCAGCCACTTAACGACTGAGCCACACAGGCGCCCTAATGGTAATTATTTTTTAAAACTTAGTAAAAATAACTTACTCTTTCCTTCTTCCCTCCTGCATGTATCCTCATATTCTTTTGAGTTTGTTTAACTAAAGATTAGAAAATGTTTTAACGTATTAATGTTCTAAAAATATTTTTTCATCAACTAATATCAACTGCGCCACGAAGAAAGTGACTGTATGCAGCATTCTAAATTATTGCCTCCCTAAGGCAATCAACGGTAAACATCACTTTTCTGAACAAGAATCTCAAAGACAAATGAAAGCTTCCAGCTGCCTTGAAAATAGTTTTGTGACTAAACCAAAAATTTCTTTAAGCCCCAAACAACCTTTGGGTTTGCAGTGAAGTGAAATAATTTTCTTTTCCTGCTCTCAAGCCAGAACAAACAGAGTGTGTGGCAAGGCCATGTTACCTTGCCTGAACACATCCTTCTCTGGGTTCACTCTACACCACAGAAAGCACAGCATTTACATTACTGGCATAGGGGCAGAGCTCCCACCTCAACTGTGCTGCTGAAGAAAAGAAATTAATTTCTTGTCTTTAAGGATGGGAGAAAACCCACGGCATAGTTGTGATTTCATGAAGTTTTAAATAGAAGGAAACAGGATAACTTAAAACAATCAACATGCACGTATCTGAAAATGTTTCTAGCTGGCCCAATTAACTTTACAAATAATAAAGAGTACATGTTTTCAAAATATTATATCAAACAGTAGCATTAGCCCTCAGCAAAGTCTTGATGATGCTAATTTTACCTGGCCGTTTACTGAGCACCTGGAGTGTTCTAGTACCCTGCTAGGTGCTAGTGTTGGTACAAACATAAAGACACATCCGGGAAGTGAGGCAAGCGTCTGAACTCGTGAATTCTGGTGTTGGGTTGCTCATTTATAGCTATGAACAGTGTATCAGGGCCTGGAAGAAGAAGCATCTCCCTCTCCAGGGTGCTGGAGATGGCTTTGCAGATTAGATGACACTTGAGCGGAAAGATGAAATATTTTCCAGGCAGAGAGAGGTGAAGGAAGGATTTAAGACAGAGGCAACAGCATGTACAAAGAGGAGGACTGACGAAAGTGTAGTGAGTGGTCTCCATAGGTACGTTAGACTCAGATTGGGAGGGACCTTGTGTGCCAGATTTAGACATTTGGATTTTACCCCAAAGCAATGGTAAAGTGGGAGAAGCTTTTAAGTTAGGAGTTTGAACCTGGTGGAATATTAAAGATAAACTGGCATGGGTGGCAGGGAAAGAGTCCTGGCTCTGGGAAAGACGAAGACCGTGGAAACAGAAAGATCAAGTTCAAGAAACTTGTCTTTTTTTTTTTTTCCTTTTTTTTAGGTAGAATCAGCACAATTTGGTGATTGACCAAATGTGGAGATAAGGGATAAAGTTCTTTAAGGAGAGCAGTTGGCTTGTTAACATGACTTCAGTATTTAAAAGGAATTCCATTCTGTGACTTTAACACATGTCTCCAGCCAAGATCCCCTGTGAGGTGCAGTGTGAGCCTCCTGGCTGTGTTAGTCAGCAGGTAGTTCTGCTTCACTCCTGACTTTGCAGTCAAATGCTCTACCACTGAGCTATACCCCCCACTCCTGACTTTGACTGTAAGGAGAGACACAATAGATAGAGGAAGGAACCTACCCCTCCCTGATGAGAGGCTCTTCCCTGACTGTGCACACCCTCCCTCCCCTCAAATCTCTGAATGATGTTCATCAGAAGGGCATCCAGAGATGGAAGCAGTTAGGTGGATGGGACTGAAATAGAATGAGATGTTCATTAGTTCCCTCCAGGTACGTTTTTTGAATCTAAAAGACAGGATGCAGGTTGATAAAGAATGCCACAGTCATAAAATCGGGAGGAATCCAAAGAGACCATGTGTCCCCAAGTTAACCAGGAAAAGAACATTTAAAAGAGACTTAGAAGTACTCTGTCAACTTCCCCAAGGCTTTCTGGAACTATGTTGTCATGCCCACTACTAGATTTATCTGGGACCGCTTCCTCTCTATGCTTATCTGCCATCCAGACTGGACAAAATCTGGACTTCGTTGGCCCAGAGCTGATTCTGGCAATGGGGCAGAGAAGGAGTGTTTTCTTTCTGTCCTGTGGGAACATAGATCTTAATTCAACAACATTCATTGAGCGTGCATTATATATATCAAGCAAGGGAGAAGTGTAATTAGCATAGTGTTTTAGAACAGTGTTTTTCAACTGTGGGTCATGACCTGTTAGCGGTCATAAAATCAATGTAGCCAGTTGTGACCAGTATTTTATATAATTTTACATAACTAAAATGTAACACAATAGAAAATATCCAAACAAGGGCACCTGGGTGGCTCAGTTGGTTAAGTGTGTTCTTGATACTGGCTCAGGTCTTGATCTCACAATTGTGAGTTCAAGTCCCCCCGTGTTGGGCTCCATGCTGGGCATAGAGCCTACTTAAAAAAAAGAAAGAAAGAAAATATCCAAACAAAGAATAATTTCATGAACTTGTGTCCATTTTATGGGTATGCATAAAGATGTAAAATGTGTTTCTAACTGGAACATAGCCAAAAGTTTTTCTTTAAAAACTTCGTTTTTAAATATTGTACCTGGACTACTTATTGAAGATAGTTCATTTGAATGGGAGTTTACTACAAGCCTAGAAATCAAATGCCCATGTCAGTGCTGGAAATCAATTCTAGTCATAGCGGGTCTATAAAGGAATTTTCAGAGACAACTTTTTGTAGGATGGAGACACCTTTGTTAAGCAGGTTCTTATTTCTGAATTTAAGGGAAAAAATTTAGTAGATGTATTCATTTCCTATGGCTGCTGTTACAAACAGAATGGCTTAAAACCACAGAAATTTATTGTCTCACTGTTCTGGAGGCCAGAAATCCCAAATCAGTGTGTTGGCAGGGCCATGTGCTCTCTGAAGGCTCTGGAGAAGGGATCTGTTCCAGCCCTCCCTCCTGGCTTCTAGGAGTTCCTTGGCTTGTGGCAGACACAACTCTGTTTTCACACGGTGTTCTCCCCGTGCATGTCTATGTTTGTGTCCAAACTTTCCCTTTTTATAAGGACACCAGTTATCCTGAATTAGGGCCCACTGTAATGATTTCATTTTAACTTGATCACCTCTGTAAAGACCCTATTTCCAAATCAGGTCACATGCTAAGGTACTGGAGGTTCAGGCTTCCACATATCTTTCTGAAGGGACACAATTCAACCCATAACCAATATATTTCAGATTTCCACTAGGCGATCAAGAAAGTGGTAAAAACCTTTTCCTGTCTTATTGAGAAAAAAGTTCTCAATTTTTGGAAGTCTTTTTGTTTTGTCTGTTTATGTTGCCTCAAAAATAATAGCTCTTAGTGTTGGCTAAAAATTCATGTCCTGTGAATATTAACAGCTTCAGCTCTTTGCATTAACTCTTTTGTCAGGAAAATTGATTTGCTCTTAAACTTCACTAATTTGTTTTTATTTCTACTGGAGAGGCATTGTGTTCTTAGTCACAGCATGCAAATAATACAACTAAACAAACAAAACTTAGAATAAAGTATATGCATACATCTACAGAAGTGTCCCCCCAGAATTTTAGCTGCAAACACTTAGCTATGCGCCAGCCTGAAAACATTTACATTTGTTTCCCAAGAAGAACAGGGAGATTGTTTTTCTTTTCCATACCCCTGAATGGGGCCAACCCAAAACTCTGAGCACACCAGCTGTGCCATCACTCCCCGATTGGAGTGGTCCATGGTTCATGCCTGGGCCTGGGCATAAATTGAAAATGCTCAAGGAAGTGTGGCACTTGGGGTTTTGCAGAGGAAGGAAGGAAAGAAAATGTACTAACTTTATTCACCTCATCATTCTCTAAGAAAATTCTCCTCAACATGAGGGAAAACCTCGAATTCCAGGAAAAAAAAGCTTACTTAATACTTTTAATTGTATCCTTTTGCTCCCTCGCTTAGTCTCTCCCTTTTGCTCTTTGTTTTGTGTTAAGCCCCCATAGATGATTTTCCTCGTTTCTCCCATAATGGAACCTAATCCTTAGCATTTACCTGGGTTTTTTTTAGTACTCCTCAGTACTCAAGGAACACTTGCAAACTATTTCTTCTAGCTCAAATCACTTGAAAATTTAGTTTAAGTGTGTAGCTAAATATGCAGATGATGTTTGTTTTTTGTTGTTGTTTTTGTTTTGGTATCCAGCCACAATAACCAATTAGAACGTTGGACTCATTGGAACATTTATCAGAACAGTTCAGAAGGGAATTGAATGGAATGGTGATTTGATCCAGCTGTGGAAGGTCCCTTCTGAATACCACACTCTGAGGATTCTCCCAACAGTATTTGATTTTTCTCAGACATAGAAAGTGCCACACATTTTGTGATACCCGTTAGCTTGCTGTGTAATTAAATTGATAGACATTGTATCCTGTGGCTTCAGGTTAGAAATTAGTGCCGCTCATGAAGAAACTGTAAGTCTAGGTGTGATTCATTTCTGTGCATTTACCAATATAGAGCCCTATAAATAAATTTGATTAAGACCCCACTAAAAACATAGTATCTGTTATTGCCCTTCTCAGTTGTAGCTTCCTAGATTTGGACTGTTACTTGGGTCTATTTGATAAATGCTCTTCCCAGAGGCAGTTGTTTTGAGAGATTATGTCACCACATGTCTGAGGACATTAAGCACCTGACTGCCGGACATACATGAGGTGGCTGCCCAAATCTCTAAATGTATGTTCAAATTTAAAAAAGAGGAAAAAAAAGATAAACTAATTGGCTGCTTAAGCTTGGCCATTATTCAGAGTTAACAAACAGGAAATAATTAAAACCTGGGGTTTATACTAGTAACCAAGGAGGAAATTGAATGAATTCCAAGTTATTAGAGTTTGTCATTGACTTAATTTCATAACACACACTCCCTTTTTCATTCACAGGATTTGTGCTTATTTTTAAAAATTAAAAATGAGTCAGAATTCTCAATTTAAAATTTAGGCCAAAAATTATGACTCATTTAATATCATTGGACATGCCATTAAATTAAGATAAATCCAGGAACAGGCATAAATAACCTCTATAAATAGATGCTTGCGGGCCTGTAACAACAGTAAAATATCCATTTTGTGCAAATGTAGAAATGGTGACTTTTTTTCAAATGTCTTGTATTCTGATATGTAAATTTTGTAGAAAAGTTTATTTTCTCAGTTCTATTTGGAAGAATTGTCCTGTCCTTAGCCACTTTTTTCTTAAAATTGCCTTTAAAATTAGTGCATTAAATTGATTTTTAGAATTAACTGACTTAATTTGCATTAGTTCCATTTTGTTTCAAAATTTATACCCTTGTCAAGTTACAAAAACCCAAAGAAAGGGTACTGTCATGAAAAGGAAAAGAGAAATATGCTAATTAACTATCAAAATTGATTTCTTTTCTTTCTCTTTTTTAATTATATTGTTCTTCTTGAGTACTGTGCATGGATTGCTGCCCTGTTGACTACTACTGATTAAGCAAATCTAGTACTGAATCTGTTTCATTTAGTTTAAATTGCAGTACTTGCACTTTTTTTTTTAGAACACGTAAAACTAGTCAAACTTCAGGGACATATCCAAATTAAGAATTTCTGATTCTGTCTCTCACTGACAACTTTACCTTGTTTTCAGGCAGATACAGCCTGAAAAATTCTTGCTTATGATTGAAAATTTGTGTTTCTATCAGGAGACATTCTTAGACTGCCAGTACATTTTAATAAAATATTCACTTTCCACATGCTGCCAGTCATCGTGCACTATGAATGGACTAAGGTTGGTGTAGAGTCGTTATAATCAGAAGCATGACATGGGGGATATAAAATCCACGAGATCTTGCTGAGGGCTGCTGCCGTGCAGACTGGCCATCGCATCGATTTTCTTCACCTGTTCATCCCACCATATTCTGATAGCTTAAGGCTGAAGGGAAGCTGCTAACGGACAAAAATGGACTAACGTGTAATACAATAACTCACACATCACGAGCTGTGTGACCTGCATCTGTTATGTGCCCCCTCTGAGCCCACTTACCTCAAGTTGAGGAGCAAGTACCAGAAAGGGTTTTGATGAGGATTTACATGAGTTAATTAATGTTGGAGCCCCCAGTAAGTAGCACCTGGCTAATGAATAAATGTGTGAGGGAGAAAAGATGTAAAAGAAGAAAGGATTGATTTTGATTGCCTCTGTTTGCTACAAAGAAATTTAGCACACGCACACAAAATAAACATTAGCCAAAACATATGAACAGCTGTGTTTAGAACTCTGCACCATCTAAATCTTCTCCCAAAAGCACTTCTAAGTTCTAAGGAAACCAACCATATTGCTAATTGAATCTTCACTAAAGTACCCTTGTTAATTTTCATTAAAATTTGTTACATGTTAGAGTTAAGGATCTGTTCTGGGCATAAAAATTTTTAGTACAGTGCCCCTTTTATAACACATGGAGGCAATGTTCCTATAATAATAAAATCGTTAGAGGTTTTTAGTTGCAGCCTTTTTGCATGGTGTTGGTCATAATTAGTACTTTTTGACAGTGAATACTTGATTAGGAAACTCAATTCCAATATTTTTAATAATTTGTTTTGTTCAGGGTTTTCAATGAATTTTTTGAAACCACTATGTAAGCTCCTTGTACCAGTTTTGCTTAAAGTAGTCCCCTCCTGTAATAGCCCTGCTCCAGGTGGACATTTCCCACATGTCACCCCTAACTCTTCAGCTCTGCAACCTGACTCTCTAAGCTGTGCCCTCAGTCCAACCACATTAGAGTCGATAACAAAGCTGATCCATCATTTACACATCACTTAGGAAGAATTGGCACATTCTTAAAGTCTTTGGCAACAAAAACATTAGAATAGCTAAACTATAATGAAATTGGAAACCAAAATCATGCAAGAATGAAAAATAGTACGTTATAGTTTATGTGCCATCTTCCAACTAAAATGTTAAGACCTTCTCAACTTGTAGGACAGGTGTGTTTGTGTGTATGGGTTTTACAGTGTAACTGTGTAGTAAGATTTTGCCAGGATATTACCAACTGAGCAAACTTTTCTCTTTTCATCAATGATCCTTTAGAAAATAAAAAATAAGCCAAGAGAGAGGGAAAGCTGAAGTTATCTAGTTGCTTCCCCAAAGGTGGTGGACACCCCAGGTGGTGTACAAGATTAACCAGAGGTACAAGAAGAAAATATTAGAGCCTCTTTTTACTTTTAAAAAGTAAATAATAGTTTATATTTCTACTTTTATCCGTTTAATGATGCATGTAATTAGTAGATGTCGATACTTAGTCATATATTGAGGGGAGTGCTGTTTAAAAGCAAATTTTATGGGGCGCCTGGGTGGCTCAGTTGGTTAAGCGACTGCCTTCGGCTCAGGTCATGATCCTGGAGTCCCTGGATCGAGTCCCGCATCGGGCTCCCTGCTCGGCAGGGAGTCTGCTTTGCCCTCTGACCCTATCCCCTCTCATGTGTTCTTTCTCTCTCATTCTCTCTCTCAAATAAATAAATAAAATCTTTAAAAAAAAATAAATAAATAAAAATAAAAGCAAATTTTATGAATGCATGATCAAAAAAGTTCAAAGACCTCCAGCAGACACTAAGGGAAAGAGACTCAGTCTTTGCTTTGAAGTCATTTGTCAAAAGAAAAACACATGTTAAAGGAAAAAAAAAAATATTGTATATATCTTATATTTTTAAAAATACTTTTATATAAGCTTCATATTGTTTTTGAAGAATGTAAACTATTGTGTTGGTTGAAGACTGTAAACTATTTCTATAATTTCATTTATGTCCTTACATGTTATCCATACTTGTTAATACTTAAAGTAACTACCGAGAACAAAGAGCAAGAGTAGTGTTTACTGATACGTCTCTCATTGCTAGGACATCCTTCCTGAAGTGGTTCACACTTAACAGGAATATTTTGTTGGCTGTTTCTTACTTTCATCATCGTGGTAATGAGCTATAATTAACTTTATTGAGATAATTAAGTATGCAATCACTTTAAGGGTTTATGTATAATATATGGAACTTGGATGAGGCTTGTAGAAATAAGGTAGTAAAAAGCTCTTGAAAGTGTGACGTTGACTTACTTTTGCCTGAGGCTAATCTTGAGAGAAACCTCTCTTGATGGTCTCCCATGAAGAAGTAATTGACCTTGGCTAGGTCCAAGGTAGAGTATGTTTTACTAACTTTACTCCATCGTGAGATTAGCTCTAATGTGTAAAAATAAAATTTCTGACAGGAAGAACAGAGTTTTAGTAAAATTGATATGTTAAAATATTAACAGAAATTAATACAAAATTTATTTTCCTTTTAGTTCACAGGAAGATGAAAGACCTATGTCACCTTTCTATTTGAGGTATTTATTTGATTTTTGTTGTTCTATTACAGAGAATGGAAGAGGGGTAGGGTTTCTTTGAGTTTATTGGCCCATTTTAATTCTTTTCAATAGAATATTCTACACAGTGGCCCAACTAAGCTTATTGGAACCCTTCATCATATTGTTCATGCTGTGTTTTTTTCTCTTTGGTTTAAGAAATCTTAAATTTAATAGAGCTAAAAAGATTACAATAAGATATTTTGTTTTAAATTCAGAAATATCAAGGTAGCCATTTTAATTTCAGAAACTGCCTAATGATTGCGCTGTTACCTACATCTTAAAAATTCTCTTCCATGCATATATGCAGGTGGGGGGGGGGTGTGAGCACAAAGCTTCAGCTATGTTAGATCATTTTCTATATAGTAGTGGAGTGTGAAACTAAGTATTCAGCAAGTTCATGGGGTTTGGGGTTATTTTCTAAAGCTTATGAAGCCAGAATAACAACTATTAAAACAGGTGAGTTTACAGAATTCAGAGTAGATGTTAACTCTTTCCTCAATTTTGAAATCTACTTTTTTAAAAGGAATGTCAGAATATGTGATACGTAGTTTGTTTATTTCTGAATCTGATTTGTTGTAATAGTCCCAGAGTTAGATTTAAGCTTTAATTCAACCAACAGTAGTTCAGAAATGTGTCATAGGACTTTAGTCTTAGCCAAGTAACTGCTTTTCAGTACTGTTCCACCCTTCAGCAACTCAAAGCATATTGCATAATCACATTGTGGCAAAAGAGAACATTTGAGGTTTTAGTTTGAGACAACATCGTGGCCCGTTTGATTCACTTTGGTTTCCTGCCGACCAAATCAGCATATTCTGGTTTGTAGGCTACCTCAACTACACAACTGCTATAAACATATGAGGATGTTGTTGCTGAGTGCATGGTGACTCCGGTACTCATTGTGTAAATACACACAGTAATATCAAACAAATGATTCTCCTATTAATGGAAATTAAGTTTTACATGGTGCAGAAGACTACAGCACCAGATCATGCCAACAAATGAGAACTGTCCTCTGTCTTATTTTTATTCCTCTGAATAACATCAGTCTATGTTTTACATAGTATTGAATTTTATTTTTTTAACAATTTTAAAAAGCTGATGGGAAAAATGGGTTTATAAGTCTTAAGACCTTAAGAGACACATAATTGTATTTTCTAATATGATTTTTTAAATTATTTAGACTAATAATGTGTCTTGAAAAAGAAATTCTGTACTTGAAAAATGAAAGTTAAAGAATGTAAAGAAAATGTATTTACCATAACTCTTGGTAGAAGCTACTTGACTTTTCAATGTTAAGTCATAAAAACTAAAATATTATGAAAGTAGGAAAAAAGAATGAATATGCATACTAGCCCACATGTATAGGAGAGGTAAAGTTACAGAAAAAGGAAGTTACCAGCAGACACTCCTTTGGAAATTTTAAGTAAGTGGAGCTATTTCATAAATGAAAAAATAATTATTATTTGTCCTGAAATTAAAATGTCAAATGTAGTTTCTTTTTCTGAATAACATTCTATGATAGTCTTAGAAATTATGTAAATAGTAAGTTGGTACAAGTTAATTTAACTTTTTTTTTATTATCTACTTGACATGAAGTAGGGAGAATCTATTAGTAAAATATGAATCTGTTTGGAAGGAGCTTTTTTTGTTTTGTTTTCAAATTATTTGCATGGTGGCTTTGAGATTAACTCTTCTTGGGTTATTCTAACATACAGAATTTAAGTGGAAGAAAGAATACATGATTATTAACTATGATTAAAGTTCTTCCAGATTTTTGAACTAGAAACATAACATGTCCACTGACAATTTAATCTATAAACTAGCGCACTTTTTTGCACTACCTCTAGTGAGAACAAATGAGTGCTTAAATGTTTTAAATATAGTTTCATTTCTGTAGCCTCTTTGTCTTCCGTTCCTTTCTCTCCTACTTTATTAAGATTCCCTTCCTACAATTCTCAGAAAGGGCAGTTACTGCAAGACTCATGAATTTCATAACAATTTGTCAACATGACAAAAAACTAAATTGGCTCTTTAAAATCTGAAATAATATTTCCTGTGGCTTTGAAAAGTAAAAAGTGATTGGTAGCTGTAAAATGATATCTTTCCTGACTAGGAATATTGAATACTGAGTGCTATGTATTATATTTTGACAGTGTTGACTGGTCAAGGTTTTTTGGGGTTTTGGTTTTTGGCTTTTTTGGGGGGGCGGGGGGAGACAGAGAGGAAAGATCCAAACAAGAGATGAGACACATTAGCTGAGCTGGGTGCTCACCAGAAGTAGATCCAGCCACAGGCAGCCAGGCAGAGAGGATGGGGATGGGACAGCTGGTCAGTGGTGGGATATTCAGTTGGTGGTTTATTCTGAAAGGTCCAGCATGAGGTAGAACAGCAAAACTCAGTGTCTGCAGGTCTGGGAGTGGGCAGTCTTCAGGAAGACCAGATCAAAACAGAAGATAAGAGCAAAGCAGGGCTCCAGTGTCAGAGGGAGGAGAAGAGATGATCCATAAAGTAATTCAGATACAGGACATCAGACAAGCATCCAGCTCTTGGAGTGGAGACAAGGTGCATTATTTATAATGAAGGTAGAGTCTGTATGTGCAGTATAGAGATGGAGAGCATGCAGAGGACCTACAGTGCACTAGTGGAGGTTCCAGACCCTTTCTATGGCTAAGGGAAGGCAAGTGGGATGCAGGAACTGGGAGCCAGGGAGGCCATTTCAATTGTTACCTTGCTCTACTTTTCACCTTGTAGAATTCCAGTTTCTGTGATTACGATTCTCTGTTAGAAACACTCATGGCTGAGCCACATGGTAGTCTACTGTACATTTCAGTTGCCTTCAATTTTTTCTGTAGTAAGGTAGGACTGTTATAAATAGACGTGCACTCATATATTCTCATTCTAGATTAAATATCTTCTGTGATAAGAACTCTGTTTTCTGTAATTTCAGCACTTCTCCACCCTAGCCTAACTCACCAGAACCATTTGTCTTTTTTCTTTTTTTTTTTTTTTTTCTTTTGGCAAAGGAAAGAAACAGTAGCTACAAATCTGTACTGCTGCGTCTCATGTGGCAGGATGACTGCAGCTACAGTAGCTCAAACAGTAGGTGTCATTGTTCCCCAGATGCTCATTAGAGATTACCCACCCTGTTGAAGTGATTAAGGAAATGAAAGGGAAGATCAAGTTACGCGAAACCCTTAGCAAGATTGCTATAAAATTAACAAGAACCTGCAAACTTCAGGTGAAGAACATTCTTGGCAAGGATGTCCATATCCTGGGCTCTCATGCTCTCTGCTGGACTCCCAGAAAAGCACCCCTACCTCAATTGCTCAGATTAGCAGTTTGCTATATGCGTTCCGTGCCACATCCAGCCTGTTATTGTCTGAATTCTTTTGCCTGTCATCCAGTCTGACCTGGCTAGGATCTGTTGCTAGTTCTACTTTTAGTTGTCTGGGTCTTCAGTATCTGCAAATTTGGATTTTGATTTCTGTGTTTATTTCCACTGGGACTGAGGCTCTCAATCCCTACTCTATATTCCTCCGCACCTCTATCGATGCCCATCTCACCTGTACTACCTTCACATTCCTTATGGCCAGGTTCAGATCCTGCCCTCATCCCATCCAACTTCTACTCTTGAATTCCTTCTTCTTAAAGGATTCCGGGATTATACATATAGTTTGTGTATATGGATGATACATAGATATAGCCTCTATATAAGGCCCATCTCTCCCTGTGCTTCATCAAAATCCTAAATGTGCTTCGGGAGCTACATACCTGTAACCAGTCTTATTCACTAGGCTCTAAACAGCTCACCTGGCCTCTGAATGGTGGCTCCTTGCTCACCTAACACCTACGTCTTAGCAACTGGGCTAATCTTCCTCTGCTTTTCCTTTCTCATTTTGTGCTCCATTGAAACTCTGAAATTGACAGTCTTTATCAATTTCAGCCCAAGTTTTAATACTCCAGGTACAAATTGAAGCTAAATTACTATTTTAGCAGATTTGGAATTGCTTACGGCCAGTGTCAGTATGTGTTTTCTAATTTTCCTGTATCAGGAACATCAGATAGATTTATATCTAAATAAGCTTTTGGAATAGAAACTCATTCTTTAGTATTTTAATATTTTTATTCCTTGAAACCAGGAATCATTAATTTATGAAAGTCTTTTAACTATAGATTTACGTTGAAGAAAAATTTAGCTTTGGACAAAATGAGATTAAAGCATTACTTGACATTAGATGGAATCTGAAAACTATATCATACAACTCCTATCCTGATATGTAGAAAAGTTCTTATAGATCATTTTTAGTTAGCTCTTTGGGGATTACTTTTCCAAACAACTTGTGCTAGAATTTGTAGGTTTATGATTTTTTTTCACACTTTATTAAATTTTTTAATAGTTTCTTTTTCTTCTTAACTCTATTGTATGTTTTCTCAACTATCATTTTGAGGTAAAAATCTCTCATCAGATGGGGTAGTTTTGAAAAGTGCAGTATATCAGGCATTACATTTGTTGTAGACTAACAAGTGCAACAAATAAGCAGGCTATTTACTTGATTATCTACTTTTTTTTCCCCCCAGATAATAAAGTCAACTAGATATTTGGGTGTCTTCAGACACAAATAACTATATATTAAAATTATTTGTTTCCCTTGTCTTTTTTTACTAAAACAGTGTTTCTAAACTGAGGAAGCACATCATCTCTTTGGCCATTTGTACAACTTCTTTGGAGCTCTTTTTTGGGGGGTGGGAGGGTAGATATAAATAACAAAATATAAATAACATAAGATATATCATTTTAACCATTTTTTAATTATTTTTTAAATTGTGACAAATACACATAGCATACAATTTTCTATCTTAACCATTTCTAAGTGCATTTCCACTAATGTATGAATCCAATTGCTCCATATTTTTCTTAACACTTGTTATGTTCTGTTTTTTGATAACACCATCACTATGATACGTACTTTGTATACTTTAAAGGTTCTGGGGTCTCACTGGCCAAGATCCTGAGCTTTGAGTGGTGTTGGGTATCCATATTTTCAATATCATGAGATAGTCTTTTCTACAATAAGTGCTGGGAAAACAGGATATTCACATGCAAAAGCATGGAGTTGGCCCCTCACCTAATATCATATGCAAGAATTAACTCAAAACAGATCAAAGGCCTAAAGATAAGAACTAAATCTGTAAGAACTCTTAAAGGAAAACATCAGGCAAAAGCTACACAGCCCTGAATTTGGCAGCGATTTCTTAGGTATGACACCAAAGACACAGGAAACAAAAGAAAACATAGACAAATTGGACTTCATGAATTTTTTTTTTAATTTTACAGATCAAAAAAATAAAAGACTATCAACAGAAAGGAAAGGGAGAATGGGGGAAAATATTTACAAATCATTTATCTGATAAGGGATTAATATCCAGAATATATAGAGAACTCCAAAAAATCAACAACAACAACAAAATGATTTTGGGGGGGGGGGGGCTTTTTTTTTTTTTTTTTTAAGATTTTATTTATTTGTGAGAGAGACAATGAGAGACAGAGAGCATGAGAGGGAGGAGGGTCAGAGGGAGAAGCAGACTCCCTGCTGAGCAGGGAGCCTGATGTGGGACTCGATCCCGGGACTCCAGGATCATGACCTGAGCCGAAGGCAGTCGCTTAACCAACTGAGCCACCCAGGCGCCCAACAACAAAATGATTTTTAAAATGGGAAAAGAACAGACATTTCTCCAAAGAAGTTGTACAAATGGCCAATAAGCACATGAAAAGATGCTGAACATCAGTAATCATCAGGGAAATGCAAATTAAAACTATAATGAGATATCACCTCACACCCAATAGGATGGCTGCTTTGAAAAATAAAAACGACAAGCGTTGGCAAAGCTGAAGAGAAACTGAAAACAGGGTCACAGAGTCCCAAAGAGATATTTGTACATCTGTGTTCATAGCAGCATAATTTGTAATAGTCAAAAGGTGGTTGCAACCCAAGTGTCCATCAGTGGATAAATAGATAAACAAAATGCAGTATATATACACAGTGTAGTCTGATTCAGCCTTAAAAAGAAGGGAACTTCTGATAGACATGACGTGGGTGAACCTTGAGGACATTTATGTCAAATGAAATAAGCTAGTCACAAAAAGACATCTGTATGATCCCCCTTATGTGAAGTACAATATAGTCAAATTCATAGAGACACAGAGCAGAATGGTGGTTGCTAGGGGCTGGGGGGATGGGGAGAATTGGGAGTTACTGTTTAATAGGTACAGGGTTTCAGTTTTATAAAATGAAAAGAGTTTTGGAGATGAATGGAATGAATTCACAATATATGCTCAATGCCACTGAACTAAGAAATGGTTTAAATAGTAAATTTTATGTGTGTTTTGCCACAAGAAATTTGAGGGGAAAAAAAGTGTCACATAAGAGATTTTCATGCATACCCCTAGCTGAAAATCACTAAACCAGACCACTAATATAAGTATTTTATACTGAAGAATGGTTATAAACTTAGCTAATGTTCATCATATAATTCTCTAGGGATTCACTATTGAGTTCTTGATATCTGAGCTAGTCAGATTTTTTACTAGAGACAAGTATAGATTCTGAGTTTAATTCTATCAATGTTAATTAAAATGTTAAGCATATTGTTTAGGCTATACTGATAAATTATGTAAATTTTTATGTTTTTTATGCTTCTCTTCATGTCTTTCTTCAGCATGATAAAGCAAAGGAAAAACTGACTCACAGGAAATGACACCTTTATGGCCATTCTATCTAGAGCTCTTGTTTCATTCTTCAGTCTCCCTGCCTTCCTATAGACTTCTGTTTATAAGAACTTCAGATTTGAATAAAATGTAAACCTTTAATTTAAACAAGTAAAAGGCCAGCTCTACCTAATGTAACTACTCCCAGCTTCTCATTTAAATTCTAATGATGATATCAAAGACAACTAGAGACAGCTTTGTAACAATGATAAACCCATATATCAAAGGTCACATCACTGGGATGGGCTGAGAAACATATTATCACCTTATAGACTTCATGTTCCACCATCTAAACAATACAGATGGCCACAAAGAGAGAACGAAGCGGGGAGCGGGGGGAACTAAATTGGATTCCTTCCTCTATCTACTGCACCAACCAGAAAAATGAGTGACATTCCCCCTACTAAACAGAAAGTTACTTTCTGAACCATTCAGAGCTGAACCGCATATTCTTTTTCACCTCTGTGCCCCCATTAGCTTCTTTATGTCAACATCTATTCAAAGACTAGCACATTTAGTATACAAAGCTATCCCCCTGGGATACTCAGTCACTTAAAGCATTTGAGATGATAAAAAAGGAAGGAAGATTACTGGACATAATGCGTGCTTTCAAGAGTACACTGTACAAAAACAAAGTACAAATTTATTCCTCATTCTCCAGCTTAGTCAGAAAATTGGACCAAATAGCAAGTCACCTATTTATGCATCATAGATTGTTCTAGGGCAGACTCATATATTGGCTCTTAAAATCTAAATTCATGAGGAGGCATCTGCCCACAGCCAAAGGATGATGAAATAAACAAGGAACAATCTACCCACCCAGGGTGTTGGTAATGACCCTGCCTGGATTGATGGATTCTCCTTAAGAACCACAGAACACAAAGAATTATTTGGGACCTATAAAGAGAAATTACAAACTAAGAGAAAGGATGACTTACCCTGAGGACTCAGTGTAAAAACAGATTTCAGAGAATTTCTTTTTACATGATTCAGAAGAAAACTTGAAAAGTAGTATTACTAGTCTTCTTGCAAAAAATGCTTAAGGACATAACCAACCCTCTCTGAAACGTAAGTAAGAACCTGTAAGGGCAGAATAGGTTTACAATTACAAGTTTAGAGACATAGAAGAATAGCTGAAATAAGGAGGAAAAAGAGAGCCTAGAAATGTATTAGCAGTATGTGGTAAACAGTAAAGAGCAGAAATTATTAAAAATAAATCAAGTACATGATGAGAAAGAAACTTGAGAAGCTCCTCCAAAATGAAGAGCAAAGGGTAAGAAAAAACTGATAGAAATTATGCTAGATATGAAGGTCAAAGATTAGAAAGTCAACCTAAAAATTACGATTCTAAGGAAAAAAACATACTAATATGAATAAGTAGAAATCAAAGTTTATGCCCAGCTGAGAGGTGAGTTTTAAAAGAAATTTTTTTAATTAAGTGGTAGAAACCGATTAGACTCATTGGTGGAGGGACAAAGAAAGTAATAAAATTCTGAATTTCTTATCTTGCATGGAAGGTAGGAGAATAGAAGCAGGAGTCAAGAGTTTTGAGTTTTTTTGTTTATTTTGGGGGTTTTTGTTTTAGTTTTAATAATTAGAGATATATGGGTGTAAGAAGCAACCACTAGTAGAAAATTGTATAAGATTTCTATAATGTAAATCTCCTCAGAAGATAAAAGCAAAGACAGAAATCATAGGAAATGGAAGCTCCCAAATTAGAAAACATAAAGCAAAAACACAAAACTAGAATAAATACATCAACTATGACAATAAACATAAATGGTCAAATTCTTTGATAAAAACTAAAATTACAAAACAAAACAAAACTTGAGCTATATTTTGCCCCAAAGAGCCATACCTGAAACAAAATGGCACAGAAAGGTTAATAATAAAAATTTAGAATTTATATCTAATAAATGTGAACAAAAGGAAAGCAGAGAGGGCAATATCAATACCAGGACAACTAGAGTTCAGTGCCAAATTTGTGAAACAGGACAAACCTGGACTTTATTTAATATGGACTAAACACATAAAGGCTATAAATTAGCATGTGTAAAATAGCACAGCTTCAAATGATAGAAATTTAAACTCTTAAGTGAAGAAGAATAAACAAACACATTTGAAGCATAGAACTTATACAAACAATTATATTTGTTTAATAAAATTTACAAAATAAATAACCCTGAGAATTTTATGTAATCAATGAGATTTAAAATGAATGAGCATTACATACTAAACTTTGCACCCTATAAGTAGAGCGCAAAACTTCCTGCTACTTTCTAAAAAATTATTCAGCTGTATCTGGAAATTCTTGAAGAGTAGAAATTTTTGGGGTGCCTGGGTGGCTCAGTCGGTTAAGCATCTGCCTTTGGCTTGGGTTGTGATGCTGGGGTCCTGGGATCAAGCCCCACATCGGGCTCCCTGCTCAGCAGAGAGTCTGCTTGTCCCTCTTCCTCTGCCCCTCATCCCCCCCACCACTTGTGCTCTCTCTCTCAAATGAATAAAAAAAATCTTAAAAAAAAAAAAAAAAGTAGAAATTTTAACAGTCATGTATTCTAACCATGGTGTAATTGATACCAAAAAATTTCCAGTCAACCAATGAAGACTCTCCTAAAGAGAGGAAAAAATTCAGAGGAAATAAAAACTAGTGTAGACTATTGATAAGAAAAAGGGGGAACATACATATCAAAATTTGTGAATCTAAGCTCTTTTTAAGAGGTGACTTCAGCTTCTTAAGAATGAAAATAAATGAGCCACGCAATCAGAATAAGAAATGATATAAAAGAAGAAAAGCAACCTCTTAGAAATTTAGAAGGTTTTAATAATAATAAATGGAAAAAAGAGCAGAACTGATGTTTGAATCCAGAAACTGGTTCTTTGGGAATAAAAATGAAAATTATAAACTAGAAAAACCTCTGGTAAACTTAAGAAAAAAAAACAACAAAACTAATAATCAGAATTGAAGTTTGTGGTCAAGGGATATAGTAGTTCTTAAAAGATTAAAGACTGCTGGCTCAGTCGGTTGAGTCTGACTCTTGATTTCAGCTCAGGTCCTGATTTCAGGGTCATGAGATTGAACCCCGCATGGGGCTCCACACTCCACACTCAGGAGTCTGCCTGAGATTCTCTCTCCCTCCCCCTTTCCTTCTCCCTCGTTTGCTCCCTCTTTCTCTCTCTCTCTCTCTCTCTCAAATAAATAAATAAATCTAAAAAAATAAATAAAAGATTAAAGACTGCTTGTTGCAATTTCATACTAATAAACATGAAAATCTAGAAATAAAAAGTTTCCTGGAATGTATAAATTTTGAAAAGAAGAGAATTCCATTTGAATCCAAAAAAGTACTTTGAGTAATCTGTTCTAAGAAAATAACTAGATATATAGCCAAAGGTTTATATGAATAGCAGCATTATTTGAGAATAAGGATTATGTCCTTATTAAGGACACACACTGAAGCCAGATTACATGAGATAGAATCAGAGCTGTGTAAACTTGAATGAGATATTAGACCTCTTTGAAGCTCAATTTCCTCATCTATAAATGAGTATACATAGTGAACTATTCATTTCATTCAGAATTTTGCTTTACAAAGACCTTAGTCTAAAAACTAAAACTGTGAATTTCTTTTTATGCAAAAACATGCTAAATATGTAAAACTGAAAACTCCAATAATTAGGGCCTGAACAAAAAGCTACACAAAAGGTGAGTATTTTGATATTTTGATGGGCTCTATTTAATTTGTTAGGAAATATTTAATCGGGGCACCTGGGTGGCTCAGTCATTAAGTGTCTGCCTTCAGCTCAGGTCATGATCCCGGGGTCCTGGGATTGAGCCCCACTTCAGGCTCCCTGCTCAGCGGGAAGCCTGCTTCTCCCTCTCCCCCTTCCCCTGCTTGTGTTCCCTCTCTCGCTGTCTCTTTCTCTGTCAAACAAATAAATAAAATCTTTAAAAAAAAAAAAGAAAGAAGATATTTAATAGATCATCAAAATGTAGGAATGAAAGATAGTTTTTTTCTTCAAAATAGTCCTAATACTTAAAGGAATATGAAGTGTGAGGTTTGATAAAGAACGAGAATAAATATTTTCCTCCTACTAATATCCATGTAGTATGTTTTCAATTTATGTTCTAGTATTATATGCATAGTATTTGATTTAAAACCAGAATGTGAGGTTTTTTAGATCCAAACTGTCTATAACACCACCACAAAAGGGTAATACAGTTTTTGTCAAAGTTTGAATACCTATAAATGCATCATTAAATTTCTGTATATCATAATCATAGCTAAAAGTTAAAACAAAGTGGATATTGAAGATCAAGTGTATTTCTTTTTTTTTTTTTTTTTTCTGGGATCATGACCTGAGCTGAAGGCAGGTGCTTAATGGCTGAGCCACCCAGGCACCCCAAGTGTATTTCTTTTAATGTATGACATTGTCCATGGAAGACATGGTTTTAATGAAAAAGTTTTAATTAGAAATCTGTTATACAACTGTAAGAAATAACGTTAGATTCATCTTATAGTGTTGATGCTGCATATTAACTTTTAGTATTTTAAAATAATACTAAAAATATTGTATTCTGTTAAATAGACAAATTAGGAGCTTCATGCTATTTTGATGATTAGTTACATGATCTTCATCCTTAGGCTGAATTAAACATCACATAATTGTCTTTTAAATCCTTACTCATTAAAAAGAAAAAACTGACTAAATGTAAATATTCTAGAGGGAAAAAAAGGATAATTCTGTTCGACCTAACAGTTCCTATTGAAACAATAATACTTTACCACAATAATATTTGTATACCACAGAAGAGAACATACTGAAGTAAGAGAATGTATAAAAAAAGAGAACACATGCTTTTTCAAGATGTCGGATTTTAGTAGATTTGAAACTTCTTTCTTTTTATATGTAGATTTCTTTATTTCAAGTCAAGAGATCTAATTAAAGAATCACTTGTCAACAGGCATTCTGTGCATCTTATCACATGCAAATTTATAGACTAATATTGTTGAGCATATTCAGCTTCCAGAAATGTAGTTTGGGTTTTGTTAATAGAGATACAGACTAAATATATTTAAGTATGTCATAGAATATATTGCAGAGTAGGCTTAGAATCTGTTTTAAAAGACTATACCAATAGCGGATGTGGTTGCATCATCACTCACAGTAGGGTTGGGTAATGAAATTGACCATAGTTCTGGAGTCTGCATAGAGGCTTATTTTTTTCAGTTTTGAATACTTGCTTTACAACATTGGGAGATGATCCCTTCCATATTCAAGTGTTTATATTGCATAAGTAAGAAACTTTGTTAGCAAATCAGTCAAGGGCTCTGAAAAAATTCATTTTTCTTCGCTTTCTGCAGAGGATAAAAAACAAGTTCCATGTAGACGAAGGAAGTCTGTATCTCTCACTTTAGCTTATTTGCTTGTTGCCCTTTTGTCATTTTCTTAGAATTACCTTCATGAGTGAATTATAGCTATGGAAATAGGCCCTATGTCTGTCATTAAATATTCTTAGAAATCTTGTTATTGGTGAGTTATTAAGCACATCCCACAGGAACTATGCAGGTGGCTGGATACCTGACCAAAGCCATACTGGTGTTTAATAAACCATAACTATGACTGAAACTGTCATAATATATTATGCAATTATAATCTTTTGTAGTGATTTAAACTTTAGGGCAGTAAACTTTTAGAGCTAAAAGAAAACCACAGGGATCACTAGCCAAGCCTTTTATTTTCGGTATGAAGAAACCTATCCAAAGCAGCCAGGCTAACCAGCAATCTATGATTTCAGCTAATTAACTGCAGAGCCAAGACCAGAACTTCTCTTTTCTGATTCCCAATGGAACATGTTCTCTTCTCAGAATACTTTCTTTAGAGAAATTCTGCTTAAAAAACATGAAAATATGGACACGTTAAGTATACCAAAAATTCTAAAGGCCTATTAGAGAAACATAAAAGTATAAATTATCATAAATTTGACCTAAGATCAATATATTAGCAAAATTGAATATGATTTAATTCCTTGCTTTTGTCATTGATCTATTCATTTATTTTGCATTCTGGAAACGGCTCAGTTAAGCTTCTGCCTTTAACCTCAGGTCACGATCCCAGGGTCCTGGGATTGAGCCCCATGTCGGGCTCCCTGCTCAGCGGGGAGTCTGCTTCTCCCTCTCCTTCTGTCCCCCCTCCCCACTTGTGCTCTCTTTCTCAAATAAATAGATAAAATCTAAAAAAAAAAAAAAAAGAAGACTGATTTAGAAGGCTTAGGTCATTTTTCTTTAAGCTATGAGGGAAATTTTGATGTGTTGCCTTTTATTCACTTACGCTAGCATAAGTTTTCCAGTGCATACCCTCATTACGTAGATTAGAATGTTTAAAAATAGCTATTGTGATATCTAAGTAATTGAAGTCTTGAAGAATCTTAGTTGCAGGGAATTACCGCTTTGCTAATCAGTGTCTTCCACAAATCAACAGCATCAGAATCACTGTAGAATTTGTTAGAAAGGCAGAATCTCAGCTTCCCCTTCCTGAGACCTAGACCTACTGAATTGGAGTCTGTGTGCGAACAAGATCCTGGATGATTCAGATACGCCTTAGGATTTGAGAAGCACCAATGTAGAGTTAGTAATCTCAGAACCTGTTTCTACTTGATGTCATTTTCTTGTCTCTTTCTTCCTCGCCTTTCTTTTTGTGTCCTGACGCCCAACTTCCCCAAAAGAAACATAAAAATATCAGTGTGTGCTTTAATAAGCAAAAAGAAGTTCAGGTCAAAAGTGTGTAGAAGGGAGGCGCCTGGGTGGCTCAGTTGGTTAAGCAACTGCCTTCAGCTCAGGTCATGATCCCAGGGTCCTGGGATCGAGCCCCCCATCGGGCTCCCTGATCGGCGGGAAGCCTGCTTCTCCCTCTCCCACTCCCCCTGCTTGTGTTACCTCTCTTGCTCTTTCTCTTTCTCTGCCAGATGATTTAAAAAAAATGTTCCTATGTTCAAAATTGCATGGTATATCCAAGGATGTTTGGGGTGATTGAAAGGGGCTCTGCTCCCAAAACTGAGGCTGTGTAACTACATTGAGAAGTGAAATACAGGAGTTAATTACACAGTGTTGACTTTACAGAGGGTGAGCCACAAAGCATCAAAAGCAGGGACTGCCTGTTCCAGTTAAGGACAGAGAATAGCAAAGGATATATTATTGGTTATGTAATCTGGGAACCACTGTGAATAACAGGCATTGTGAGGCAGATGAGAAAAATGGTTGTGATTAAAAGCAAAGTAAAACACCAAATCCAAGCCTCCGTCTACAAAGATGATTCTAGTGAGATTTTCTTCTAGTGAGTGATGGATTGAATGTCTAGTGTAGTGATTAAGAGCTTAGACTGAGCTAAAACTTTCTTGGTTCAAGTTCCAGCTCATCTACTTCTTGGCTCTGTCACTGTGGGCAAGTTACTTAACCTCTAACCTCTTCAACTGAAAATTGAGAAAACAATAGTACCTACCTCATGGGTTATTGTAAATAGCAAACAAGAAAATATATGTACAAAATACTTGACACAGTGTCTGAAACATAGTAAGGACTCAGTAAGCATTAGAGTGTATTTGTTCATTTGCTTATTTACTCATTCATTAAGGTTTTTCTCATCAGTTTCCCTTGTGAACAATAGCATTATTTTATGTGTCTCTTCTGGGATTTGGCTGTGGTTTGTGGCCATGACAGACAGCAACAGCTCTTTTTAAGGAAATTATCTGGGCTGAAGAGTGAGTGTCTGTTGATCACCTCTGGGATAATGAGTGCTAGGCTGGGTCTGATGGTGGTTATGATAGTGGCAGAGAGTATAATGAAAGAAAAAGAGAGATATCATACAATCCCTTGAGGTACTTAGATTCTGAGTGGAAAGAGATGAGATACCCACATACATGGGAGAAAAACCCAACAGATGACTTAAAAAAAAAGTTCCTATGTTCAAAATTGCATGGTATATCCAAGGATGTTTGGGGTGATTGAAAGGCAGCCATCAGCCTCGGTCATTAACACCTGTCATTTTCTTCAGGTGTTTTCTACAAAGAAGGAGGAGAAAAGGGAACTATTCTATCTATTAGGTAAAACTATAGTGTGACAAGCATAGACGTTTAAACAGACTTTTGAATCTTGATTTAGAAGCTGACTAACCATGGGAGGGCAGACTGAGAAACTGCTAAAATTGCTGCCGGCCTCGACCTCATTGTGGTTATATGAACACAGAGGGCAGGCAAGAGGGGTGAAGTTCCGGAGGGTGCTTATCAGATAATGTTCTATAAGTTCATTGTTCCACGTTAGGTTGACTACTTTGTAATGCTTTTGAAGGAATTCAGGCTTTGGAGGAAATAGAAAAGTAGAGGAACTTTATAAGTGCTCAATAAAGGGGCCATAAATTAGGTGTTGCGATGAAACATAGATCTTGAAGGATTCTCCATCTTGAGGAACTCAGGAAGAAAGGTGGCTTAGAAATAGTTGTGTGGGGACGCCTGAGTGGCTCGGTCAGTTAAGTGTCTGCCGTCAGCTCAGGTCATGATCTCAGGGTCCTGGGATCGAGCCCCGCGTAGGGCTCCCTGCTCAGCGGGGAGCTTGCTTCTTCCACCCTTCCCCCCGCTTATGCTCTCTCTCTGAAATAAGTAAAATCTTTTTTAAAAATATATTTTAAAAAAGAAAGAAATAGTTTTGTAGAAACCAGTGTTGTTCCTTGTTCTCTGTCCCCTGCTGCTGTCTGCCTGTTCTGAGCAGTTTTAGAAAGTCGCTTCTGTCTGCAGGTCTGGAGGGAGTGGACGAGGAGGGAAGAGATTTGGGCTGGGGAGAGCAGGGAATGGGTAGAGTTGGTAGCAGGAAGGCAGTCAGTGGCATTATACTAATATTTTGTGTAAATAAAAAGACGCTGAAGGAGGGTGAGGGCCAGGATAGTAGGGGCAGAGGTGGAGATGGTTTTTAAAGGTCACTTTGAAACAGTCTATCATGGACATCTTTAAAATGGGGGGTGGGGGGACACTGTTTAGGAGTAAACACCCATGGGCATCCTCTAATTCCAGAAACAAGTGAAAATCAGCATCTGTCAGGGGATGGGTTAAACATTGTGCAAGGGTCATTCAGAGTCTAGCTAATACTTTTAGTCTGGAATCCCCTTCAGATGTTTGGTTCACAGTCTCTGATGCTCTGTCTAATCTGACTTTCTTTCTTTGTGCTTCTTTTCCACAGCACGCATGTATCCCAAGTCAGCAATGTTTCGACAACTGGAGAGTAAGTTATTTGGGTTTCCCTTTCCCATTTATCAAACAGAAAAAAAGCTACTCTAATGATGTGTAGTATTGGAAGATTAATACAGTAAGCAACTTATGATGATTTTTAAAACCACTGAGAGAAGAGGACTAAATAAGAAGTGTTCGTGTTTGAGCTTCTGCGTGGGTGTGTGACTAGAGACAGCTCAACCATTTGAACATGCGAGATTTTTGTTTCAGTCAAAATAATGTCAGAGTCTATTAATGTTTGCAAAATACGTGTTTAGGGAGGTATCTTAGAGTGGAAGACGCTATTAAAGGTTAAAGTAGTAACAGTGTCTTTACTTTTTCCTTCCTTATTTTTAATCAGCCTACATTTATTGAGTACCTGCGATATGCCAACATAGTGTTAGGTGTGTAATGTCAACTAAGCCTCGGGCTCTGCCATCAGGGACTTTACAGTCTAAGAGGGACACAGAATCAAAAGCAAATTAGTGATGGCAACAAGTCCTTTATCCACAGGGCAGGACAGTGCTCTACTAATGATGCCGATCACGTATCTCTTTCCTCCTAAGGCTACCAACTGGACTAAAATCCAAGCTCCAGTTACCTACCCTTGCCTCCCTCTTTGACCACATTGCTCATCATGCTTCAAGCACGTGACATTCTGTTTCTGGAATAGGCCAAGTTTATATTTGCCCCAGAGCCCTTGCACTGGCTGTTTTTCAGCCTGGCCATTCATTTTCTTATCATTCACTTTTTTGTTCAAATGTCCTCTCCTCCGAGAAGCCATCCCTGACTATCCGCAGTCCTTCTCCTATCCTGTACAACATTTTGGAGAGAATTTATCACTTTCTGAAATTTCAGGATTTCTTTATTACCTCTCTTGCCTCATAGCAATGTAAGCTCCATAAACATGGGGACCTTGTTTGTCATATTCATGGCTTTATCCCTAACACCTAGAAAAGTGCCTGGTGTATATTAGGCACTAAATAAATATTTGTGAATAGTTTCTTGCTCAAAGATTTTCCTTCACACACACCTCTCTTCCTTCCTTGCTAAGATGTAAATGGGCCTTTTTAGCGCATCTTCCATCAAGAGGGATCAGGAGGAAGAGGAGGAAAGATGTGATAAGGAGGAAGAGGGGATAATTTAAAGAAGCACTGAGTAGGATGAATTTGGATCTAATAGGATGAATTGGGATTTTTCTTTCCTTCTTTGTTAGGTGAGGAAGCAATGAGAGGGCAGGACTGACCTCTCTTAGCTTTGTGAATTTTAAAGAGATTCCAGAATTATACCAAGACTGATATGTTCTTTCTTGTGTATTTCCTGATAACCTTTACTTCTTATAGGTCTTGTATAGTTTGGAAAAGGTGTGGAGTTAGTTTGTATGTATACATTAATTCACTCACATTCCTATAGACCACAGTTAAGTAATCTTGAATCATTGGGATGTGGAGTTCTAAATATAAAAACTCTTTGTTTTAAAGATTCATTTATTCATTCATTCATGCATTCATTTATTTGTTGGGGTGAGAGGGGGAGAGGGAGAGAAAGTCTTAAGCAGACCCTGTGCTGAGCACAGAGCCCAACTCAGGGCTCAATCTCACGACCCTGAGATCACAACGTGAGCCGAAACCAAGAGTTGGACACTCAACCAATCGTACCACCCAGGTACCCCTAAATATAGAAGTTCTAATGCCCAAGTTAGACTACGCTTGTTCATTGTCTTCAAATAGTTTTAATGAGATTACCATGTGTCTATTATAAAACTACAATTGGAAACTCTTAAACTTCTTAAATTTTTCAAAACGCATCTTATTTAAGTGAATGTATTTCTTAATCTGAACATTTTAAAAACAAATGTGGTTCTTTTTAAATTTTTAATATCTTCATTGAAGTATAATTAATATACAAAGAACTACACATACTTAATGTCTACAGTTTGATGAGTTTGGATGTGATTCTTTTTTCAAGTGCAGGAAGACATGGTTTGAGGAGTATATGTTTAGAATTTTCCATGCCAGCTCATTCAGAATTAAATAATGTGGTGATAAAAGAAGGCTTAGACACATTAAAAGATTATATAGCTTTAATAAGGATACCCTATCTATCTCACCATGCACTCTTCAACCCCTGTGCTTAAGTATTTCCTCATGTTAAATGAAGTAAATCTATCCTGCCATCTTCAGTAACACATATTGGGATGTTTGCATGATAACAGCTTCAATTATATACATCACAATTTAATTGCATAGAGGTTCAGAAAGATTTTGCTGTTCTAAATAGTGATTGTTCTGGTGAGGTGTTCCTTTTTAATAACATTATTCCCTGCATAATTTTATCTTAAAGAATTCTACATAGATAATAGGTATCATAAAATCATTTGTGCCCATTTGCTTTGTAAAGCATACTGTCTGCCTCTGCAGAGCTGGTATGAAATCCGAAGGAACTCACCTTTGTAAGAATAGGTCTATTATTATTCTATGAGGAAAAAAATATTTCCTCATTCTGCCTTATATTAAATGATCCTTATTTCCTGATTGCCTCTGATAATTGTTGCCAGGCTTGCTGTGAGCATTTCAGTCATCCTGGACCTACAAAGATGAAAAACCCAGTGATCAAAGTGGTAGCATTTGTCAGGTTTGGTTTTATTTTTAACACACGATGCAGATATTTTGAGATGTCTCATATGTGGTCTTTGCTCATGAAGCTGTGGTAGATCTACCATTGAACAAATGCTGATATTTCCCAAATTATGGATATAAATTTTTAAAGGCAATCACTGATAAATTTGATTGCCTAATGGACTCTGTGTTCTGCTTTTATTAGACTCTTAGAAAGAACCATCCGGTCGGCAGTAGAACAGCACCTTTTTGATGTAAACGGCTCTGGAGGCCAAAGTTCAGAGGACTCGGAATCTGGAACATCATCAGCATCTTCGGCCACATCTGCCAGACAGCGCCGCCGTCAGTCCAAAGAACAGGATGAAGTTCGACGTGGCAGAGATGTGTGAGTTGGCATTAGAGTGTCTTATTTGCATTTTCTCCTCTCCTTTTAAAAATATACACCTGAATTTGTCACTGTGTTATAACCATTCCCATTTCAGTATTCCCGTTAAAACTTCAAAAATTCCTTTTTGACTATTTTAAACTTAGCTAACATTTGGAAATTTGTAAGTGACTAAATGAACATTTCAGTTTTGTCTGGATGTTCTGTGTTGTCTAGATGTATGTTGTAGGAAGCCACCTCTGATTTAATACACTTTAGGGCTTCCTCATGAATATCTTCTTTAGAGGGATGCTGGACCACTGGAGGAGAAAATTGCCATATGCCTGTCCAGCGGCGGGGTTTTTTTTTTTTTAAGATTTATTTATTTATTTGAGAGAGGGAGAGTGTGTGAGTGCGTGTTTTGCGGGTGGGGGTGGGGAGTAGAGAGAAGGAGAATCCCAAGCAGACTCCATGCTGAGCAGAGATCCTGACCTGAGCGGAAACCAAGAGTCAGGCGGCCAACCGACTGCACCACCCAGGCACCACAGAGGTGGTTTTTTTCTTATGAGACAACATTCATTTGGTTGTTAGACTAACTTACAAAATCAACAGATTTCCGTACTGTATTGGCCTGATGCAATACTAGAATATCACCGTAATACTTTCACAGTTGACTACATTTTAGTATCAGAAAGGTTGAGCTTAAGTCTAATCGAAGAGGAAATGCTTAAGTTCTTTATTATCATAATGACTAGTTTTAAGCTTTCCCACAGCATGAATTTCAAGAATAGTATCATAAGAAACTTTATTCTTCATTAGAGGACTTGATAAAATACAAATAAACAATTATCATCTATATTTTTCAATAATCATCATTTAAATGCCAAGGAAAATAGAGTTATATTCATATATTTTTCCTGAAAGTTTTAAGTTTATTTGTATCTACTATAGCATTTAGTCTCTATAAAGTTATCGTTTTGAACTCCTTATTAAATGTCAAAGACTAAATCAGACCCTAGTTCCCCTCATTCCTTTTCACCTGGATTCATAATGCACATCAAAATCTTAGGGGGGAAAAAAGGAAACTTCTTTTTGCTTAAAGAAAGACGCAAAAGATAAGTGGTATAAATAAATACCGTGCTGCATATCATGAAGATGTTTAAGGGCCATACTAGCAAATGTAATTTTAGGAATAAAACAGTATCAGTGGTATAGACCACTGACTTTTTAAGTGATATAAGGAGCACTTTAAAAAAAAAATTTGTCTTGTGGCTGGTGGATAGGAGGGAGTGCTATAATATTACCTTTACAAAATAGGAAAATTATAATACAGGAGGTATTTACATTTAAAATTAGCTACTAACTAAGCTTTATAGAAAACGTTTAGGAGTAAAATTAACTTGTGTACTGCCTATATTGTGTTACACAGCAAGTACAAATTATTTAATACTGTTCTTATCCCCCGTCTCATTTTTTGCCAAATAGTATGTAGCAACACATTGCATTTTTAAAATATCCTTAGTGTGTCACGACATGTGTCACGACATCATGCTTTCCACCCTCTTTGTTTGGACAGAGGGATAGCAGGCAGAGGTTGGAAGTGGTAGTAAGACAAGAGAGAGAACAGAGCAGACGGTGGTCGTGTTGACGGTTGATGCTGCGTGGCGGCCGGGCAGGGGACAGCACAGTGGGGTAAGGTCCAAATGAACAGGCGGTAGAAAAATATGAAACATAGAGTAACCTTTCCTGCAGAATTTAGAGTTTCCCACATCCAGGCATGTTTCTAAGTTCTCTTGATCATATTTTACTGTCAATATCAGGAGAACAAAAGGAGATGAAGAACGGTAGAGACCGACTAATCTAACAACCTGTGAAACTCTAGCCTTCCCCTTATTTTTTCTTCTCTGGTATTTCCTTCACTGCTCATGCTGGTCACTCATTGCGGTCAGACTAGAGTTGGACACTGAGTGAGTAAATCTCGGGCTGAAAACTGTGTGTGGCCACGGTAACTTATAGTCTCACATTACTCTTTTTCCTTGGTGCGTCGTCTGGGCACACAGAAGTCCCCTTCCTATGCTCCCTGTTGGCCTCAGCCTCCTAGGCCTCTGGTGTCTTCCTAACCTGACATGCTGGGTAATTAACATGTCTTGATAGTCCTTTCTCTTCAACTCCCAGTCCAGTCCACGCCACACTGCCTCTCTGAGCTCGCCAGGTCTGGGGAGGAGCAAGGCGCTTATCTCTCAGGGTCCCAGACCTACTACTTTTGTCCCCATGAAGGTTCTCTCCAGTATGTCCCCAGGAGATATACCGACATATCACTGATTGGGCAAAGGTTGAGAATCATTATCATAGCCTATAGTAAGTATGTTTTTCTTAGTATATACCTATGCATAATTGATTCATTTATCAAAGATTTTCATCAGGCTTTGCTTAAAAAATAAAGATTAAGCTAGACTTTATTCTATTCAAAACTATTAACCTTATGGAATGGTTTAAAAGGGTTTTTAAAAATTAGAAATTCATTGTATTTTTGTCTATTATTTTGCCTCCTAACAACTTAAAGCTGCAACCAAGTAAAAAAATATATCCTTGAAGTCAATGATAACCATACTTCAGGGTGAGATTAGAGTCATTAAGTCTATACTAAAGTCATCATGGCAGATTTTTTGAAATAAATACAGAAGATAGACTAAGACTTACAAATATTTCATTTTAGTGCAAATGATTTCTTATGTTGTCTAAATTTATAAGGAAACATTATCAGGCTTATATTATATTGCTACTATAAAAATATCAAAGTTTAAGCAATACATTCAATATGTGAAGGGGTTCAGTTTAATTCATTTATTTAAAAAACTTGCCATCTGCCAGGTGCATGGAAATGAGGACCCTTGGTGATGGGTATATGGAAATTCGTTGTGATAGTGTCTCCTCTGTATGTGTGAAAATTTGATAATAAATATTTTCTTAAAAGCAAAGGGTAATTTAGGTGAAAGTGGTTTCAGCTGTCCAAAACACAATAAACTGGAATTTGTACATATTTATTATAGAAATACTATATTAAATTCCTACTGCAAAGTAAGAAAAAAAAAAAAGAAAAGACAAAAAAAACCCAGTGCTGTATCAGGGGAATGATAAATAGTTGAGTATTGCCAGAACATTAAGTGTGTTTGTAGGGATGGTAAGGAAGAAACTTCAGATAAAGTGAGAGGCCCCAGAAATCTGAATTCATGTCAGATTTCAGTGATGTCAAGTATGACTGAAACCTGTCAGAATGTTGCAGGCAGGAATTATATACCAGCACTCCTCATAGTCACATATGTATTGTGGCTGAAAGGTGTTGACTCGCACAAAAGCAGAGACTTTTTCTTTTATGTAAGAGAACAGGATTTCCACATGAGCATGCTGAACAGATTTCCATGTATTTGTTTTGACAGCTTTTATTCCAGTCATTCATTCACTATTCAAAAAGATTATAAAATAAACTTTGTGTTTTAATTTCTAAAACTGGTTTTTAGCTTTTGTATTAGTCTACTAGGGTTGCCATAACAAAATACTAGAGTCTGGGCGGCTTAAACAACAGGGATTTATTTCCTCATAGTTCTGGAGGCTGGAAGTCCAAGATCAAGGTGCAGACAGGGTTGGCTTCTGATGAGACCTCGCTCTTGCACTTGCAGATGGGTCCTTCTCACCGTGTCCTCCCATGGCCTTTCCTCCATGTGTGTGCTCTCCTGGTGTCTCCTATTTTTCTTTTCTTTTTTTCTTTTAAGATTTTATCTATTTATTTCTCAGCGAACAAACACAAGCAGGGGGTAGTGGGAGAAGGAGAAGCAGGCTCCCTGCTGAGCAGGGAGGCTGATGTGGGACTCGATCCCAGGACCCTGGGATCATGACCTGAGCCGAAGGCAGCCAACCAACTGAGCTACCGAGGCATCCCTCCTCCTCTTATTAGAACACCAGTTCTGTTGGATTACAGCACCCACCCTTATGGCCTCATTGAGCCTTAATTACCTCTGAAAAGGCCCTGTCTCCAAAAACAGTCATATTAACAGATGGTGAGGGCTTCAGTAGAGGAATTTGGGGGGAAACACAATTCTGTCATAACAGCTTTCAAACATAAAAACCCCTCAATAAAAAATTATAAAGGATGTATACCCTAGGAGTTAGGAGAAGTATAAAGAGTGATAGACAGAATTTATATAGTAAAATAATTAATTCTGAAGTTGAGACCAAACTCATCCAGCCATCCGTGAAAGGCAACACTCAGTGCGTGGAGGGGAGATTGAAGAGTATCTGCATAAGTATGTGTGCCAGCATGTTAGTCCCTGTCCACTGTTCCTCTGCCTTCTATGATTTTATACTGAGGGTATTTCTAATATTTGTTGCATAAATCTTTTCTATAATTTTACTAAGTGTATATTTTTACATTAATAAGACTAAATTAAATATGGAGTGCTAAAAATCACCAAAGATAGTGTAACTTTGAAAATATTAGGATAATATTTAATTCATAATTTTGCCTCCAGGATAAGCTCATCTAAGATAGGATGTGAATTTAGATGGCAGAATAAATATTTAACATTATCTTTCATTTTTGTATGTGGTTGAACTGACGGTAAAATATAGTCATCTGTTTTGCTCTTTAGAGCTCATTTATTTCAAAATAGAACTGTAAGTGTTTAGGGAGTTACCTTAACTCAGTCATACCGTAAGGGAAAGATCTCATTCATTTGTACCTTGGCACGCCATGATGCTACCCTGATGGCTTAATTTGTCTTGTGATGTAGTAAAAAAACAAACAGTTTGCTAAAAGTAATTTAATTTTATGGAAACTCCTTAAGGGAATGTTTAAAATACTCAGAACAATTTCAAGAATATTAAGTGAATTAAATTCTGTAGTTATGACATTCATATCTGCTTCTAAAACTAAGTCAGAACAGGGCACCTGGGTGGCTCAGTTGGTTAAGCGTCTGCCTTCAGCTCAGGTCATGATCCCAGGGTCCTGGGATTGAGTCCCGCATCGGGCTCCCTGCTCAGCAGAGAGCCTGCTTCTCCCTCTCCCACTCCCGCTGCTTGTGCTTGCTTGCTGAGAAATAAATAGATAAAATCTTAAAAGAAAAATAAACTAAGTCATGAAGGACATCCAGTTAGAAGTTTACATCCTGAAACTCCTTGTACTGGGAAGTAACAAATCCATACTTTAGTTAAAATGCTTTGTATTCCACAGTTTTTTTTAATTTATACTATTTCTCCCAAGATTATCACATGCAGTCAGAGTTTGTTATTAATGCTTCTCTACTATGCTAAAATGTCTTTATCATTTGGGAAAATCAGTTTGTCCCATTCAAGAGAAAAAGACATCATATTTCCTTTTCAGATTTTTGTCCACACATTGTATTATAAAATGTGTGTATAGCAGGGGAGCCTGGGTGGCTCAGTCAGTTAAGCGTCCAACTCTTGATTTCAGCTCAGGTCATGATCTCAGGGTCATGAGATCAAGCCCCGCATCAGGCTCTGCACTTAGCGGGGAGTCTGCTTAAGATTCTCTCTCTCCCTCTACCCCCTGCCCCCGTGCACACATGCATTCTCTCTCCCTCCCTCTCTCTCTAAAACAAATAAGTAAATCTTTAAAATAAAATAAAGTATGTGTGTGTATGTAATCTGTTAATAATGGGAAATTTTTTTGTAAGATCGCACTGTTTTCCCTGTTTGAATACAAATTACTTTTGGTACAACCTCGAAAGTTGTTCATTGGTAGAAACACAGTCCTTGCCAGTTTGCCTCTAGGAATAATTTCTCTTGTAACGTGATATATTTGGCACCAAGTGGTCTCAGGAGTAGCACTGTGCTCAGATTTTGATCGAAGAGGCAAACTGGAATTTCTGGGCACTCTTCTGATTTCCCATGTGATGCAGTGACAGTGTCGTTAAAATATCCCTTTTACCTTTTAAAATTAAGCCTTTTTTTTTTTTTTTTAATTCAAGGGGACTTATCAACAAAGAAAATATTCCTTCTGGGTTCAACAACCTTGAAGATTGTATTTTGAATGCTCAGGAAGTGGAAAAATTGTATGAAAGTACTTCTGGTTATATTGGAGAAAGGGGCAAACCTAAACGTCAGAAATCCAGTTCCAAACTTTCTGAACTCAATGAAAATCAAGATGGTCTTGTGGTAAGTGAAAATTCTATAAAACTTTTACTTGTAACCAATTAGGAAATATCACATCTCTTTCCCTTGCTTTGTAAAAAAATAATAATTTCAATCATGAGCTTCATAGGACTATAGGATATGAGTTGTGAAGGCCTCAGAGCTACTAAGTGTACATACTTGTATTTCTTTTTGGTAAATATAAAAATCAAAGCTGAGAAAGATTATATTCTGTCAAAAGAAACAGAGACAGCACACTTTGATTTCCATGTTATTCAAATGATTTTTATCTCATTCTTTTGAGTATTTTTAAATTGTATTTTTGGAATATTGTCATTAAAGCATTTTTTATTTTCCCCCATTCTGTTCATTCTCATATATATGATGTAAAAAAAAAAATTAATGAACTTAAAGCCAGGTGAAAGAAAACTACATAGGGAAAGAGGATCAACTATCTTTGTGTACAGAAATCTGTGTTCAGAAATTTAGTTCAAATCTATACTCTATAAAGTATTTTCTTCCAAATTAATCAGAAACAAAAACAAAAAAGAACAGCCTCTTACAGAGTTACCCCAGACCTGAACCCTGGATCACTGATTTGATATAAATTATTACAAGTGGTTTCTGTCAATAACTAAATATTTATTCAGTTTAACTATTAGTATACATCCTCCTCTTCTGCGTATGCTTCATTTTCTCTGAGAAGTGAGAACCAAAGCCTGTCCGCTTAGTCCCTTTAGTTTTAAAAAATTTAACTAAAGATAAAATTTATAACATAACATGAGCTGGAGTCCCCATAATGAAAAAAAGTAATGCCCATTCTTACTGTTCAATGTGTAAATGCTCCGATCTATTCGATCTCTGACAAGCTTTTAGCTCCATGTTGGGTTTTCTATACATTTAGCAAACTTACAGGCCATCTGTTTTCCATTGTCAATTTCGGCATGTGCTTAGAGAAGATTCCCAGTTTGGCCCTAAATAAAATATACGTAAATGCAAATCCAGGGAAACATGTTAATTTCTTTTTTTCCCTCCAAATGTCTTTTTTTTTTTAAGATATTTATTTATTTATTTATTTATTTATTTATTTATTTATTTATTTAAGAGAAGGGGGAGCGGCAGGCAGAGGGAGAGGGAGAAGCAGACTCCCTGCTCAGCAGGGAGCCCATCGCAGCGCCCGATCCCAGAACCCTGAGATCATGACCTGAGCCGAAGGCAGACGTTTAAGCAACTGAGCCACCCAGACGCCCCTTTCCCTCCAAATGTCTTGGTAATCTGTTTCTAGAAGTAAAGTAACCAGCTAGAAGGGACAGAAGCAATCACCTACCGCAGGCCCATGTCTTATATACTCCAAATAAAGAATGTAAGCTTTGGAACCATTGCACATTAAATGTTTTTAACATTAACTTAATTCTTATTTGGAGGAAAGTAAATTTTTAAATAAAATAAAATAATTGGTGCTAATTTCATTAGCACTTTATTTGGCTCACAATTTGCTTATCTGCCAAAGAGATTTACAATGACTAATATTCCAACAGTTGACTTCTTTGGAAAGATGTGCTTCTCTATCTCAATCCCTTTTTATATGAATTTAACCCATTAATTTTTTTTTCCCACCAGGAATGGTGTCTTAAATTAGCTAGGTGGTAATAACTAATAAAAGTGAAAAAGTACATTTATTCCTTAGAATATGTGTTTGACTGATAAAACTATAGACATATTCTCTGTTTAAAAATGTTTGGATGGGAGAGCCTAATGCTATCCAGTCTTTTTTATGTGAAAGGATTTGCCCCCACCTTATTCCTTGTCAGTTTCCTCATTCCAGGATTGTGAATGTCACCTATTAACATAAGTGAGCTAAGTGGACCATGTCTTTGTTGCAGTGAATAATTTAAAAACCTGCCAGCACAACTCAGAAGAAAAACTTCCTCATCTAAAATGAGGGTGTTCTCTAAGAGCTTTTCTAACTGTCATATTCCATAAATTTTTAAATCTAATCTTCACAGGTAACCACAAAGCAAAGAGCCAGGGAACATAGCAAGTATTTAGACTACATCTTAAAAGTTGTGTATCTTAACTTGTCCCTTATGTTTAACCTCCTAATTTTACTTTTCCCAACTCTTCCCCCAACACCTTTTCCTATTCCATTTCAAGTTCTTTACACCCTGACTAAACATTTATTTCTATAGCTGGGTCAGCAAGGGAGGAGGGAGAATTATATGTAATTATATGCCTTTATGTGCCAGGAAATATTTCAGATCCTGGAGATAAAGCAGTGAGAAAAACAGGCAAAGGTAGCTGTCCTCCTGGAGCTTACATCCTAGTAGGGGAAACAGACAATAATCAAGATAAGTAAGTAAAACACAAAATATATTGGATAGTGATAACTACTAGGAAGAAACATAAAGCAGGAAATAGGAATTGTGAGGGGGCAGGTGATGCAATTTTAAATAGAGTGGTCTGGGAAGACCTTCCAAGAATTTGACATTTGAGTGTAAAGATTTAGAGAAAGTAAGGAAGCAGGCTATACTATGATAGTAGGTGCAAAGGCCCTGAGACAGTCATTTATGTAGAACATTCAAGAAACCACAAAGACCCCATTGTGATTGGAAGAGAGTGAGCAAAATTAAAGAGGTAATGGGAGCGGGTGGGCAGATGAAGTAGGACCTCATAGATCATTGTGCGGACTCTGCCTTCATTCTGGGTGAGATGAGAATCCAGTTGAGGGTTCTAGGTAGAAAAGTGATCTGGCTTACTGAAATTGGTTCAACTACTATGTTGAGAATAGACAGTAAGCAGGCAGGGGCAGAAACAGGGAACCCAGTTAAGAAGCTATTGCAATAATCTAGATTTGAGATGATGATGGTTTGAACTAAGGTCACACCAGAGCCAGCATATATTTCCTTGCAGGCTGTACAATGCACTACTCTAGGGGGCACTGTTCACATGACTAAACTCCTTCCGGAGTGGTACATTGCAGTAGTCATGACATAGTGAACAGATTCTGCATGTGTTTTGAAAGTAGAATTGACAGGATTTCTTGACATTACCTGTGTGGTGTGAAAGTAATCAAGGAGTCAAAGATGACTCCAAGGTTTTTGGCCTGAGAAACTAGATTTGTGTTGCCAGTTTAGCTGAGATAGAGAAGACAGACAGAAGTTTGGGTTCAGTTTTGGACATAAGATTAAGGTGCCCATTAGATATCTAAGAGAGCATGGCAAGGAAGCAAGTGGATTTCTGGGCCAAGAGTTTAGGGAGGAAATCCTGGCTGCAGATACAGTGTGGGAGTCATCAGCAGATGGAGGATATTTAAAGCCAGTATACTGGGTGAGATGACCAAGGGAGTGAATGTGGACAGGAAAGAGAAGTTGCCTCAGGGACGGTGGGCCCTGAGACACACCAACATTTAGAGGATGGGGAAATGAGAAGGTACCAGGGGAGGAGACTTATGAGACTAGCAAAGTAGAAGACAGACAAGGTGAGTTTAGTGCCATGGCAGCCAAGTGAACAGTGTCTCAAGGAGCAGAAAAAGTCAGATGATGGGTTAAGCAGAAGACTGAGAGTTTGACCATTGGGATTAGCAAGCTGGATATCACTTAGTAAAAGCAGTTTGGGTGAAGAGATGGGAACAAAAGCCATTTTCCAGAGAAAGTGAGAGGAGAGTAACTGAACACAGTGACTAATAATTTCACACTCATCACACCAGCCCACAATACAACTGAGGAGAATATGCTGTAGACCAAAAAAAGCATCTTGCAGATTTAGAATCTCTAAAGCGGGAACTGTCTGGGCATGTTCCCCTTTGTGCTTTCACCTCTCGAGACTGTCATGACCAGCAGAGACCAAGAGACTACAGATAATTCAGAGTTTAAAAATTAGGGGTAGTAAGTGACATTAGAGTGTTCTGCCTTATCTCTAATTATTGCCACAGTCCCAAACTTTTCTTCCCTCTTTAAACTCTTGGCTCATGCCTGTGCCCATCAGTCATTCTCAGAGGAAAACCTTGTCTCCTGATTTACTTTGAAGAACTAAGATACACAGCTTGTTTCAGCAACTTCCCTCACTCCTGCTTCAAAATGTCTCTAGAACTCTACTCATTTTCCTTTCTCACCTGCTCAAATGATAACATGATTTTTCTAATTTCTCAGGTTAAACTCTAAAGTCTAGAAGTATCTTTGTAAATTCTACCTTCTACATCCATCTCCCCACCCCGCACCCATGTACGTGTACAAACATATACATACACTCACACACTTTTCCTTTTCATTGGCTTCCTCTTCATTGGCTCATTTCTGTTGGCCTAGAAAAAGGCTCCATCTCTAAAAGCTTTCTCTCCTGGGCACGATTTAACAGCTTGAATCAAAAGTCATAAGTCAGTCATGCATTTTATCCAGTAATCATACTTCTGCCACTCGGTTCTACTTAAATATGCAAAAAAAAATGGTATTAATTTGCTCACCACAGGCTTTCTTTAATCATGGAAAATTAGAAGCAATTTAAATGTTCAAAAGTGCGAGATCAGATAAGCAACATTTGTACGTCAATTCAATAAAATTAGGATTGTGAAGACTTTGTAATAAAATAAAAACCATTGACAAGTTATATTTTAAGTGCTTTGTATATATTATCAATTTTAATCCTCCCAATAATCCAGAAGGTGGATTTATTATTATTATAATTCTCATTCTAAACATGAGGAGAATGAGGCAGAGGAGAGTAAACAATTTGTCCAAGGTCACACGTAAGTGGTGGAGGTGGGGTTCCCCTATATCCTCCCTCAATATTAAAGTAGATTATAAAGCAGTATACACAGTGTGTACATTCATACATGTATACATATATATGTGTATATATTATATAAGTATATGTGTGTGTATATAAATTATATGTACACATGTTCATTCCCAGGAAAAAAGACTGCAAGGAAATGTGCCTAGAGTGATTGTATGATGGTGGTAATAGTGGTATTAGAAGCAACTGTTACTCTAGCCTCTGTTCTTCAAATGTTCTCCATGTGACATTAATTCTATAATAAGCATTACTCATTATATAAAAAACAAAAACATAGTCTAGTAGCTCTCTTCTTCATAAACAACATCTATTTAGGGGCGCCTGGGTGGCTCAGTCGGTTAAGTGCCCGACTCTTGATTTCAGCTCACGTCATGATCTCAGGGTCCTGAGATCAAGCCCCATGTTGGACTCTGCATTCAGTGAGGAGTCTGCTTGAGATTCTTTCTCTCCCTCTGCCCCTCTCCACCCCACTGCATGCTCTCTCTCTCTCAAATAAATCTTTTAAAAATAATAACCAAAAAATAAACAACATCTATTTAATGTTTTGTACACCCTCTGAAATCACAGGCAGGGTTCAAGGTAAGAGCATAGCTCTTACAGTCAGACCTGAGTTTCCATTTCAACTTTATCACTTAATATCTATGGTAAGTGGGCATATTTTGTCCCTCAGTTGCTTCATCCGTAAAGTGGGAATATTAATAGGTCGTTGTGGTTTTTTGTGAGATTTAAAAGCAACTCAGTGTGCTAAAGAATAGAGAAAACTGAACACAATTCATACATAAGTCCCTTTCTTCCCCCTCTGTTCTGATGACCAGTCTGTTTCCTTCATTTGCCATCAGACGTTCTGAATAGTCTGCACTCACTCATCAACCCCAGTAGCCCAGATGCTACGTCCACTTCTCTGAGGAAACTGCTTTCTCCATGTCACTCTTTGGACATGGGGTTGGAAATGGCCTTTGAAGACACCTGTGCTCTGATGTCTGCTTGGTCCTTGACTCCTCAAGTCCTCGTGGGGCTTGACACTTTGTCCCTTTTTCTCAGAACTCTCTCCCTCAGCCTCTGTGACACTGACCTCTCCATGCCCTCTCATCCCCAGTGACTTTCTTCCATGTCATCTCTTTCACTGGCTCATCTTCCACAAAACATACATGGATGGAGATGTTCCCCAGGTTTTGTCCCATTTCTCCTTTCCATTAGCACTTCACTTGAGAGCTTTTCCACTTGCATAGTGTCAGACATGACCGCTCTACAAATGACTTGCAAGTCAACATTTGATTGAAGCTCTCCCCAGTTCACCGTAGAAAGTCAATGTGTTGGGGGCGCCTGGGTGGCTCAGTTGGTGAAGCGTCTGACTCTTGGTTTCAGCTCAGGTTATGATCTCAGGGTTGTGAGATCGAGCCCTGTGTCAGACTCTGTGCTCAGTGGGGAGTCTGCTGGAGATTTCTCTCTCTCCCTCTCCCTCTGCCCCTCCCCCTCTCTAAAAGAAGGAAGGAAGGAAGGAAGGAAAAAAAGAAAAAGGAAGGAAGGAAGAAAGGAAGGAAGGAAGAAAGAAAGAAAGAAAATAAGTCAACGGGCTAAAACCGAACTCATTGTCCCTCTTTGATCTCTTTTTCACCAGGAGAGCCATCTGATCTCATCATACCATCATCTTCTCAGCCCTTTTCTAAGTCATTTCTTGGACTTGCCCCTAGTCCCTCCTCCAGCTTTTCAATCAGTTGTCAAATTTAGTTGACTCTGTTTTAAAAATGTTATGAAGGTTCCCCTTGTCCCTTTTTATTGCCATCACACCACTGAGGCCCTTGTTATAACTGCCCTGGAACATCAAAACAGCCACCCGACATGTCTGCACCCGCTCCCAGGCCCACACTGCCTTACCTCTGCAAAACAGTCCTCTGCCTAATGCAGCGATTTTCAGCCTTTGTTTTCAGTGCACTACGACTCAGCAAGAACTCCTGTCAAAAACTACCTGACAGTGACTCTCTGGGTAGTATCCATATAATGTAAAAAAGCCCAACATTGTGAGCCACTGATTTAAAATTATTCATTCTTTCAATTATACAGCTAACTATATGACAAGCACTCTTTTAGGAACCAACGGCACAATCGTTATCAAAATGGACACATTGTCAGCCATCATGAAGTTTACATTCTTTATAGGATCAAATAAGAAACAAGAAAATAAATAGATGGTGACACATGCTGTGGAGAGAAATGAAGCGGGCAGAAAAGAGAGGAAGTGGTGGGAGGTGTAGGATTGATGTTGTACAGAGGGTACTGGGGTTAGGCCTCACTGAGAAGATTTGTGCAGGGACCTGAAAGAGGTGAAGGAGTGAGCCATCAGGAACTTTGGGGAGAAGCTATCTAGGGAGAGGGGGCAGCAGGCTTAGCCTGCTGAGGATAAGCCAGAGGCTGCTGTGATTGGAGCAGAGTGGAGGATGATTTTAAGAGATGAGGTCAGAGATGTAGCAAGGGTACTGATCACTTAAGCTTTTGTAGCCATTTTTAGGTCTTTGGGATTTACCTTGAGTGAGATGAGGAGGCATTAGAGGATCAAAGAGAAGAAAATCATTTTCTGGTGTACCTTTTGAAAGAATCACTCTAGCAACTATGTTAAGAATAGCCAGGAGGATGGGGGAGAATAGCCCAGAGGTGGTAAGGGATGAACAAACACTAAAGCAAAATAATTGACATAATCAAATCAAGAGATGATATCAATTTAGGCCAGGATGATAGCTGTGAAGGTGGTAAAGTCAGACTATGGATGTATTTTAAGGTAAAAACAAGAGGATTTTCTAATAGATTGGATGTGGGTGTGAAGAAAGAGGGGGGATGCAGGATGACTCCGAGACGTTTGAAATAGCTAACTGGAAGGATGGAGAAAACTACTGGAGGGGCAGATTCGGGGAGGGGCGGGAATCAAAGTTTCATTTGGATATGTTGAGCTTAAGATGTTTATTAGTAAAGAACCAAGTAGGCAGTTAGATACATGAATCTGGAGTTCAGGGGAGAGATGGAATAAGTTTGGAAGTCTTTGGCACCAGTTGGCACTTAAAGCCTTGGGCTGGTCTGAGCTATGACAGCATTTTGGGACATACCAACATTTAGTGGGTAGGCAGATGAGAAGGTATAAGCAAAAAAGATTAAGAAGGAGCAACTAGCAATTTTCAGTGCAAACATGCGGGCAAGAGCCTTATTAGATGTCAGTTAAGAGCAAATCAGAAGACAGAAATCGGAATAGTGAATGAATAGTAATTTCACATGTATATAGCTCACCCACATCTACCTTGATGGTAGATTTGGGTGGAAGAGAGAGGAAAACATCTAGTTAGATGGGTTCAAGAAAGAATTGGGGGAAATGAATTAGGTACTGCAGGTATGGTAAGTCTTTGAAGAGGTTTGGCTCTTTAGGGGGTGAAGAAAAATGAAGCAGCAGCTGGAGATAATGTAAGATCAAGAGAGGGGTTTTAAGACAGTGACATGGGGGTGCCTGGGTGGCTCAGTGGTTAAGCATCTGCCTTTGACTCAGGTCATGATCTCAGGCTCCTGGGTTCGAGCCCCATGTCAGGCTCCCCGCTCAGCGAGGAGTCTGCTTCTCCCTCTCCCTCTGCCCCCACCCCACATTCGTGCTCTCTCTCTCTCAAATAAATAAATAAAATCTTTAAAAAAAAAAAAAAACACAGTGATATGGCAGAGTATTTGTGTAAGATAAACCAAAAGAGGGAGGGAATGACGTGCAAGAGAAGGGGATCCATTGCAGGATCAATGTTCTTGAGTAATTGATAAGGGATGGAGCCTAGAGGAGGGGTGGAGGGGTTTGATTGTAACTTACTTTGATCTAAAGACTGTTTCATCAGAAACTTGAACGGTTTGCCCCACTACCTCCTTCACATTACACCAAAGGTCTGTCCCTATGTTCTAACCACAACCTACCCTTCATCTAAGAAAAATAAATACTCTTCTTTTTTTTTTTTAAGATTTTATTTATTTATTTGAGAGAGAGAGAGAGAGAAACAGCATGAGAAGGGAGAGGGTCAGAGGGAGAAGCAGGCTCCCCACTGAGCCGGGAGCCTGATGCAGGACTCGATCCCTGGACTCCGGGATCATGACCTGAGCCGAAGGCAGTTGCTTAACCAACTGAGCCACCCAGGCACCCAAATACTCTTCTAACTTTTTAAGCTCACCACATTTATACACACATCTAGAATTTCTTTCCTTTGCATACTATTGAATAAGGAAAGAATGTGCTGACCACTTTGAATTTTATGTTTTGCCAATTAACGTTTAGCAATTATCATTCAGAAAGAACCTATCTTAGAAATAAAGATAATATTAACAGTGTAGCAAACTCCAGTTGGAGGAGTAACCAAAATACAGAAGTCATGACAAGGACCAGTGTCTGTCTGGTTCACCTCTCACCTTTGTACCCCAATGCCCAGCAGAGTTCAGCACTCATCAAAAAAATGTGTTGAAAAAAAGTGCATGAATGGTTGCCATATTTTTTAGGGTAACTTGCGTAACAAGAAGACCCAAAACACAATGTCTTGAACACAGTAAATGTTCCTTCTCCCGTAACAACCTAAAAAAAAGTTGAGGGCCAGGGAGAAGAGTAGAGGACTTGCTCTGTGCAGTTTTTCAGGAACCCAGGCCAAGTTCCTCTCTGTCATCTTCAAGTAGCTTCGAGTGAACTATGGTGGTTTTCATCTCCTTTCCAGCTCACAGAAGGAGAGCATGAGCATTGAGGAATGTACCTGCTGGGGTAGTTTATTGGCCAGGCCTAGAACCCACACACATTGTATCGCGCATCCTGTTGGAGAGGAGTCGGTCACATGGCCATATTTCATTGCCGGAGAGACTGGGGAATGCGTTGTTGCTGGGCATGTGGCTACATCATTTCTGGAAGGAAGGTAGAGTGGATTTGGGTGGATAGTTAGCAAGTTCTATCAGCATCCTCGTATCCTAACAATAGTTCTTCTTAAATATGGATTAAGTTATACAGTTGCTTTAAGCAATAAAACATAAAATGTACTAAAGGGTACAAAAAGAAACTCAGATGCACATTAAACCTTTGTTGATGAGAATATATCAAATATTTTCCTTCTCTTAGAGCCTAAGTTTAGAATAATGAACCTGTTTTGACTCCCAGTGTTCTCTGCAGCCTTCAGATTGAGCTATTTGTATATGGAGGGAAAGCATTTTTTTTTCAGTGTCCTCTATACAGGCCTTGTCAGCATTTTACAGCTTTAGAAGACAAATTTGTTTTTGCTCCAAGTGTTTTCAAGGGCTTCAGTGGTCAAACAGGTTTTGAGCCCAGCTTTCAATGCCACAACAGACAGGGGGCCAAGGGGAAGAATTGAAAATAAATCCCACAGTCTAAAGCAAAGTTTTTCAAGGATTTTGCTCTTTTTAGATTTGAGGTTATTTTTATAATTGAGGAGGGTGGTTCTTTTTTTTTTTTTTTTTTTTTTTAAAGATTTTATTTATTTATTTGACAGAGAGAGAGACAGCGAGAGAGGGAACACAAACAGGGGGAGTGGGAGAGGGAGAAGCAGGCTTCCCGCGGAGCAGGGAGCCCGATGCGGGGCTCGATCCCAGGACCCTGAGATCATGACCTGAGCCGAAGGCAGTCGCTTAACCAACTGAGCCACCCAGGCGCCCCGAGGAGGGTGGTTCTTAAAATTCAGTTCCTTCTGACATCCAAAAACTGTCCAATTAAATTCTATCATAGCACATCTGTGTGTTTTGAAAGTCACTGGTAAGACTTAACTTAAGCAGAATTTTATGGATTATAAACTAAGCTTTATGTTTTTTTTTTCATGCAATTCAAGAAGCAGTTTCATTAAATTATTCTTAAAGTCATAATCTGTTCTTTGCTCTTTCTTAAAATTACCCATTTAAAAGATCCTGAGTTTAGAAGACCAATTAAAGTAAAAATTAATGCAGTAACACATTTTTATAAGAGTTTTATTACTTTAACCTTTCGTAAGTGCAAACATTAATAAACTCCTCTTTCACCACACCTAGAGAAGTGTTTGGGACATAAAACAGTTCAAAACCTTCAGAAGGCATCGAATCCGTATTTTCTCCTAAGGCAAGTACTATTATAGCTGCAGAACATTTGGAAATCCAGTAACATTCTTCCCATACAGTGGAAGCCTTCTGCATTTCAGCTGTTCTTTTGGCCTGTACATCCCATTTTCCCCTTCTCCCCTCTCACTGAAGTGAGGGGAATTCCTGATCTCTTTCTTTATCTTAACCTTAGGCGAAGAATGGAAGTCAGAATTTATTGTATGTTTTGCATCCATGGAAATAGGTACTTCTGCTACTGTGTTCAGAGACCTTTACTACCCTTGTTTGTTTCATTCTGAAGAAAGCTGAGATAGGTTGCCAGTTGTAACACATTCTTCACATGTTCCTGTGTCCAAAAGGTATAGGGGCAACAGCCTTAGCGAAGGAAGGAACGCGGTGTGCTTGCCTGCTGCGTTAGTGAAAGCAGCTCATGAATATTCAACAGTCTCCAATGTGTGGACAACATGAAAGTTGGAATTATTATAAAGCCTTAAAGAGGAATATGGAACAAGAATGAAAGTCACCCTTTGTCGATTACATCCATAAAAAAACAGATTCTTGGGGAGTTCTTAAACATAGGGATCAAACATTTTTTAAAAAGCGAGTGGGGGAGGGAGTCCAAGTTACTCCTTACTAGTTTTAACCCTGGAGATCAGCCAGACTTTCTCACATTTTACAACTGCTTTTTGCAAAGCTTTCCATTGTATAACATAACTTTTTTCTGTAATTCTCAAAACCTATAAGCAATTATATCTTGGTTCTTTTTGTATAGGGAAAAAAAATCTTCTTACTGAAATATCTAAATTTATATAATACTACTACGGTTTACTTTCTCTTCCCTCTTTCTGAATATTTCCTACTCTTAATGTGAAGATTTTTTTTTTATTCTGAAATAGTCATTTGCATATAATTAAAAATGTATTTCATTGACACTGTTTTAAAATGATCTGAGGGTAGAGGGTTGTGCTTTCCCTAGGAATTCAGGTTTCAGAGCTTTAGAAAAACCTAATGCTATTGCACTAGATCTTACACTAAAGATTTTGATAATCTATTGAAGATCACCAGTGAGAACAAACACAGATTCTTTGTCATAGATATAACCCCCTTTATCAGGAAGATCACATTCAGGTAATAGCAATTATAAGAGGCCATTTTAGAGAGGCCTCTTCTAACTCAAACTTTAGAGTTATAAAAATGTAAATATAATTGAATGTTGTCATAATTTTTATTTCTCAGATCCATTCTAAAATGAACTGTGTAAATCATCTAAGCATGTAAATTGGTGTTTAGTAATGGCAGACACAGACACTCTTTCCAGTGTCTAGAGCATTACCTTAACTGGAGAAATAGTAGTGAAATATTTGGGGGGAGGTGGATTTCATAGTTTTAGAAATAATAATAGCATCAACAACAATAACTAATATCCTTTAAATGTACCAGGTATTATTCATGTTCTTTACGTGCATTATTTCCTTTAATCTCCAAGGCCACCTATGTAATTCTGTTAATATTGCCATCTCCATTTTCCAGATGTGGACATTGAGGGTCAAGTAGGGTCAGACAGTTGGTAAATAATAGAGCTAGGATTCAAACCCAAACATTCCGGCTCCAGAGCCACCATTCTATTACGTTATGCTGTGTCTCCCTTTGTTTCTACTGTCTGATAGAGCCCAGGGTTTTAAACTTTCAGAATTCCAGATAAGTTGGCCAAACCAACATAAATGGAAAACAATTCACTCATCTACCAAGCCAAAGATTAGTTTTCTACTCTAATTATGTGTTTATTTTGTGAGGATTTTTATATATGTCAATTTCATGGGATTATTGAGAACCTTAATCAGATTTGCTTTGTAAAGGGTTTTTCACGATGGGAGGTTATAAATATGTAGATGAACACATGTTGCTTCAATATGTGTTATTCTGATGACCTAGAATAGGTGGATTGTGCTTATTAATGTCCTTTTAAAGCAGATATGAATCTTTGAGTTCAATGAAATTCAGGTTCAGATCTCTAAGGCAGCTCTTTTTTTTTTTTTTTTTTTTTTTTTTTTTTTTTTTAAAAAAGCTTTTTTTTTTTTTTTTTTTTTTTTTTTGGTTTACTGAATATAAATGAGCTCTTTTTGCTTTTTTGTAATCTTCCTTCATGGTGATGGCTTACTTATGATGTGCTCAGTCACCTGAATTGTATTCAGAAAGTATTGGCCATGTCACAAAAACCTTACAGGTATGCCTCCTGATAAGTATTAAGCCCTCTAGGTCAGCCTGAAATACATGCTATTCAAAGTAAGTTTCCTGTTTATATTTTTTCCATCTTAGCTATTATAAGGATTAATATTAAATATCACAGAAAGAAAGGTTCTTAAGTTAACACCATTTCTATTCATGGATAGTTTACAGTTTGGGTACAAGCTATATGTTATCCCACATTATATTGGCAATTTATCCTGAAAATATGTTAAATGAGCAATGAATGTTACATTGGTTTCTGATAAGATTCAAGGTCAGATTCCTCAGTCCTAGTTCTAATTCTACCCTAATGTTCTGACAGTCTGGGTTTTGTTATGTTTAACTGTAAGGTATGGCTGATATCTAAGAAGGACATTATAGGATACAATGATCATTTTGTGATGGTGTCCGATATCTTCATTAAAGGGATGGTAAAATTCAACATCCAATTTTATGCAAGCAGCATATACTAAACTTTTATAGTTTTACTAGTTTTAACAAAGATAGAAATATGAGGACTAGAATTCATTTATACCAGCATATTGTCTGATCTTTCTGTTTTAAATAAAGGAGGATCGGCTGTTGCATATTTCTTACCATTCCTACTGGGCAACCACAGTTTGTTTTGTTGTTGTTGTTGTTGTTGTTGTTTGTTTTTATTTTTTTAATTTTATTATGTTAGTCACCATACATTACATTTTTAGTTTTTGATGTAGTGTTCCATGATTCATTGTTTGCGTATAACACCCAGTGCTTCATTCAATACATGCCCTCCTTAATACCCATCACCGGGCTAACCCATCGCCCCACCCCCCTACAATTTGTTTTGTTACAGAATATGGAAAGCCTCAATTCCACACCATCTCATGAGAGGGCTGGACCTGACGATGTTGAACTGATGTCCGATGAAAGGTAATTTTAGCATTTGCTCCTCGCATTGCTTACTAAGAGCATGAATAGCTTGCTTTTTTTTTTTTTTTCACTTAATACAATGTGCATTACAAGAACTAGAAAGAATAGAATTAGAGGTCTGTATGTTTACCAGTAGTATTTTATAGCAAGGAAAATGCTTAGAATAGAAAATCTGCTGTGGTGCTATTAAAGACAAATAACCCCATTCGTGGTTGTGTTTCTAGTTTTGTTTTATTTTGATATTTTGTTTTGTCTTGTTTCTGAATTTTACAAGAATTTAATGTAGAGCCACTCAGCCTACTTTTAAAATAAATGAAATCATAATTTCACTGGATGAAAAGCATTGTTCTAAAACTGACATTTTATGATATTTTGTTGTTGCTGTTGTTTATAGCAAAGAAGATGAAAAAGGCAGCAGACATACCCAGCATTTTGAGGTGAGTAGCTAACAAAATTGTGATTGTAACTGGGCTGTCCATACGTTCCTGAGAGCACACGTGAAGCACTATTAGCCTGTCAATAAGGGATAATGAGATTGACAGGACTGGGTTTGATCAGAAAGGCAAATACTGAAACATAAAGATTCCTTGAGAAATCATATTCTTTTTGCTTTTAAATGCTTTTATTTTGCTTGCAAAGAGAAACTTCAGCAACATGGAGAGTTCCCTTTAGATTTTCCATAAAACAAAACAAAAAGCCAAAGCTACTGGTTTGATTTTCCATGTTTTTATGCATTTTTAAGTGATTGCAATAAATAGGCAATGCATTAAGTGGATCTGTCACCGAGATTTATCTCATTAATTTTCAAATTAAGATAAACTCAGTGTGAGTTATTAAACCCAGTTTGTTTTCTGAGTTTTGTCTCATTTTAAGTAAACCATGGAGAAAAAAGATCTACCTCCATTATGCTGTCTAGATCTTCAAGTTCCGGTTATTTCCCACCTTCCTCGTTCTCTGAGGGCATCGCCATGCTGACCCCACGTGATTTCCCTTGCTCCCAACTCTGGCCTCCATTCGGTGTGCTCAGCCCCATTTTTCATTCACGTATGTGTGTGTAATCTACATCCAAATGCCTCCAACTCCTCTTTCAGTATTTTTATCAGTTTTTCCCTTGGACAAGATTTAAAGCTTTTTTCAACCTGTTCTTGAATTCTGACCCTTGAAATATGAATTATATCTAGACCTCTCCCTCTAACCCAGTGATTCTTTATTGGACATTGTCCTAATTCACTGATGGAGTTAGGAGCATCTGTTGAGTCCTGCTGTGTATGTGTACTGGGCTAGGAGCTACAAGGCAGTGAACAGCTGCAGTCCCCTACCCGCCTTGGAATTCTACAATCTCGGAGGTTAAGACTTTAAAAGCTGTGGACCCCCTTCTTAGACAAACGCACCCTCGTGTACAATTTGGCATAAAATTGCTGGGAATGAATCGCCACCTCCCCGCCACTCCCCGCTGGTGCTGTGGACTCGTCCTTTTCCCTCTCTTCAGTTCTTGTCATGTCTACTTCATCAGCCTAGCCAGGTAATAGGAGGGGAATGCTTCCTCTTTCTGACTTCACAGCTGCTGAGCCTCCTCTTTCATCTCTTATTTCCCACTCCTTTAAGCTTCCTTCCTTGGGACCCAGGCATCCAGCTGACATTTTTTTCCCTGACACCAGGTACCTTTTTTCAGAGCACAGTTTCCCCCATGATAGCGTTGCTTTGTTTTCCTTCTTGTTTCACCCTTTCTCTGCTCTTTTCCTCTGCTCACAGCAAGCACTTACTCATCACGCCATTGAACGTGACTTTAAAGAAGAATTGCTTTGCCCGCCTCCTAGAGAGGTCTTCTCAGTTCCTCCCTTTTATGCCTGTTCTCCTTTATGAGATAAAAGGGTATAGAGCAGCCTTTGTGGATGGACTTCATAACATTAACTCATAAATCCAAGCGGCACCCAAACTAAATCTGTGCTGAACTCAGTTTGCCTTGGTATGTTTGTGGACAGCTCCCATGGCGGTGGATGAATCATGGGGAAAGAATCTCAAATCCTGCTTCCATGTGCCAGGTCCTATTCTTACATGTGTCAGCCATGTGCAGTTGCCAATCAGCACCCAGCCCACTGCTGGCACTCCTTAAGCATTCACTATTAATAATCATGGTCGTCATCATACGTTCAGCTAGGAGATAAAATTAAGCAGTGAGTTAAAATCCAGCCTAAGCTCTCCGTGTCAGGTTTCTTTTACAACTGCCCCAAAGGAGAAAAACAAGACATCACTCCACAAGATTGGGATGATGCTTCTACTCGGGAAGGCATGTGCTTTTTTCACTAAAGGATATATATATTTAATTATTAGGGACAGACCGTGAAAAGATGTTTTCCATTTTTAAAGCCCTTTCCCTTGTTTACAGTGCAATGTCATTGTTTACTACTTAATATGTGTAGCACTTTCTAGAACTTATTAAACAACCTAAATAGTTAATCTGGTGTTCTGGTACTATCACAACAATTCCTAAATTTCAGAGATGAAAAATAAGTCTAGACTTTGGTTACCCCTCCTAGAATTCTGCCTAAGCGGTGTTTTATTTCACGTCTCCTGTAGCCTGAGATTAAGAAGCCAGTGTTTACATCCTCACCGTGGATGGCTCTTTCCAGTTTCATTTTCCATGAAGACAATTGGTCGTCATTAATACCATCCTTTAAAATTTTCCTTGTAAGTTCTTAGATTCATGTAAGATTAAGGCCACAAATGCCAGCTATTGAGGAAAGGTGGTCGGTCTTTCTTGTTTTGACTAGCATCTCCGTTAGAATGTGGAACATTAAACCCAGTCTCAGAGATGCTCCTCAGAGGGACACAGAGGCAGAGAGAAGCTGGTCTTAGAATCTGCAGTTCAAACGCAAATGCAGGCACAACTGTGACTTTATTTTTGAAATAAGCATTTTGCAGCCCTAGATGTGTTTTTGTTTGAATGCATGTGTTGAAAAGTGAGCATGGATATATCCCTTCGTTGCACATCTTTTTAGTTTTTTTAATCAACTAATCTTACCCAAAAAGAGAATCTGCTCAAGATCTCAGATGGCCAGTGAAATTAAAGTATGATTTTTATGGGTAGGTTTTCGAAAGGTGGGCATTTTATTAAAATATACCTTTTGGGATGTATGAAATGAACTAATGTAAGGAAGAGCCTAGCGTCCTATTCCCTGAATATGTTGGAGTCCAGAGCCTTTGTTCTTTTGTTTCTTTTTAAGCTCAGTGAACATCTGGAAGTACCCAGGAGAAAGGTCGTCCTTAAAACTAGCAATTTCTAGATTCCAAAAGATATCACTGAAAATACAGATTTTCAAAGTTCTGTTTACAATTGAGCTTAAATCTTATGCTTCAATTTGATTCCTTCTGATGAGTTATTTTCTGATTGGAAATATTTCATGCTTCTGTATGAAGTCCAGAATATTAAAACTGTAACCTTATATTTAATCTCTTTATCAAGAAAGCAAAACCTGTAAGAATTATTGAGTGCTTAGAAGGGTATTACCTTATTTGGGCGAGGTCATTTTATGTCAGAAGTATAAGGTTAATGAAGTGTTAAATTCTTTTGCAATATTTTTACATTATGCTTTCTAAGCCTACTACTTAGAAGAGCTTAAAAAAAAAAGAAGAGCTTAGAAGCATACCTTTGATAACAAGTAAGACATTCATAATAAACAAAAGACCATTTCCCTTTTTTATCCTCCTTCAAAACAAAAGTAAAAGAAGGGAGAAAGAGAAAGAGAGAAGACAAGGCTTTCCAATCAAGACTGAGCATTAATATTAATTATCAAACATCTTAAGTGTAGGCTTTTATGTGCCCTGAGCAGGTTTGAGATAAATTCTGAAATATCCTGTCAACAAGTACTTATGAAATGAATCACTGTGTTATTTCAACTTCACTGTATTCCATGGAAGCATTAGGATTTTGTTACTGGTTTTAATGTTAGAACCAGAATAATTTAAAAGCTCTATTTGTTTAGATTCACTTCCCATTTCATCCAGTCTCTAAAGGCTACGGAAGCTTTGCAATTCACATGAATTTTGGAACTCTGTTATGTCCACTTTCCTTTATTGTCAGGCCAAACAGTAAATGTTTATGGTTCCATGTGGTTCTTGTATTAACGCTGCGTGGTTCCTTCCTGTGCAAACTGCATTACACAGTACACTCTCTGATCTCATCGCTCCTGGCTCTGGTAAGCTCTTAGGCTACTCATTTATATCCTGTGCAGGGAGGGAGAAGGGACGGAACAAAAATTCACCACCTATTTGAAGTCAGGGGAGGAGCAAGATCAGTGAAGTCTGAGGATTGGAAAAGCCAGGTCCAGTTAGACAGGGGCAAGTCTTGACAAAGATCAGGTGAGTAGACTAATAGTTAGCGGTTCCTTTTTTCTTTTTTTTTTTTAAGATTTTTATTTATTTGACAGAGACAGCGAGAGATGGAACACAGGCAGGGGGAGTGGGAGAGGGAGAAACAGGCTTCCCGCCGAGCAGGGAGCCCGATGCGGGGCTCGATCCCAGGACCCTAGGATCACGACCCGAGCCGAAGGCAGATGCTTAACGACTGAGCCACCCAGGCGCCCCTAGTTAGCGGTTCCTTGACCTGAACATGGGCTATCACCTGAAGCCCCAGGCAAGGTGAGCTCTCTGAGTACTGGCTCCCTAGCGGCCTGTTTTTTTCTGTTATAACATGTGTGACGTGGGCACTTATACGTTCAGTGTCTTCCTTCCACACTAAATTCCATACCTCGTTAATTCCTGTAATCCCACTGCCTAGGACATAGTATGTGTTCAGTAAATACTTGCAGATGAATGAATGTGAAAGGGAGGTAGTAAATAATTGGAAATAGCGTTTTTTTCTCAGTTACTATGGGCTAGCCATTTTTATACATGTTTTTCATTTAATCTTCATAACAACTCTATGAAGTCTTACACTTGTGTGACAGAAAAAACAAAGCTTTAAAAAAAGGAAGCCAAAGTACAGAGAGGTTTTCATTCAAGATCTTGCATCCGGTCAGCTGGTACTGAAACTCAGATCTCTGCCCATCCCCTATCTGCCATACCATATTTGTCTCTCCTAAGAGCCATGAAGATGTAGTGTGTTTTTGTATGGTACATCATTTTTGACAGGGGTTTGGTGTGTGACCTTGCAGCACAAGGATCCCTGAATTGAAAATTGTGAAATTGCAGTAGTCCTCCATTATCTGTGGTTTCACTTTCTGTGGTCTCAGTTACCCCTGGTCAGCCATGGTCCAGAAGCAGATGATTGTCCTTCTGACATACCATCTGAAGGTCACTAGTAGCCCAACGCTGCATCACAGCGCCTACGTCATTCTCCTCCCTTCATCTCATCACGTAGGTGTTTTACCATCTCACACCATCACAAGAAGAAAGGCGAGCAGAGTAAAGATGTTTTGAGAGAGAGACCACATTCACATAACTTCTATTACAGTATATTATAATTGTTCTATTTATTAGTAGTTATTGTTCATCTTACTGTGCCTAATGTATCAATTAAACTTTATCACAGGTGTGTATATATAGGAAAAAGCAGAGTGTCTGTAGGGTTCAGCACTATCCTCAGTTTTAGGCATCTCCTGGGTGTCTTGGAATGTATCCCCCCAGATAAGGGGGACCGCTGTAATTCATTTACTCTGTGATTTAACTGAAGACATAAGATGTGTAAACAACAAAAGTTGAAACCGGAAATATTTTGGTATTTGAGAATGTTCTTCACATTTGAACATGAACGACCTAAGAGAAGCAGCGGACAAGCAAGTAGACCAGGGCAGTGCTATAGGACAAGCATGAGGAGAGAGTGGGGAACAGTCTGGAGAGGGACCCCGCCCCAGTCTAGGCTGATGAGTCCTTGAGGGAAGAGTAGATTTCATGCTGGGGTACTGCTGCAGAGCCTGAACAGCTTCAGCGTGGGTGGCCACGGAGCAGCAGCCCTAGCGCCCATATGCACATAAGCCCCGGGCCCACACCAGCAGCCCACGCTGCATCCCCCAGCGCGGCAACCGCGGCAGGTTCTGGTGAGACCCGTGAGGCCGGAAATTGGGAACCAGGCCTCCAGGAGCAGCAGGCAGGTAAAAGAGCAGTAACCACAGGGACTGATCACGGCACAGCAGGACAGAGCCGAGCGTGTGGATGCGCTGGCGAGTGCTGGGCCAACGTGTCCGTGCTATGCAAGCTGGTGTGGTTGATGCAGCAGAGACCCTTCCCCTGCTGTGTAGGAAATCAGCCAGAAAGTCCAGAAGCTTATGCGGGTGAACATAGGTCTATAGTGTGAGTGATACCCTGTTATATGTGGCACATCCTAAACACCCTTACATGGTGACTGCACATACAGTGATCTCTACACAGTGACCATGCCTCAGGGCCTTTGCATTTGCTTTCCTTCTTCCTGGAATGCTCTTCCCATTGATGGCTCACTCCCACATTTCCTTCATATCTCTGCTTATATGTCACCTCATAAGAAAGGCCTTTCCTGACCACCAGATAGAAAATAGCAGACCATGGCCCCCACCTCCATCATCTCTCTTACTCTGCTTTATTTTTCTCCATAGTTCATGTCACTATCTGACATTTTTTCTTTGTTTACTGTCACTTCCTATAAGATTCATTAGGACAGACTTTATTTTGTCCTCTGAAGTATCTCCAGTGTTAGAAAACTGTCTAGCATGTAGTAGGTATGCAAAAATTATTAGTTGAATAAATGAGTAAATATTATCTTCGTGTCTCTAGCACACAGTGGCCCTGTTATATCATGTGATATATATATATATATATATACACACCATGTGATATATATATATATACACATATGAATAAACTAATAAACTTTTGACCTGATTCTCTTCGTTAGAATAATAGAATCTTAGGGGTTGTCTATTCCAGCCTCCTACCCAGGGCGGTAATCTCTCCCTCTCCCACATGCCCGACTCCCAGACTTCATCTGAACACTGTGAAGGGCAGCTGACTAATCCACAAGATGGTCTGTTGTTGTACTGCGCCCAAGTCAACTGCCCTCAGAACCCCACTGAGCATTCCTGAACCTCTTCCACAAAATACCAGCTCTCTCAGTGTAGGGAGCTTGCATGGCTCACAATGCCCAGCACAGAGGGGGTGCACCAAACCATGTCATAGAAGGAATGAAGAAATCTGTGTATTTTGGAGGGGAAAAATTAATTTTCTAATTTTAGTTTTCTTTAAAATGGATACTAATTCAGATGCAGAAAAAAAATTATAATCTCAATTTCCTTTGAAATGGGTGCTAATACAGATGGAGCAATCATAAAAAGTACACATTTTTACATTAGTGTGTATGTGTTTCAGCTTTTCACATGTGTCGTGTCAAGCACCACAGGACTCCAAGTGCCCTGAGGGAACACAGGCGTGGCAGGAAGCAAAGCCAGTGTCTGGCGTTGGGAAGGGACACAGGCTGCCTGCAGAACCCAGTGCTTAGGCCTGTAGGTCTTCCCACCAGCATTCACTCCCATCTGCAAGGCCTCAGCCTGGAAAACACATTTCACCATTGTTACTCTGTTTCTAAAATCCTTCCGTGGCTTTCCTTTATCAACTACAGGCTAAAATCCAAACTTAGCCGAGCATACAAGGCCTTTCTCAGTCCAGCGTCCGCTCATCCGATGCCCTTATCACCTGCCATCCCTCCATCCTGTCCTCCCCTGCTATGACCAGCAAACCCCAGGGTGCCTGCCTCTGCATCTGCTCCTCCTCCTAACCCCTCTCACCCACACTGTCCCCAAAACAAAATCGCTGTTGCTGACTCATGGTGGGACCCTGAGTGGCTCTTTTCTCTGTTTGTTCATCATGCATCTGGAACTCCCCTCTTCGAGGTAGCACGGTTCCCCTTGAGTTGCTGTTGAACATGGTTCGTCTCCAACACCTCTCCCTGGTACTTTGAGATGTGGCAGTGTTTTCCTCATCTTCTTATGGTGCCTAGATGATGAAAAGACTGAGGGCCTCACCTGTGTGTATCTTATGCTCCAGGCACTGTGCTAGTGGCCTTGCATACCTTTTCCCAGATCTTCAAAGGAACCTTGCTAGATTGGAATTGTTCATGCCATTTCACAGATTAAGAAATGGAGGCTCAAAGAAGTGAAGCAGCTCAGCCCGAGCACCAAGCGCAGTGAATATCAGCCACGCAGGTCTGCTTGTTAGAAAGATCCCTGTCCGTCCCACTGTAGTGCAGTGTCAGGGGCCAAAAAACACTCCTCAGGGACAACATGCTGGGCTTACAGTATGGAATCATATTTCTTATAGCCTTCCTTTTTGTATGTCTCTAAGTGGAACAAGTGTTAGAAATCTTTTTTGAGAAAATGTGTATTTGCGGTGTGCAGGTTCTAACACACAGATGCGTGCACGCACACACACATACACACACACACACGGTTGGTGACTGACCCTATAGCTCTTAATAAGCTGAGTGCCAGATTTGGTCATTCAGCCCTGGTCCACTTAAGATTCAGCTCAAGGAACAAATAACTTTTATGGCATAAATGCATACTCGATTTTTTCCCCCAACAGACAAGCAGCATTTTGAAAGTATCTTAAAGCCCCAGTTTTACCTGGCGTTTTCATCTGACTTTGGTAGCTCATCATGAACTGTATTCCCAATGTGGTGAAGAAAATACCAGTCCTTGCGCATCATTTTGTGGAAATACAATAGTAAAAGCCCCGTCTATTCCCTGGTGATATCAAAGTGGGTTGAATAGCTATTAAAAGTAGCTGAAGTCTTAATAGTGCTTATTTTAAGCAGAAGAGCATTTCATATGCATTAATGGAATCATTTATGACTTCCAGATGTTTGGGTTTTTTTCTTTTATTATATTTGCTAAAATAAATTTCCAGTTATTCTCCAAGAAAATCTTTTGTACAGATCTGTGCTACTTGAGAAGAATATTTGTGAGTAAACACTTGTGTTTATAATCTTAGGAGAGAAGGGAAAGTGACAGTGGTTGGGTTTACAAGATGCCAAAAGAGCAAGGAAAAAAAGAATGAATTTCAATGCAAATTTTGTTCACATAAAATCACTTAGTTAAAATAGCAGCCTTTGGGAGAGGGTTTTCCCATCCCCCAGATATCTCAGCCTGGGTGTAGGTGCCCCCAACGAGCAAAACCAAGTGTAGCTGAGTATTTAATATTCAGACTAGATGACTTGTAGGAAAACAAGTGACAGTTGGGACATTTGTAAGATATAAATTATGCATTGCTGACTTGCCAGTTCTTGGTTTTTTTACTTTAAAAAAAAAAAAAAAGTCCTGCTGCCTGTGTAATTTTGGCTCATTTCCAGAGTCCGTATTCCTTACTGCTAGCCCAGATGAGCCGCCAAACCCCTGTGCTGTTTGAATTTGCGCAACAATGCTTTAATGCCCAGCGCTCCTCCATAAATAGTCTGTCCTCCCCACACTTGGGGCGAAAACAACCACAGGAAATCTGGGACTGTGCAGCTAGCCCCGCTTAATTGATCTAAGCCTGCCGGGGCCAGCAGGAGAGCATTCGTGCACACAGCCTCTGTTCCCGGCCTTGCAGGACTGTTCCCCTAAGGGGCAAAGAAGTCTGCACGCAGGAGACACCGTGTTGCTTCCCCAGCCTTAGCAACAGCAGTAGCAGGATTTTTCTTGTTGTTTACGGTCTGCAGAGCCCTACTCCTTTAAGGAAACACAAACTCCTTCCCCTCCTTCCCGGCCCCAGTCAGTAACCATCAAGACTGTCAGCTACCTGCAGTTACCCAGAGCAGCAGCTCGTGGAAATCCTCTTGCCTTTCTCACAGAAGAAAAGTTAAAGGAGCACAGATGAACGGTTGCTTTTTGCATGCAAGTGGCCAGCTAGGATCCAGGGGGCATCAAGCTATGATTTTGATTTCTGGGCTGGGTGCATCCACCGCCACAGCTTGGGAGGTTTCATCCAGAAGGAGAGGAATTGCTACAGACGTTTGTGGGTTTTGGTGAGCAGCAGGTATTTGGAGACATTGTGCTGTTATTACAGAGCCCCACAATGAAGATTCAGGAGCATCCCAGCGTACCTGACACCAAACTGCAGAGGACTCAAGATGCCGATGACCAGCAGGAGAGCTTTGTCTCCGAAGTGCCTGAGCTCGACCTGACTGCATTGTGTGATGAGAAGAGCTGGGAAGGTAAGATCTTCTGCTATTTGGATGATTTAATATCAGAAAACCATATATAAAGTAGCCTAAATGAGAGGCGCGTCACCACATGGATGTATGAAAGCGATGGGTGTAGGAGTAACTGCATTTCTAAATGACTGCAAATCCTTTCCCTGGCATAGGAATGTGTCACATTAAATGTTGCCAGGAGTAATTGCAATCTAAGAAAGAAAATGTGCTTGCCCTCTCTCGTAGCGTCACCTTGCAGCCTTCTTTATTTCTTAAAATCACCAGGAGTGCTGATGCGAGTGTGTGTGTGTTTCCCCTCTAGTAGTACCGAGCGGAGTACTGAGCAAGCCGTACACGCTTAGGACCTCATCTGGGTGTAGCTGCTCTTCCCGCTGCGACATGCCAACCAGCTACCTCCTTCATGAAATCTCCTTCCCATTTTTTCAAGAAAGATGTTTCGGTTTGCTTTGCTTCTTTGTTTTTAATGGATAGAATTTTTTAAAAGCCAGGTTAGCCAGCGTAAGGGATTTGCTCCTCAGAGAGAACACTGAATAAAAAGTGCTTCCGAGGGAAAGGCTGCAATAATACAGTGTTTAAGGTTGGTTTTTCTAGAGATTTTTGGCAAAACATTAGACATGTACTTGTGAGGAAGAAGAGGGTGTCCTCATCTTGTCAAAACTGCATTTCAGGAAGATGCTTGCTACGGTGTCATCAGGCTGCTCTTCCTCCCTTATCCCTGTGTCTGCATCCAGACCAATCTCAGTGTGTATCCAAAATGCATGCCCAGCTGCCTCTGTGTGCTGGGTGTGTTTGGAGGCTACAAAGAGGGAGAAATCGTGTGCCTGGTTTCAGAACAACAGCACGACTTAACACAGTGACAGAGAGAATCACAGCTACAAGACATCAGTCCTTTTCCGAAGCACCTGGATTTCCTGGTCTTCTCCCCCACCCCTTTTTAAACCAAACAGTACTCGTTGTGATAATGAGTTTAGATGAAGGAGCAAAAGACCGTCTAAAGAGACCACAAGGTGAAAAATAGCAATCCCTTTATGCTCCTTGCGTCCAGGGCTTGGTGACGCGAAAACAAACTGTTTTTTTATTCCAATTCTCCCTCTTTGCAATCCAAGAAACATGTTCTAGCCCTTTCCCGTGTAATTAGGCAGTTGGGTCGGAGATTTCCTCAGACCTTCCCAGCTCATGATACGGTCACTAGAAAAAATTGCAGGGTGTTTTGCTTTGTTTTGTTTTTAATTTCAGTGATACATTCCTGGGTAGTGTTTTATTGTTCTTCTTTTGTTTTGTGGACTTTGGAATATTCAGGTGTGTTTTAAATTCACTGAAAACAACCCCCCCGCCCCCTGCAAAAAAATAAGTCCTGTAGTAGCCACTGTTATCCAAATAAAAGAAAAAAGCAGTAGCTAAAACAAGTGCTGTATTTGGGTTTCAGTAATACGGTCTCCACACAGAACTCTAGACAAAAACTAGGATTTTTGGACAGAATTCAAATTAGCCACGTTATCTTGGTATATTCAGTAAAGGGGGCAGGGAGATTCGTCTAATCCCCCCCTGAAATGGACTCCGTTTGGTGATTTTTATCTTGGTCAGTCATAAATTTGTGATCTCTTCCAGCATATGTTAAGAGGGCAGTATGAAATTTCCCTCCAGTGTGGTTGGAAGCTAACTTTCCTTAAAACTGTTTTATTACTTAATGTAAAGAACTCTCTTCTAAATATAATAATAATAATAATAATAATAATATGAAGGAACCAACATTTTATGTTATATTGGGAAACAAGATGGAATTTTAAAAAGCTTATGGGGGGGAATGCAATAGGCTTGGAAATGCTAATTACGTTATCTATGTAATTTATGAAAGGACTTGTGTTAACTTTTGCCAATTACTGCATTACTTCCTGAACTTGCGCATCTTAAAAATCTACACGGATTCATTTCAAGGCCATTTTGATCATTTGGTTACTGCTTTCAGTGGCCATTTTTTATCATATATTTATTTTAAATTTTCACCTTACATTATAACAGTAAGTATAATCAAAATAAAGGAATTGTTGCATAAAGGATAGATGAGATGAGAGCCATAAGTCCAATCACTAAAATATTACCTTTTTTTTATAGCTTCACTAAGAAACACAGAAAATGGTAGCTTTGCAGTAAAGAATCCACTTTGCACTAATTTAAACTGTGAAAGTGAAAGCAGGGCAACAAAATATATAAATGGAAGTAATAGTTAATCAAACCTTCTGAGCCAGAATCCGCCTGTAAGTCTCCATTACCAGTCTCCGAGCCAGCATGTAGTGTAACCCCCTCTTTTTGGTTTGCTGGTCTGTTCCCCGTCCCCACACCTTAGGTCACACTCTTTCTCATTACAGAAGCGTAGAATGTCAGGTGAGATGGTACTCAATGAGCAGCCTGCTGGCGCTAGCCTCAGCCCTGGAAGCTCCCATATGGCACTGACGTTCTCAGGCTTCTGGGGCATGTTGTATCAGGGCAACAAAAAAGGAAATGAACCTAATAATTAGATAGAGTGGAACCCTCTCAAAGTGAACACAGCATCAGAGTCTAATCATGCTTGTTGGCAGATACATAATACATGCTTTTTCCTTTTTTTTCTCTCACTCTGTATGTAGCTATGTATTAGGGCACTTTTTTTTTACCTATCCACATCATATTTTCATTTTATTACTTCCACTCTCCAAAATTAAATGAGTACACAAATCAAATGTACTATTATTTGTTATGTAAAGCCTTTCAGAATTTCATAATCACAATGTTCCTAATCAGCCAATTCATGTTGATTTAGGGCTACCATTTGTGGAAGTTTAAAGGTTTGAGGTTTAAATTCTCAGCTATTCTATTAACATTGTCCTGGTGAAGTTAAGCTTAAAACAACATTTTTAAAGGACATAAAATACTTTGTATTTCTTATTTATTACTTACTACTTGTCCAAAATAACTTTGGAAATTCTCTAAAAGAATGATGAAGAAGCAAGGGATCGTAAAGACCTTTTGACTGGACACTGCCATTATATAGATAAGAAAGCTGAGGCCAAAAGAAGCAAAATGATGATTCAAGATAACAAAATCTCCTGACTTCCTCTCTGATGCCTCTTTCTCAGCAATGCCAGTTATGTATCCTGGCAGGCAGTGGGCCATAATGGCTAAGACCAGGCAGCTTTTGCAGCTTTGTGGACAAGTTAGTAAATGTGTTACAGTTTCGGCCTCAGTTTCTCCATCTTTAAATAGGCATAACAGGGGCACCTGGATGGCTCAGTCAGTTAAGTCTTCAGCTCAGGTCATGATCTCAGGGTCCTGGGATGAGTCCCACATCAGGCTCCCTGCTCAGCACGGAGTCTGCTTCTCCCTCTCCCTCTGCCTCCTCCCCCCTGTTCATGCTCTGTCTCTCTCTCTCAAATAAATAAATGTGTTTTTTTTTTAAGATTTTTATTTATTTGTCAGAGAGAGAGAGCACAAGCAGGGGGAGCAGCAGAGGGAGAGGGAGAAGCAGGCTCCCCACTGAGCAGGGAGCCCGATGCGGAGCTCGATCCCAGGACCCCGGGATCATGACCTGAGCGGAAGGCAGACGCTTAACGACTGAGCCACCCAGGCGTCCCAATAAATGTTTTTTTAAAAAAGATAAAAATAAATAGGCATAACAAAAGATAATAATGAGTGAACAGATATTGTAGTGTTCACTTAGTAAGTTTGTTGCAAGGATTAAGTGAGCTAGTATTTGCCAAGTGCTTGGCACAGTACAAGCACCTAACAGGCACTACGTGAGTGTTAGTTCATGTTATACTGTCTTCCATAAATGTTTCCAAGTATAGTTTCAGGAAAAACCAGCCTACGTTGGACTTCTTTGAAACCAGAGCCTGGTTCTACCTAACGACAGTGGGTGGCTCTGAACACAGAGAAGGAGTCCGTAATTACTGGGTCCTCCACTGCTGACCAAGGACAGATCTTACCAAACCAGCGTCCTTGCGTGTGTGTTTGTGTGTGTGACTCTGGGTTAGGAAATGTCGCATTTGAAAAGACCTCAGCTGGGCCTTTAACAGGGATTCCAGTGCCCTGTCAGATGTGGAAGGAATAGCAGACAGTCAGGTAGCAGAGTGAATTAGTAACTGATCAAGCATGCAGATACACAGATCAAAGTTGACACAAATGGGGGTATTCTCATTAGTAAAGTCCTCAGCTCCAGCCTGTTCCACACATTTTATTAATGACTTAAATGGAGCAATTAAGGGCCTACTTATTACATTTGCAAATAGAGACAAAGCAGATATATGAAATGTAAGGATTAACCTGGGATTGACAAAGCTGACTCCTAAGGTTCCTTCTAACTCTGAGAGTTTGCAAGATTATTTGAACAATTTAATAGGACTACTATTGTTCTCGTTTTGGAACACTAAGGAAATTTCTGTAATAGGATTTCCCTCCCGGGTGGGGTTTACATCTTCCAGTGTCTGGGATGTGCACATACCTCCTCGCACCACCGAGGAGCCACCTTGAAAGACGGTATGACATCGTGCCAGGAAGTAATGACGCTAAATAGCATGTAGTTGGAAATGAGAAGTGGAAAACATCAGCTCCCTTAATTCTGGCAGATTTCTTCAATAAATCATCTTAGTAGCCAGTTTTCTTTGGTATAGCAGATGGACCCAACTGGCTAAGCAGAGAGTAGCTATATCACAATGACCACATTAATATTACTCAGACCATGTTTCTTCTTCCTTCAGTGAATTTCCTTTATTTCCGTGTGTACTGTACTGTCTCAATTGGAACTCCCCCAGGATCTATTCTTTTCGATTACTTAGGTAGCATGAGTACAGCTCTTATCTCTGTGACTTCTGACCTGCTGTGATGTCAGCTGTCCTGATGGATTAATTTTTCATAGAGAGACATGCCATATTTATGTCCAGAGTTCTTTGTGATAAGACACGTGACTAAAATCACGGAACTTAAGGAATTCTGGTCTGGATATAAAAACGCATTTCTTTTATGCAGTGCTTTAAGATGAAAATCTAATTCGAAGCCTCAGATCTTTTATTTTCCCTTTGAATACTTCTCTTGGAATATCTTTGTCCATTTCATTGCTCTAGAATTACTGATTAAAATATAAACTATTTCTCAGACTAGGCACTGGGAGTGGTCAATGAATACATCCTCAAAACTGAATCTCTAGGCAGGCAATGCAATTGGCATCCTGTCCTGTACTACACTGTTCTTTTTTTGGTTCTTTCTTCTTTGTCTAGCTAAGTGTCAACTATCAAAACATGAGTAGGCCTTGTATGTTTAGATCATTACAAACTAAAACAGAAGAACATTGGTGTTACTGATTTAGTTATATTGAACTATATATTATGTGTCATTTTATAAATTATAAGAGCCTTAAATTTTAATTCTGTAGAAAAAAAGGGAAGAGTGAGATCTTGCCCTTTGCAACAACATGGATGGGCCTAGAGGGTATTAAGCTAAGTGAAATTAGTCAGACTGAGAAAGACAAATATCATATGATTTTACTCATGTGGAATTTAAGAAACAAATGAACAAGGGAAAAAAAGAGACAAAAAATGGACTCTTACCTACAAACTGGTGGTTGCCAGAGGAAAGGTCGGGGCCGGGGGCGGGGGGGGGGGGGAGTAGATAATATGGATAAGAGTGCACTTATCTTGATGAGCACCGAGTAATGCAGGGAATTGTTGAATATTATATACCTGAAACTAATATAACACTGTATGTTAATTATATTTCAATAAAGTAAATGAATAAACCCATGGAAACAAAAAAAAAGGAGAGAGAAGAGAGAAATGAAAGCATTTCATGTTGCATGGGTGAGAAACTTCACTTCTGTTCTACATGCATACTAATGATGCAACGTAACCTTTTATTTTGTTAACTGAAATTCATAATGGTTTTACATTTGTCAATTTTTAGTGAATTCATTTATGCTAACTATATCCTTTAAGAGAAAATGTCACCCATAAGCTCGAATTGCTTCAGCTGTGTATTTCATATATACTACTGGTGACGTTAAGAAAAGGGCACATTGGGTCTTCTTATCAGTCAAGTGAGTGGTCAAGAATGGGTCTGTGTTAACACAAAGGAAATCTGATGAATGGCTCCACAAAGCATCAAACAAGCATAACTCAGTTCCATGATTAGTGTTGTATCGTTAATTCAGGATCACAATACATTTTTTACTGGAGACCTGTTTGGATAGTGGTCACAGACACTCTCATTTTGTACACTGAGGCCACATAATTGAAAACTGAAAGATGAGTTGTGATAGTTTAAAGAGATATTCTGCTAGATTCAGACAAATTAAAGGATTTCAGGAACTAAGGTAACACCTATTCAAACTAAACTGTGATGAGTAGAAATGTCAAACTAGCCAGCACACCCACGTGCCAATATCAACATCAGACTTTGCTTTGCCTGTGCCCTCTGTCCCCTCCACACCACCTTGGCCTTCCCCACCTTGTTTTGCTCCTTTCCCACTCTGCCATGAGGTTATCACCGGCTGCATCTTAACCCTTTCCCTGCCTGGCTCTATTGATATTAGTCCTTACAGAAAATCACTGCTGTCCTAAGAATTACCACGAAATAAAAAAATACAGTCTGGCTAGTTTCATAGTTCCATTTTCGGTATCTTAACACTACACTTTTCTTATTTCTCTAGGGATTATTTTCCTCTTGCCCTCTCCTTCCCTCACTTCTCATCGATTTTTTTGCTCTTTTATGCCAGGAATTTGGAGCTGCCCGTATCTGAGCCGTGACACTTAGGAGGAACCTCCTGCAAGCTTTAGTGCAAATGAGGGGGCACCTCCTGGTCACCTCCAGTATTAGCCAGATATATCTACCAGAATATTCCCTGCCACTTTTTGAGAGTAGCAGATAAAAAATTGTTTTAACACTGCTTTAATTTTTTAAAAAATAATTTATATTACCATCTGAGTTCCCAGATAACTTCATTCTCTTTAAATTTTGAGAACCTATGGACCTCATTCCACATGAGGTTAATTTTTTTTACATTAATATGCTTCTCTCTCCTACTGTGGGATCTTCAAAAATTTCAGATAGCCATCCTTGTGATTAGAGCATCTGGCACATACTAAATTGAAGCACTATCCCTCAAGTCAGGAGATTTCGTTTTCGTCCCAACTCTTCTCGTTGATTAGACTTGCTCTTAAATTCTTAAATTAGATTTGCTCTTAAATTCTTTGGGTTTCAATTTCCTTGTCTATAATCTGTTGGATTGAATCCATGGTTCTTAAACCTGAATGCATTTAGGATCACTTGGTCAGCTTTTAAAGTATGCTTGGGGGGGGGGGGCAGGTATCTGGGCCCTCACCTAAATATTCTGTTTAGTTGGGGGGGTGGTGAGAACCTGTGCATTAGAAGTTCTGTGTATCTCCCTTCATGATGCTAACGTGCAGTGGGGTTGAGAAATCACTAAATTAGTTGATGTATGAAGTTTCAACCAGCTCTAATGTTCTATGATTATGATACGATCTTTTTATTTTTTTATTTTTATTTTTTTAAAAGATTTTATTTATTTATTTGACAGAGAGAGACACAGCGAGAGAGGGAACACAAGCAGGGGGAGTGGGAGAGGGAGAAGCAGGCTTCCCGCGGAGCAGGGAGCCCGATGCGGGGCTCGATCTCAGGACCCTGGGATCATGACCTGAGCCAAAGGCAGCTGCTTAACGACTGAGCCACCCAGGCGCCCCGATACGATCTTTTCAAATAAAATACTGAACAGGCACTTGTGTAAGATAATTTTGTAGATCTGATAAACACTTTGATAGCTGAAGGAACAAATGTTGCTCTAGGAATCCCAGAATTTCAGAGCATAGCCAGATCCCAACCTTGTGTAAGTCACAGTAATCCATAAGTATACTTAAAGCATACCTTTTTTTTTTTTTTAAACACAGGGACTGCTACAGATGAAATACCCTACATCATCTGAGATTTATCTTTAATTTTTTTAATGTAGAAAGGAATATATTGAGATGGGTCTTGAAGGAAAGAGAAATAAATGTCACCCTATTCACTCCAAAAATGACAAATCAGGATGTTGTGTTCAGTGCGTTTTTTTTCTTAAAGACTATCTAAAATAATTTGTACAGATTTACCCTTTGTAAGGCATCCTTTTTCTTTTTGTTTTTGACTAATTTATGTAAGCATCTTAGGTTAACTGTAGTCTTGAGCAGCTTCTGAAACTTCAAGTGCAGAACATGCATCTTACACATACTAATCCCAACACTAAGCAGAAGCACATGAAGAGCTTACTGAAAGCCCCAAATGGAAGGTGCAAACTCCTAGGTAAATGGGCTCTCGCAAGACAAATGTGTCTCCCTGGTTGTTTCAGTGAAGGACATATAGCCCACGATGCCAAATCTCTCTCTCCCTGGCATACATGCTTTTCTTCTCCATAATACCCTCACCTGGAAAAGGTCTTGCCTCTGACCTGCGGGGGAGGTTGGAAGCATACACCATTTGCTCTCCTTCTTCAAGGCCATTCCTCCGGGCAGGCGTAGTAAATTCTCTTTGGAAAGCAAGTGAGGACTTATCAGATATATTGATGATTCCAGTCGGGGCATAGTGTCCTTCATCGGAACCTTAAATGTGAAACGTGAGGTCGTTCAGTGCCTCCTAAATTCAGTGCCTCCTAAGCCATTCAGAAAACTTAGGAAACAATTATGCTTTCCTGAGCAATTTTGACTTCTTCCCCTCCTTATTTTCCAGAACCCCTCCCTACCTTCTCATGGCAGCAGGAGAATGTGGACTCGGATGAAGCGCACCTCTCCCCACAGGCTGGGCGCCTGATTCGCCAGCTTCTGGATGAAGACAGTGACCCCATGCTCTCTCCTCGGTTCTATGCTTATGGGCAGAGTAGGCAGTACCTGGATGACACAGAAGTGCCTCCTTCTCCCCCAAATTCCCATTCTTTCATGAGGTATGTGTGTGTTGCTGATAAGCAAATGTATCATCGCCATAACATTAGAAAGAATAGGAATGGTGTTGATGGCTGGCAATTTTTTTTAACTACATTGTAAGTCTGTGGAAGAACATATTGGGAATTCTCCATCCTAGTACACAGGCTCTGTTGTAATTTTTCAGTTGGCCCAACTACATCACTGCATACTGAATTTCCACTAGCACATCCTCTCCAGAGCTATCTAAAATTTAACTCTCAGGTCTGCAGTGCATATTTCAGTCCTACCTTTGCTAAATGTAAATGTGAGTGAGAGAAAGTTAGGCCTGTTTGATAGGTGGGACATAGAGAGCTCAGGGTCACAGGATGAATTGGTAGTCCCCTTTCTTTTATATGGGAAGATGGAGACTGTCTGGACCCTCTCCCTCCGTGCCACATCCCCATCCCCAAGCCCCTCAGCAGGCAGCGAGTGCTCCACCCTGTGCCCCTCACAGGCGCCGGAGCTCCTCTCTCGGGTCCTACGATGACGAGCAGGAGGACCTGACACCTGCCCAGCTCACGCGAAGGATTCAGAGCCTTAAAAAGAAGATCCGAAAGTTCGAAGATAGATTTGAAGAGGAGAGGAAGTACAGAGTAAGTGTCTCCTCACAGGGTTGTCCCTATCCGCTCCTGTCCCCTGACAATGCTCACATGCCAGCATATTAGAAACTCAGAGAAGTGATCAAAAGTTAAGGGAGATTTCTGGGGAGCCCCAAAACAAAAAGGCAATAGAAACTGGCTAGTAGGGGCACCTGGGTGGCTCAGTCGTTAAGCGTCTGCCTTTGGCTCAGATCATGCTGGGATCGAGCCCCGCATTGGGCTCCCTGCTTGGCGGGAAGCCTGCTTCTCCCTCTCCCTCTCCCCCTGCTTGTGTTCCCTCTCTCGCTGTGTCTCTCTCTGTCAAAATAAATACATAAAATCTTTAAAAAAAAAAAAAGAAAGAAACTGGCTAGTAAACCCTGAGATGCCCCAGACATCATGTATCAGCATTTTCCTTGCACAGGGTATTCTTACAAATATGATTGAACATTTTAGTTGACCTCTTACAAACTTAACCTTGTGAAGGAATGGGAAAAATCATTAAATGACTCTTTATTTTGGCTCAAACTTAATTCAAGATTATCTTCTAAAATTTCATTAGTATTTACCTCATTCTGCTCTCAGCTGTATCTTAGCATTGCCCACAAGAGTGGCAGAAAGGCCCTTTGCATGGTGATTCCAGTGTAAGATGTATGTCCCCTCTGCTTTCCATTCTGTTAGCCTGACAGCTTAAACCCTACAACTCATGAAAAGGGGCCATGGACTTCACGGAAGTCTAGCATTTTGCCTGTGAGGAATTCTCTGAAAGCATCAAAAATAACCAGATGTAAAGAAAGATAATGGAATTATACTGATGACATTTTCTCTAATTGTTCATGATGAATTTCTTTTTCCAGTGGGACTCAACCTTTTCTTCCTCTTTAAAACAAACTAATCATGGGGCGCCTGGGTGGCTCAGTCAGTTAAGCATCTGCCTTCAGCTCAGGTCATGATCTCATAGGTCATGGGATCAAGCCCCACATTGGGTTCCCTGCTCAGTGGGGAGTCTGCTTGAGATTCTCTTTCCCTGCTCTTTCTCTCCCCCTCCCCCCACTTGCACACATGCATACTCTCTCAAATAAATAAACAAACCTAAAAAAAAGACATAAAATAGTATAAAACTATGTATTGACACCACCCAAAACAATAAAATTATCTTCTCTTAAAAAAAGGGGGGGGGCACCTGGGTGGCTCAGTCAGGTTGAGCATCTGCCTTTGGCTCAGGTCATGAGCCCAGGGTCCTGGGATCGAGCCCCGCATTGGGCTGCCTGCTCAGTGGAAAGTCTGCTTCTCCCTCTGCCCACCCCCCCTTGTGTTTTCTCTCTCCCTCTTTCTCTTTCTGAAAAAAATAAATAAAATCTTACAAAATTTAAAAAAATTATAACAAACTGATCATCAAACTCATCTTCTTTTTCCTGCCCCAGTTTGCAAACATTTACATTCAATTTTGCTTTTCTCAGCCTTCTCATAGTGACAAAGCAGCCAACCCAGAGGTTCTAAAATGGACAAATGACCTTGCCAAATTCCGGAAACAGCTTAAAGGTAGGTGACATTGTAGACCTATGCCATGGTTTCAGTAAGACAAGCCACCTGCAGGATTCACGATCTCACCACATCCCGAGTGCCCCTGTTGAAATAGTTCAGAAAGACAAGTTCCTTGACACTGCTTCCCAGCGCTCTCGGTGTACAGAGGACACCTTCCCCACGTCTCACCATGCTCTCCATCACAGGGCAACCCGGATCAGTTAAGATGCAAATGCTGCAGCATTTCCCCATTTCCCTAAATCATGAATTTTTATTTCCTGTGGTGTTAGGAGAAGACCTGTAAGCAGGGAGGAATATAAAAACGATTGGGTCCTTGTCCCTCAAAAAGCATGCTGTCTTTTAGGAGATAGTCATATAAACAACCGAATGGAATACAAAGGGAAAATAATGCCAAAATGACGTATGTAAGTTATCTGGAAAAAGTTGGCCAGCAGTTGGGGGTGCTGGATCAGTCAGTCGATGCTGTTAAACAGTAAGGGAGTGGGTATAGAACCATCTGCCACATTCTGAGAACAGCAAACCTGTTGGTGTGGCTAAAGCATGGATGTTACATAGCTAAAGCTTTTTCAGGAATTTGGGTTAGGGAATTATTCCAGATAATCCAAGAAGATGTTAGCATTTTCTCAGGTTTTACATAATAACCCAGGGATTTCGACTACTGTTATAATTAGATACTTTCCAAAAAAAGATGGGGCTAAATGGTTAGTAACACCACAGAAAAACAATTGGGGTTCAGCAGACATCAATTCTCATATGTCACCACCCCCAAATGTTTTCAAACTAGAGTCCAAACTAAAGATATCTGAAGAGGACCTAAGCCCCAGGATGCGGCAGCGAAGCAACACGCTCCCCAAGAGTTTCGGTTCCCAGCTTGAGAAAGAAGACGAGAAGAAGCAAGAGCTCGTCGATAAAGCCGTAAAGCCTAGCGTCGAAGCCACGCTGGAATCCATCCAGAGGAAGCTCCAGGAGAAGCGGGCAGAAAGCAGCCGTCCTGAGGACATTAAGGTGTGGGGATTCGGTGGCGGCCCCAAGCCAACTGCTAGTCAATATGGTGGCAACACAGGGCCCGACACATGGGTCCCGGTGGGAAGAGGGACGCGGCAACGCCTGCTCAGACCTCCCACGCCCTGGTCTCCCACACGCTTAGATGTCTAGAGAAGCAGATGGAACAGCCTGAGAGTGTTTTCAGTGCTAGTACTTTGGTTTATGACGACACATTGAAAGCAGAACACTCTCATGTAGAGATCGCAGAAAGAACTCGTGCAGGTTAACAGACGGTTTGATGACTCTAGAGTAGAAGGATTGTAGACGAACCTTTGGGGCTGTAGTCCTGGCTTGGGCCATTCAGCTAAGCCCCACGTGCCTCGCAGCCCCGCTTACCTCATCCTGCCTTTGCGGCCGCGTGGGACACACAAGGAGTTGATGGCGACTCTGCTGTGCTAGCTCTTTCGCTGGCAGAAAGCCGGGACGAGCTGACTCCTAAGCGAGCTCTGAATAGAGCCCGGAGGAACGACTGTAGGAGGATGCTTTTTAACCTTACTTGAGGAAATTTGTCTACAGAAAGAAGTAGGAGTGCTCGTACATGTTTCCCCACCTTTCGTTTCTCTCTCCTTGTGTTTATTCAGGATATGACCAAAGACCAGATTGCCAACGAGAAGGTGGCTCTGCAGAAAGCTCTGTTGTATTACGAAAGCATTCACGGCCGGCCGGTATGTGAATGTACTGGGTTTCCTGACTGGGGTCAACTGTGTGGCTTTACAAATGAATCTTCTGTGTTCGGTATTTGACATATGAGTTTTCCTGACGTTTAGGAGATGCCTACAGATTTTCAGCAGACCCAGGCTCTCTGGAGGTTAAACTGAGGAGAGACTTAAGCTGTGGAACAGATGCTGGATTTGAGTTCCAAAGAAACATGAGTTTGCAGCTAACATTTAGTCACTACTGTCCTGCTTCAGGGGGACAGTGGTGGAGGGGGTATAGATTACAGATACGTGCACAAAGCCCTAGAGACTCCTCCGTCCCTAGGTCTGCCCCCATACATTGTCACTGGCTCGAGGCATTCTTGTCCTTAAAATGAAGGTGTTAAACTAGTATGATTTGCCCTAAAATTCAATCTCTCTTCAATGTAGCTGCAGCTAGTGTTTATCTGTAGAGAAGTTCCAGCCACCATCCTAAACCAAAAGTGTGAGGAATCCAAAATAGGACTTGCCTTTTCATAGCAACAGGAAGCATCGAAAGCGATTTGTTACTCAGCAAATTGTGGTTATTGTGTGTTTGTCATTAGTCCTGGGGGGGTGGGGGCGTGGACAGTGGCACGAGAGGCTTCTGCTCTATTCCTTGAGAAACTCGCAATCAGATACTTGTCAGTTACTCTCAGTGACCTTCTGTGGAGAGTGTTGTCTAGAATCCAACAAAACAAGTTCTTAAGAGCAGCTATAATGGAGCGTGAAGTTTATATTCACAGAAGGATTTGTATATAGCCAAAATGCAGAGGTCTCTCTTCCAGTCACAGGCACGGCTATATAATGGAGATGGTATTTTCATGTAAAATACACTCTTTTGAATAAAGAAGGTCCCAGAAGAATGCACTAGACTTTAAGATCTGTGAGGGCAGGAATTCTGTTGACCTAATGGGGCACCTGATCCTTGGCATCTAGCACAAAGACCTGACACATACCATGTGCCCAATAAACTGTCTGTAGAATGCATCCTCCATGGTGTTTTTGGTTCTGAATTTATCAGGTTTAAATTAAAAAAAAAAAAAAAAAAAAAGCTGGAGCTGCTGATGATTGATTTTACTGGCCTGTCCCTAAAGCGGAAAAATACTGGTGCTCTGGGATAATGGTCATGTGTCAGGCCAAGTTGTGTTTTGGATTTTTTAAAGGCATTGAACCAAATAGTAAAGGCACTGGAGCTCAGATATATTGTGGAACTTGTCCTTTTCTCCTGGAGGATTCAGAACTTGCAGAAGTAGAACTGAACTCCTTCTAGCAGAGAGAAGGCCCTTCTCCACTGTCAGCTCAGCGCCTTTTAAGTATAGATCTCCTCATGGCCACCAGGCAGGTGCGGAAGGAGGGGGGGAGTTGTGTGCTTTCCTTCTCAGCATTTCTTCTTTTTCTCATGTGGGTTCACATCTGACATTGATGGACTCCTTTAAGGACTTCTTTGCCTGAGGCCCCACGATCTCTCAGCTGCTTTCTAGTACCAACCTTTACGGCCAATTTGGGGGCCCGGATGCCGGGTATTTGTTGCTCAAAGTTGGACACAGAGCCTCTCATTCTGCCTGGGCTGAAGGGATGGGCAGGGACTTGGGTCCGCAATCCTAGATTCAGATCCCAGCCCTACTGAGACCAGCCCTGGAGCTTTGGGCTACGGAGGTAGGAGTCCAGGGCTTTGATTATACCGTCCATAGCTGTCCGTTATAGGTTGTCATGGAGACCAATGGGCAGTTCAGACACGCGCAGAGACATTTACCTGTGGGCTGTCTGGCGCTGAGGAAGTGGGCTGGCTGGCTTGGCAGGTGGCTCAGGGGCTGCCCAGTCAGTGATGTTGTCCCTTCTGCTACAGGTGTATGTTCTGCTGTCTGCAGCCTACTTCTTATTAAGTGATGAACTCAGGAGAGAGAACGCACCTTGTTTTAGCTCTCTTATCATTAGGAATATGAAATCTTAGTTCTTGGCCCTGCTCTATTATTTCCTTTCCTCTCAGTGTTCTTTTAGGTGTTGGAAGAACACCTTTTTGGGTCTGCAGAAATTCTAGCATCTCTTCGGGCAGGGAACAAGTTCTCTAGAACTTTGAGTGGCATTCGTTGCTGGTTCGTGGTTAGACTCTCTGCCTCTCTGGAACTTGATGCCCCAGCCTCCTCAGGAAAAGCAGAGTTCATTTGATATCTGGCCAGTGTGAAAAATCAAAGAGTAAACTTTTCATTCTTAGGCCTGTGGTGTTGCCATGGACCCTGAACTGTAAATACCATTTGGGTAACACTCTTTTGTTTGTTTATTTGTTTGTTTTTAGAAAAGCAAGTGCTCAAAGCTCATGGGTTTTTGCTGAGTCTACAGATTCTGATTTGAAAGGACAGTGAGCGACTGACTGTCAGAATCGCAGGCCAAAGCCGTTGTGTGCGGCTCTTGTACATTTTTTAAACAAGGCGTTTTGCTTTAACAGGGCACTCCACAGAGTGACACGTGAATGAAAAACAAAACACACTCATTTACACAGGGGCACATAAATCCCTACTAATTATTAAGAAAGCACGTCCTTTCAACATTTAAAGAGCTCATCGAAAGATGATCACAGAAAGTACAACACACAACTGCAGGTCACCATATTACAGACCACTCCTTGATGAGAGCGTAGAAGGAATGGGTTGCTTGCTCAGAGCTTCTGGTTTCTTCCTGAGTCTCTTCCTCATCAGGATATTTTCATGTTATGTTTTAATATCTTGGGAACTAACGTGACACTGAACACGCTCTGTTCAAATTTAAATGCAAACTCTGAAGCCTTAAATAAATACTGCCCTTTGGCTCTCTACTATTTGGGATGATCTGATCTTTGCCCAGTCTATTATTTTTACCTGATAATAAAGAGGAGAGAGTTACCTCTTTCTGAGTCGATGGGCCAAGATGCAGTCGTTACAAGAATCCATCTCATTTGTCTTCTCCTGCTAGTAGTTTTATGACTCAGGAGTACCCCTCCACTTGCAAACTCAAACCACTTGTTTTGCTAAGAAGATTTTGAAGCTGTATAGTTTCTTGTCTGCCTGTGGCATAATGTCTCACAAAATGGTGCTTCCATGCTACTGTTTATAGCTAGAGGTCTTGTGAACTCAACCTAGGCAGAGCTCTGTGCTCGGAAGGCAGAATTCTCTACATTAAGAAGACAACGTGGTCAGACCCTATTAGAAGAAAATGCTTCATTGTGACATTTCTAGTATGTCTTCACTGTGTTAAGATCCTACTTTACTTCATGTCTTATTTGTGAATGGAAAGAAAACTGAACTGGGAGTCCGTGAACCTGGGTTCTTGACCCAAATTTATTGCCTGGGGCAAATCATTACCCTCTCCAGGGCTTTGTTTCATCGTATGAAAAAATATGGCTTTTCTAGCTCTGATATTCCAGGGTTCTAATTCTATCTTTATCCTCACATTAAAAGGATCAGGCATTTTCTCTTTCACCTGTGTGGCACTGTCCAGGTAACAGAGTCCGGATGGGTGTTGCTGTAAGGAAGTTTTATTCGAGGCTAAGACAAAAACCCTCACAAAAGATAAAGACAGGCAAATGCGGTTGTCTAATTGGTCCTTTGTAATTTGTGTCCAAGACTTTCCTCTATTTAAATGTGGATTAATTATTGGCTGGTGTTCCCTTGGTACCTGGAAATATTATCTGAGACTTTACAGAGCAACCAAATAGCATAGTAAGAGATCAGTCGTTGAAGATTTCTTTAATCAAAAACAAAAACCAGGGCGCCTGGGTGGCTCAGTCAGTTAAGCGTCCGACTCTTGATTTCTGCTCAAGTCATGATCTTAGGGTCCTGGGATTGAGCCCCACTTTGGGCTCCATGCTCAGCGTGGAGTCTACTTGAGATTCTGTCTCTCCCTCTCTCCCTTCCCCCACTTGTGTGTTCTCTCTAGATAGATAGATAGATAGATAGATAGATAAAATCTTTTTTTAAAAAAAAAAAAAAAGCAAAGACAATGGGAGGTGCTGCCTTCACCCTTTAGATATTTGCATCTAGGTTTTTATGTTGTTCTGACTTGTGTGCAAAAATACATCTTAGTAATAACCCTATTCCCACACACTGGAAAACCATTCAGAGCTACCACCTGAATGAAAATTTAGTAAAGGTTTGAGGCAAGAGGAGTGAAAGTGTAATAGAAAATACAATGTATTACATGCTTGGCCTAAAGTCATTTCCAAGCAACTATAGATCATAAAGATTTTCTAATATGAATTCTGCAGTTTACCAATCAGGAAATCGAGGCTCAGAGAATTTTACTGGCTCATTCAAAGGCCTGTTTTCCATCAGTAACAGAATCTCCGAGCAGCCAATGACTCAAGAATAAGAGACAGCAGCTTCCAAACAGTTTTCCCATGGTCCATTTAATATCAGCTCACCCTTTTTTTTAATAGTTCAGCCAAGGCCCTGCTTTGTTTGTGGAACTATTGGTTAGATTTTGGCTCTACTAACAAATCCAGTTCCGATAATTGCATGTGATGTGGTTTTATGATGAGTGAAAGTTGTATCAACTTTTAGTATCATCAAGCCTTTGGCTTCAGATATATATCATGAAAATAATTATGGTGTAAATCAAGTAGTGTTAATTCTTTCCACCCCTCAGACTTAAAGATCTTTAATATTTCTGGTGTTTAGACACTTCTATCAAATGCCAGTGTTAACTTTGGTGGAATTATGATGGGTTTAGCTCTCCAGAGTCAGAAACTGGACTTTATCAAATCACTCACAGGTGATTAGTTCCTGAGGATCATCAATTTAAAACATGAGCAATTCGTAGAAAATCTAAATATCAGTGTCATAAGCCAAAGAATTAAACCAAGGATCCTCTTCATCTGCTCCAACTAGACAATTTCAACAAAGAATTAGAGAGGAAACTGGCTTCTGTCAAATTTGCCACATCTGGCTGGTTTTACTAGCAAAGTCTTCTAAAATTCAGACTCTCCTTTTACAACCCAAAAATGTTTCTGCCAAGCAACAAATAATAGGATGCAAGTCCACAGTGGGGAAATGCTAGCTCCTTATTATTTTTTTCGTATGTCTTTTGGTCACTAAACTATCAGTTGTTTATCTTGCACAATAATATTTCACCACATGTCATGTGTTGACAATTAGGATGTGCCTTAACCTCATCTGCAACACATTTAATGGATACATTTTGTATTTAAAAAGGTATTCCATGTGTTCCAGTCCTGAATTTTATCGTTTCACATGTGAGATTGTACAAGCCACTCCATTTCTACTCCTCAGACTTACCTGCAGCTGTTGTTGAACTCTTGTTGAAGTATAAACCTAAATACAGAAAGAAGCGCAAATTGTAAATATGTATCTTGATGCACTTTCACAAAGTAAACGAGTCCAGGTAACTAGCATCTAGACCAAGAAATAAATGTTGCCCGTCCTCCAGAAGCCCTGCTCCTTGTCCCCTTCCAGTCAATACCATGACCTCCACTCCATGAAGGAAAACCGTTATCTTGACTCTAAAGCTGTAAATTCTCTTTGCTTATTTCTGAACTTACGTAAGTGGAATCTTACAGTACATATTCTGTAGTGTCTGGCTTATTTTACTTGGCTGTCTTTTTGTGAGATTAATTTATGATGTCGCCTGTAGCTGTGGCCCATTCATCCTCATTGCTGTGCAGTATTCAGTTTGGGCAACATACCCGTTCTGTTGCCGGGCATACGGGCGGTTTCCAGTTTATGATTGTTACAGGTCGTGCTGCTGCGGGCATTATTCGGTGTGTCTTTTGGTGAGCTAGCGGCCATACTTGGTTGTTGTTTTTTTTATACTTAAGAGCGGAACTGAGGAGTCACATGCTCAGCTTTAGTTGGACAACTGCCAAATTGTTGTCCAGAGTGTTCCACAAGCAGCAGTGAAAGAGTTCCAGTTCTTCAGCATTCTTGCTGACACTTGACACGATCTGTTGTCTCATGTTAGCCTTTGCAGTAGGCGTGTCTAGTAGTAACACCTATGGTTTGATCCTCAGTCTTTCTGACGTAAAATAATTCCTGTGTTCCCTTTCATTTTGGACAGTCATCTTCTATGAAATACCAGTTTTAAAACTCCTTTTGATATGGTAGCTAGCCATAGGAAAATGCCACCTGCCTTTCAATATTGTGATGTTCAGGAGAAATAGAAAAGATTATTATTATTGCTGTTCATAGAAAATAAGTCCACAAGATGTTTCTGCATAATGGCAGTATCCTATCCTGGCACATGAAGTTCGTCCAAAGATCACTTGTTGACCACTTTGAGAAAGGCAAATATAAAAGGTTACAAAGGAATAATCCATTCGTGCATAACCCACAGTTGTCTGCAAAGTTGAAGACCCAACAGGCCCATAATACCATTTGCCCTTCCTTACGTCTGTAACTCTTGCCTTATGTGCCCAGTGGAAATAAAGTGCAGAAGACAAACCGCAAACTTGAAACAAAGACTCTTCATCTCTTTTGGCATTTAAGTAAAGAAGGGAAATGTGTGCATACCTATACACTTTGCATACATGTTTATGTTTGAAATATCCTCTCACTTCGCAGATACTGTGGAATGTTTCCATTATGTCAGGCTCTGAAACAGTTTCCAGGGACACAAAAACACATGCTCCTGCTCTCAAGGAGCTTACAGTGTTGAAGAGGAGACAGATGCGCCAACAATAGTTACTATAGAGTATAAAATGTGTCATCTACTGGGGCTGCTATAACAAAATACCATACACAAGGGCCTTATAAACAACAGACATTTATTTGTCACAGTTCTGGAGGCTGGAAGTCCAAGATCAAGGCGCTGATGGATTCAGTGTCTGGTGAGGGCCCTTTCCTGGTTCCCAGACAGCCGTTTTCTTACTGTCCTCACATGGCAGAAGGGGCCAGGGAGCTCTCGGGGGTAGTGCCCTTCTATAAGAGCACTACTCGTGTTCATGAGGGCTCCACCCCCATGACCTAATCACCTGCCAAAGCCCCCACTGCCTGATAACATCACATGGGGAACCAGGTTGGAGCGGACTCACACATTCCATCGCCAGCAAAGCATGTGTGAAGTTACGCAGTATACACAGGTTGCAGTAGGTGACACAGAGGTGTGTGAGCAGGTGTGTGAGCGGCGGATGTTGGAAGAAGGCTGCACGGGGGGAGGTGGCTCATGATCTGCAATCTTCCAAACCAAGGAGCAGAGAGGAGGCCGTTCCAGGGCATACAGAACTAGACAAAGAGGTATGAGACAACCTGGTTTATCTCTGGAGCTTGAGGTATGACAGGAAGGAGAAGAGGCAGCAGATGATGAAGGGCTTCTAGTACAATCCCAGGGAGTTGGGCCTGATTCCTCCCCACTGCCTATAGACGCAGTCCTTTATACGTCTGTGAGCATTCTGCCAGATTTTAAGGCACTGGACATGAGTCCGTCCATGCAGTCTATCAGCAGATGTTTCTCGAAAACCTACTGTTTGCCAGAATCTTATCCTTAAAAACAAAACAATTTCATGGGGGAGAAAGACTTGTTAAAAAAAAAAAAATCTGATTACAGAGCTGCACAGTATTATCACAAAAATACATGCTTTCTTCTCTCCTGGATCTGGAAAATAGGAAGTCACTTTGGATAGGTTTAAACAGGGAGCCAGTCATGGTCATAGCTTTGATTTAAGAAAAGCAATCCTGCTGATGGAGTGATTCCCAAAGATCTGCCGTTGAAGTAGATATTTTAAACATTCACTGACTAACTACTATCAGCTTAAATAAGTTTTGCAAGAATGGCGAGAGTGGAGTTGAATCATCTGTATTTCCTCCAGGCCCAGAGCATGCTTGAGCAGCTGATAGCGGGACTACCAGAGGCAGCTTCTTAACTCTGATGCTCTTGTTTTCAGGTGACCAAGAATGAACGTCAGGTAATGAAGCCACTGTATGACAGATACCGGCTGGTCAAGCAGATCCTGTCCCGAGCCAACACCATACCCATCATCGTGAGTACAGCGCCTTTCTGCGGTTGACCGCCTGTGGGATGGGCCCTGGTGCTATTGACAGAGCCCCGCCCTGCCTTCTCACTGAGGAGTAGTCTGTAATAGTTGAACCTCATGAATCTATGGCTCATAAGCTTGGTGAATGAAGAATGGATCAAAGACTTCGGAGACTACAGTTGCCCCAGATGAGCAAATCTGAAGCAGCTAGAGTTTTGTTTTATTTTGAGCAACGTGCTTTGACGTATCCGCCCCTCTGACTTGTGCTGGGCTCACTGCCCCACCCTTTCCTCGGGAGACGGAGCACCAGCACCCCGGGGCTGTGTTTTCTCCAGGCCCCTCCAGGCCAGAGGCCCGTCCGGTCCCAAGTCTTCTCTCTCCCTCCAAGAGACGGATAGCCCCGGTGGGAATCCTATCCAGGAAGAGATCCTCTAAGGAGCTCCAGAGAGCCGCCTCTCTTTGGAGGCTATCGAGAAGCTAAGGTGGAAGAAAAGGGAGGGAGGCTAGTGTCTGTGGGGCTGCTCTCAGTGGCCACCGTCATCTGACTGACACATAGCTGCTTCTGGCCTCTGAATTTTGATTTTGTCCAGAGTAGGGACCAGCAGCTTGCCTTCAGGCACTGGCCAACTCGCCCTCCTCCCGTACTCCAGTATTTCCACCCAGCTTGTGAGTGAGCCTTACTGCCCTCTCACCTCCTGGGGGAGCCTTTGCCTCTGGCCCAGTGCTGTCCTCTCTGGGAGCGCTGGGGGCTTTCTCTGCTGACTTTTAAACTTTCTAATAAACAGACACAGCCTTGCTTTTATGTTGTTAGTAAGATGCATGTCATCTTAGCTGCTGCTCTTCGGTTCCTGCTTTAAATCTCCTTGTTTGTTTGTTTGTTTCTTTTCTTTTTTAAAAAAATTTTCTTTTTGGGGCGCCTGGGTGGCTCAGTCAGTTAAGCATCTGCCTTCGGCTCAGGTCATGATCCTGGGGTCCTGGGATGGAGCCCCGCGTCATGTTCCCTGCCCAGAGGGAGTCTGCTTCTCCCTCTCCCTCTGCAGCTCCCTCTGCTGTTCCCCTGCTTGTGCTCTCTCACTCTCTCAAATAAACAGATAAAATCTTTAAAAAAAGATTTTTTTTTAAGCAATCTCTACACCTAACATGAGGCTCAAACTCACAACCCCGAGATCAAGAGCTGCATGCTCCAATGACGGAGCCAGTCAGGCGCCCCTCCTTGTTTATTTCTAAGATATGATCTTTGTATTTCTTTTAACAGTGTATCTGTCCCTCAGAATGAGGGAGGTTCCAGACTTCAGGCAGGTGTGTTAGAAGAAAGCAACTTCTCTAGAAATTTTTCACAGAATAAATTAGTAAACTAACCAAGGAAAGGATTCAATCTAAGCAATCCTTTCCTTCTCCAGTTACGAGCTCCAAGTGCCCCTCAATAAGTGTTCCTAAATAAGGAGAATTACAGCAGGGAGGCCACGCAACCTCTGAAGCCCCTGAGGAGCTTATGGTGTTATGCTTGAGGCTTATAGCGGTTCCCGGGTTCTCGTTCCTGCTGTCATCGGTTGGGGGGGGGCAGGGCAGGCCAGTGCCTCTCCTCGGGCTCCTTCTGCGTTCGGTTGGCGTGCTCATGTGCTGTTCTTGCTCTCCTGCAGCCTCCTTGGCTTGGGGCTGTGGGCTCTGGAGTGAAGCAGCACGTCGGACGAGAACTTTGGTTGCCCCTGGTTTTCCTGGGAGTGTTTGGCGGGGAGGGGCTAGGGTATATAGTTCAAAGTCAGTGATGAATCCTCGGGCATTGGAGGAGGCAGAGGCCTGGAGGGCAAGGGAGAGGGGTTCACGATGTAACCACCTTGTCCACACCTGTCACAGGGATCGCCCTCCAGCAAGCGGAGAAGCCCTTTGCTGCAGCCAATTATCGAGGGCGAAACGGCTTCCTTCTTCAAGGAGATAAAGGTGAAAACCTCCCGCTGCCAACCTCTCCCAAATTGGCTTCCATTCTCTCCCCGCCTCCCCTACTCCTGTGGATGCAGGTGGGGGGGGGGGGGGCGCGGCGCTGGGGCCCGGGTGCTGGTTTCCCGTGCTGTTTCCTCAAAATCATCAGCTGCTCCTAACCAACCACCAGCGGTCCCCTCTTACTGATACGAGGGCGGAGCTGATCTCCTGAGTTTCTTCTCATTCCCCTGCTTTTTTGTTACTTGTTGTTTGTTTTGTTTTCATTTTGCTTTCAGGGATTTGGGCGGGGGTGGGGGTGGTTCACAATATTTTTTGTTTGTTTTCCTCTGTTTGGGATGGATTTTCTGTATTCCAGAATCTTTTTCAATGAACTCATTGGGTAACTTTCCCAAAAATCTTATTTACTGAGTTTCTAGAAAGCCCGGCATTAACAAAGGCAATCTAGATAGCACACAACAAAAAAACTATCATTTTGCAGCCCGGTATCTTCCTTGTCTTTGCCCGATTTGCTGGTGCAGTCTCACCCACTCCTCCTGCCTTTTGCCTTTCCCCTCAGGGCTAAGTTAATAACCTGCTCCTGAGCTGTGAATACAGTGCCGTCGCCAGCAGCCGCTGGAATCAATGCTCTGGTTTTTTACCGCAGTAGTAATTATGGGTTTTATACAGGTAATCCTTGTCCTCGGTGGCCACTTTTGTTCGAGTGGGAAGTAGACTCTGCTCCCAGGTCTGCGTGTCTCTGTAGGGACCTACCTGGCCTGGACCACCATCAGCCTCTTTCACAGTTTTGTTTCTAGACGACTGAATGAACTGGACTGCCTTCTACAGGGCTCTAGAAATGAAAAATCAGATTCTTTTTTTTTTTTTTTTTTAAATCAGTGATTGTTTGTTAGCAATTGGAGTTTCACTTCTCATATTTCTGGGAAAGCCCGAAGCCTGGGGTGGTCATTTATCTACTGTAGCTAGGAATGGTATCGCAGAACACGAGGGCCTCGTTCCCACGAGGGACACCAGTTGGGGACCGCTCCATTGTCCTGCCTGGTCCTCATCACTGTGACTGGTCTTCGATCCTATTTATTCTTGTCCTTTTCTTAGTTCTTAGGGGCCTTCAATATTTCATATACCTAATTTTAAGGTATTAGGCAATGATTATGCTCACTATTCGTATTATTTTACCTAGAACTTGTTTTATAAAAATGCTCTAGACATAACAATTAGGCAAATATGCTCTATTATATTTTGAAAATTGGAGCTATTTTCTTATAATAAGACTGGATGTTGATGAAAGAAGACAAATTTTGTCTGGCTGGTAATTTCACATGAGAATGAAGTCACCGTAATTGAAGAAATTTGGGCAATTGTGTGTATTGAAAATGAGCATTTCTCTTAGAAGCATGCAATAGAACTGTTACTAGATAAAAATGTGTTCTTTAACACATCCAAAATATGGGGCGCCTGGGTGGCTCAGTTGGTTAAGCGACTGCCTTCGGCTCAGGTCATGATCCTGGAGTCCCTGGATCGAGTCCCGCATCGGGCTCCCTGCTCGGCAGGGAGTCTGCTTCTCCCTCTGACCCTCCCCCCTCTCATGTGCTCTCTCTCATTCTCTCTCTCTCAAATAAATAAATAAAATCTTTAAAAAAAAAAAAACACATCCAAAATATGACAATAAATAATTGCCTCATTAAACGAATGGAAGATATATTTAATGATGCACTTTTTAAAAGAGGGCATTCTTCCAAATCTTCTTGTTCGGCTCAGTTTATTTTTTTCACAAGTATATTTTGGCCATGGCTCTTCTTCTGGCCCGCGTGGTGGTCAAAATTTCAGATAATTTTGCAATGCTTACATTGCTTTTGTAAACAGTGTTGTCTTAGTTCATTTTATTCCAACTGGCTGGGCTTATTAGCATGTGTTTGGACTGTACTAATTCTTGGCAATTCTGATACAATTTAGAACTTGATGTGGGTACAGATCAAAAGATTGTATCAAGGTGGTTTCCTTAAAAGCCATCCCTGGTTTTAAATGCTTATGGTAGGAAACCAGCTGTGTGTGAAATAGAACCAGCTCAGGTTCTGAAGCCCTAGAACTTCCATCCCCCAAATCCTAGAGATAGTCTAGTCAATTCTCCTATCCAACCTAAGAATTTCCTTTAGAACTTACCTGACAGAATAGGGACACTATCCCTTTAAGAAGTGATTCTATCCTCAAGCTTGAAAAGCTTACGGCAATGGAGAAGGTCACTCATTCCATGGGCTAAGCATCAATAGGAACTAAAAACTTATATTACTAGTTTTATCATTATCATGAGAATACTAAGAGACAATAATAATTACATAATATGCAGTTTCAGAATGTATAAGTTTGATAAGTATAAAGATAATTTAAAATTACAATATTCATAGTTATTACTAATGTATTGCTTTCTACATAATAGGCTTAGTGTTGCCTCTTGGAACAACATGGAGTGAGCGTAACTGCTGCTTCCTTGAGAGCCCTTCATACCTTTACAGTCACCTGCCCTGTCCACTCTCACCCACGGCCTGTGGAAGTTTGTTCTCCAAGTTCTTCTTCCTATTCCTCATGCGATATTGGTCCCAGACCTTCCAGCAACCTCATGGTTCTGCTCTAATCACACCAGTTTGTCTATATCCCTCTGATACACTGATACCCAGAGAGGACTTCACCAGCAAGGTAGATAGTGGACCAAGGACTGGTCCTGATCTTTATCTGGACGGCCAGGGCCCTTTGTTCGACAAGTCTGTGCCTACGTGACTGTCTACGTGTTGTGAGTTCACTGTTCTCTTTCTAGGGCAGCACATGTCCAGCTTCCACACTGTAGACATCTTGGGCCAGACAGCTTGCTGTCGTTGGGGGCTGGCCTCTGGCCACTGGATGCCGGTAGTGCCCGACAGCCACCCCCTTCCCAGCTGTGGTGACCAAACCTGTCTCCAGACCTTGCCAGGTCTGCTAGGGCCAGCATCACCCCCGGGTGAGAGCCACTCCCCGTGGTCCCATCTCACTGCTGACTGATGCAACCCCTCGCTTCCCTTTCCGTGGATTGCTTGTCGTCTATGTCCAACTATTTTTTCTAACCTAAATTGTAGGACCTGGAATTTTTTGTCACACTTCTATTCCAGCCCCGTGAAACTGATGAAATCTAGATTTTTGTATTCCAACATACCAAATATCCATGCCTACTTTGTATGATCTGTGCATTTTGTGAATATGACTTTTGTGTCTTTTATCCAAGTGATTGATAAATATTGAGTAAGGCTGGGTCAGGTAAAGAACCTGCTGTAGACTCCCCTTCAGATTCACATCACTATTGCATCATCACTCCGCACAGATTTTCACAATCAGCTTTCTTTTCTTTTGTTTGTTTGAAGATTTTATTTTTTAAGTAATCTCTACATCGAACATGGGGCTTGAACTCAAAACTCCGAGAAGAAGAGTCACATGTTCCAACTAAGACAGCCAGGTGCCCCATCAGCTTCCTTTCATAGATCAGCTCCCCTCATTAATTGTTGAAATCCAGATATTATGCCAGTCCTATCAAAAAAGGAAAAATGGTTCGTTTCCATCATTTGTTTTAAGGGATCCACTGTTGATCATGGACTCTTTTTCAATTGTTCATATATTATCTATGTGTTCATTCCTTCTAGAATCTACCCAATATCCACAACAACTTGATGGTCATATAATTTGAAGATATAGTTTATCATTTCTTTTTTTTTTTTCCTATGACTTTTTACCACTTGCTGAGAATAGTTTTGTTTAGCCTCATCTTTAAATACATTGAGTTCTCACTATGGGCAAGACACATTCTCACATTTTTAAGTTCCCTTAAGACCTTGGCATGTAACTGATTAGGCCTAGACACCTGACTTTATTTCTTATCTGTCTTGGGATGTAATACTCTCTTCTAGTAATCTGTATTTTTCTTTTAAAGCTGTATTACTGGACTGTTTGACAGATGTTAATTAAGCACCTCCTATATGCAGGCATGCTAAGCTCTGGGGACAGCAGTGGACAGACAGGCCCAAATCCCTGCCTCCACGGACTTTATGGTCAGGTGGTTCCACCTGGTCTTCCTCATCCGGGGGGCGGGGCAGGAATGGGGGGGCAGAAGGTTGATCTGGAGCATCTCTCAGGTACACACCTTATCTCAAGCAATCCTTCTAAAAACTGCAGAGGGTGGGAACTGTTACTTCCTTTTACCAAAAAAAAAAAAGAGAGAGAGAGAAACTTCTAAATTACTGATTTAAAAGTCACTTTTACTCTATACATTTAAAAATGTCTTTAATAATTTCAATTTTTAAAAATTAACCATGAGGCATTTATTCCAAGCAAAGAGACGGAAGATCTGAAGTCACAGCAGAGAGGATCTGGAAAAGCCACCTAGTTTTTACCAATTTTATCTTCATGCCTTCATCATAGTTTTGTACTGGTCCTTTGTTTTGTTTTGCCTGCTTGTTTATTTGTTTATCCACATTCTCTCTCGTCAGAGGCACCATTATAAACAGAGCACACTTTATGGTGAGAAACCCCCCCGCAGGCAGTTTGCGCACTCGGACCTTGACCACCAGTGGTACCTGCACCTGCCTCCTGAGACTAACTTGCCGCCTGGGCGCTGGAAGCACTTCAGCTGACACTATACTTGCTGCTGTTCATGTAGCTGTGCTCTGAACCACTTTTTAAATTTTTCAGTTATTAGGATATTCTCGTCTGGTCTGACTGTACATCTTAGCAGTAAATTGCTTCTTTTAAAATCTTCCATTCAGGGGCGCCTGGGTGGCTCAGTCGGTTGGGCGGCTGCCTTCGGCTCAGGTCATGATCCCAGGGTCCTGGGATCGAGCCCCGCATCGGGCTCCCTGCTCCGCAGGAAGCCTGCTTCTCCCTCTCCAACTCCCCCTGCTTGTGTTCCCTCTCTCGCTGTGTCTCTCTCTGTCAAATAAATAAAATCTTTAAAAAAATAAATAAATAAAATAAAATCTTCCATTCAGACCGATACGATTTCATCCTTAGACTTAAATTGGCACTAAGAAACTCTAATTTGACTTCATTGTTTTTCTAATTGCATTGCCAAGACAGACAGAAAATATCATGCTTTTCTTAGAATCTTGGATGCTGAAAAATACAGCCGTGGCCCTTGGAAATTCCTTAAAAAAAAACTTAAAAGAGTGTTAGGATTCCAATCATGGGAACATAAATGTTTTGATCCTCTCAAAACTTCCTAAAATTCTGTGCATCGGGAACCACAAAATATTTTATAATCATAACTCTTAAATAGAAAGGCTGTATTGTTCAATTTCTGAAGATGTTGACAGCTTAATAAAAAATATTTTCCGAGGTCCACAACTAATGGAATCCCTAAAGTGCTGATGGCTGGTAGTGGATTTTGTTATGTATTATCCCAGAGCTGGGAATATTGAGATTCTTCTGGGATTCAGTTGATTTCGGGTATAAATTATAACGGTGGTTCCTTCATACCCTCAGTCTTGACAATTGTTCATTGTGCTATACATAAATTTTTTTATAGTGTTATAGTTTTTGCCCCTACTGAGTAGCTGTGTTTAGTGTTGGTGTTATTTACCGTGTTCATATAGATATTCAATTAGATATCGATATAACATACATATGTGTTGCTAAGTGTAGATACAGAAGAAATCATATGGTGTCTGGATAATTAAGTGACCATTACCTGATACTTACAATGTAAGAGTGCCAGGAAAAGTAACTGGGTTTGTATCGGGGTTGCTGTGCATCTCCAGGAAGAAGACGAGGGTTCGGAGGACGATGGCAACACGAAGCCGGACTTCACGGTCACTCTGAAGACCGATTTCAGTGCCCGCTGCTTCCTGGACCAATTTGAAGATGATGCTGATGGGTTTATTTCCCCAATGGATGATAAAATCCCGTCAAAATGCAGCCAGGACACCGGGCTCTCCAACCTCCACGCTGCTTCAATGTAGGTCATTTCGGCGGTGGTGGTGAAATGTTTTGGTGAAAATACCATTCTTAAATATTTTAGCCTTTCTATTTAAATCAGTTGTCTGGCAGAACACAGGTGACTTAGCTGGGGGACATCCGTGTGGATAGAACAGTGACTTTTTTTTTGGCTTCTGGCTCCGTGTTTTGTATTCTCCATCCCGTTACTGGAGGGAGCACATGAGATCTCACAGGAATAGCCAGGTCTCTACGATGGCACTGAGTGGTTCTGTACTCCACAGCGCTTCATTTAACACGTACCAAGCTCTGATGTCCTCTTCCTTTCAAAGCAAAATACGATAGAGTGCCATGGGATTCCACAAGCCCTAAGGATTCATAAGTAGCAGGCGCTTTGCGGGAGCCCCGGGAGCTGTACCCGTCGTCGGGACGGTTGGCATTCAGAGGATGGAAAACCTCCATTTCTCCTGTCCCTCAGCTCCCTCAACAGCTCTTGCATTTACACGCTTCCCACTGTCTCCACAACCCCTGTCGAGTTGCACATTCATTGTACTTATAACAATTCGATTTAACCCAATTTTCTTAAAATTTTTCTTCCCTTCTCAGACCAGAACTCTTGGAACACCTTCAGGAAATGAGAGAAGAAAAGAAAAGGATTCGAAAGAAACTGCGTGATTTTGAAGACAATTTTTTCAGACAAAATGGAAGGTAGCGCCTGTTTTCTTTGCCCTAACTCCTGCCCCTCCACACACACACACCTCTCTTTTTTTCCTATCAGATCTTTGCAGTGCCTCCCAAGTGGGAAGCCCTCTGCATCCTGCCTGTAGCCTAGTCCCTTGGAGGTTCACTGTGGGATGGGGAGGTTTGTGTGGTCCTTCAGCAAGAAATGCTCCGGGGATAGTCTCCAAGACTGATGTAAATTCAGCTAACATTTATACAACTAACCTGTCACCTCAAATTGTAATCTCAAATGAGCAGCTTGAAGCTACGTTTCCAGCCGATAGCACTGCTTTTTGGTTTTGGTTTGGGGTGGGGGAGTTGTCTTAATAGGCTAGAAGGAGAAATAAGGAAAGGGCAACTTTAAATCTTGGTGTTTTTAGGCTTATTTTAAAAGCAAAGGTGATCGTTGTCAAGTTTGAATGAAAAATGTGCAAGAAGCAGTAAGTCCACAAGACTGACAGGGTGCCTTTCTCGAGTGAGTTTCAAGACAGGAGGTAATCAACCTCGTAGAACATCATGCTAAGGAACAGCAAGCATCCCCTGTTTGCTGGTGACCGCACACAGTTCATACCAGTTTGCAGCGTGAGCCAAGGGCAGGACAGGGAAGAGATTTGCATCTCTTACGTTGGAGTTAAGTTTTAACACTTCAAAATAATTTTATTTTAATCCAAATTATTTAAATGGTGTAAATATAGTTTCTCTTTAAAAGATCCCCTTTTCATACTTCTCAAAAGTATTGGGAAATAAAAGTACCATAAACATTAACTTTGGCATTTAAAATGTGTTGTGTTCCAGTTTATTTCAATTAGTATATAAATTTATTTTTTAGCATCCCTAATGTGGATCTCTCTTATAGTGACTTTCTTAAGATTTATGAATTTTTATACCTGCATATTTGCTTTTCTTTCTCCATGCATTATAGGCTATTTAGAAAATATCAATAGGCAGACAAAAGAAATAATATGCAAAATAAGAATAATAACCAAAGACAAACCAGGATTAATGTCTGTTCTAGTCCATTCTTCTTTCTAAACATATTCTTGGTTTGTCTATCTTTTTTCTGTATAATTATAGTCACTTTATGCACAGATATCTTGTACATGAGGAACTATATAAAATGATGTAAACTTCACAAGTTTTAAGAAAGGATATCTGATGGGAATTTATAATCATTATGCAAGGTTGGGTTTTTTGGGTTTTTTTTAAGTTTTTATTTATTTAAGTAATCTCTACACCCAACATGGGGCTCAAACTCACGACCCCGAGATCAAGAGTCACATGCTCTTCCAACTGAGTCAGCCAAGTGCCTCATGATACAAGTTTAAGACTCTGACTTCAGACATCATTAAATCTGGTCCCCTTATTTCATATCTGAGGAGAGTGAAGTCCCTTGAAGAGCAGGGCGAGGGCAACTATCAGATTGCTCTTCCCTTCACTGCCCTGCACTGAGAAGCCATCTAGCACCCTTTACTTGAACAAGGCGGGGCATGAATAAAATCTGTTTTTTAGTTCATTGAACAAAATTAAATAAGCCCCATGCTATCTCCTTTCCTATATTTTCTCTTTAATAAGAAGAAAAGGAAGCCTGGTATTTGCATGTTTGATATGCTCATTTCAAAGTGAAATGAGAAGCAGGACTGCACTGCACAGTGGTTGAGAATGTAGACAGTAACACCATTTCATCACATCCTCGTGAGGGTTATACCAGGCCATGGGGACAGAGTACTTAGCACAGTGCTTGACCTGTAATAAGCCCTTGATTAATACTTGCACATATAAAAAGTATGCATATAAAATGACTCAGTAAGCTATAAAGGCTTATTAGTATTATGTGATCCAATTGCTGAATTCCAAGACTAATTTTATAGTAAGTAGGATATTAACTGTTTTTTTAAACCTATAAATTATGGGTATGCCAATTGCTAATTAGAAACTTAATGGTTCATTAGATGAAATATATAAAAGTGAAAAGGCATTAAGAGTAAATAAAGGATTTCAGTCTATAGAGACTCTTAATGTGCATTCATACATACCAGCAGCAGAGAGAAAAAAACGTCTACAGTTTTTAGTCCTTCATACCATTCTACAGGATGCCACATTAACTCTAAAAATTCAGTTGCGTGGTACTTTTTGGGGGAAGCGATCTTTCACTGCTTTTCTAACCCAGCTTCAGTCTTGATACCAAGTGACACTTGGGAACACCAATTCTACAGGCTGATAAACTGCAGAGTTTTTCTACATGATAATTCACCTGATGAGCAGTATCATCTAGGAGAGACAGCCAATGATCCTCAGTCCCCTTTCCCTTTGTTTCCATTAGAAATGTCCAGAAGGAAGACCGCACTCCCATGGCTGAAGAATACAATGAATATAAGCACATAAAGGCAAAACTAAGGCTCTTGGAGGTGCTCATCAGCAAGAGAGACACTGATTCCAAGTCCGTGTGAGGGGGGCAGCCCCAGCCCGAGCAGAGGGGGCTGCTGAAGGCGCAGGCTGAACTGACCAGCTGCCTCCCCTAGTAAGGAGCAGCTCTGCACCGACTGGAAGGCAGCATGGAGCTGGACCTGCAGAGCACGTAGCCCTTCTGCCTCCGGGCCTGTGGGATCCGCTCCAGTTTCCAGCGCCGGCCTCAGAAACTGCCTGGATGGAAGAGGGCAACCTGCTTTGATTTAAGAATTTTGTAAGGGGAAGTCAAGATCCCACAGGCGCACGTAGACACTAGGGGAAGCTTCACTAACACTGGCGGTGATGAATCACTACACGGAGAGACACTCATCTACAGAGAATACACACTGTTCTTCCCTGGATGACTGAGAAACATGTCTAACTGGGATACGACCCAGCTCAGGACTTCCCTCTGGAGAGCGAACTTGCTACGCAGGTCCGAGTTCTCTTTGCACCCAGTAAAGTGGGAACGTGCGTTGGAGCCCTGTTTGCTGCCTTGGCCATTCTCGTGACCTTTCCTCACTCGCGCGAATTGTCCCCCTTCAGTTCTCAGGTAGACGGAAGCTGCGTCTGCCCAGCACGGCGGCGCAATCACCTGCTTGATGGTGTGTTGCTTCAAGACTTCCTCGGCTGACGAAGAATTTTGATTCTTGACCAGGACTGGATCATCTGCAGAGGACAGAGGGAATATAGCTGTATTCATGCTGATTTTTAAATCAGGCAACAGGGTGAAGAGCCTGGAAAATTCCTTCCTGAACATGGATTGCACTTGATCAGTCTCAGATTTTCGCATCCAACACTAAGCAAGACCAGTATGCTATGGCATCCTGTTTGGGGCTTGGTTTCATTTTGGCTCTAGCCAAACATAAAGGATCTTGCTTAATTCTTAGCTTAAGTGTTGAGGATCATGAGAGAGAGAGAGCGAGCCTGTGTTCTAAGCCTTCTGAGTACTTACCAGAGTTTAAAGTTTTTTTTTTTTAAAGTAAACCCGCACTAAATCCCCTCACTGAGAGGTAAATGTAGCCCTCGGAACTCAGTCCAAGGTGGTATCTAAATCACACTATTTTCAAGATCATGTATAAAGAGAAAAATAATGGTGTGGGGTCACTTAGGATTATTTTTTCAGAGACTGTGTCACAAAGCTGTCTATATTAGACCTTTTGGGAAGACCAGGGAATTTAAAACACCAAATCATTCATCTCTTTACTGTGCTGATGTCCCCTTGTGATTTGTTGTTACTTTTTCACCTCTGTGTCTACATCGAGGAAAGTGAATTCTGTCTCTGCCTGTCCGTCCAAGGCCTATGTTGGCACTTTGTGGGGTGGAGCTTTGTGGGTTTGCACTTTGTGGGATGCAGCTCAAGTGTCTGCACACCAGCCACCGGCTGCCAAGAGAAAACATCTCGGCAGGCTCTGCCTTTTGAAGATACTGTCGCAGGATGAGCAAGAGAGCAAGGCTGCCCTCCCATAGGTTTTGAGAGTTGCCTTCTTAAAGGGTACCATTTTGTTTGGTTTGATAAGAAGAGGAAAAGAAAGAGAACGTTAAACTCTACTGACCAGTTGCCAGTTTTGAAATGGGTTCTTGAGAAACTGGCCAGATTGGATTTCTAGCAGTGTTTTCCATGGCTGAAGTGAGGCAGAAGCTGTCAGTTGGAAACTGTTTTAAGTCGGGAGTCGGGGGAAAAGAATACCTTTAAGTTTGCTCTTAAAAATAATCATATAGAAGCATGAGCTGTGTGTTGGAAGTCCCCTGTGTTAATCCACACATTTAAAGACGGTACATAATCCTACAAATTTAAATGTACATGAATATATAGTTTGGTATTCTTTGCTCTACTGTTTACATTGCAGATCACTATAATTTCGAGGAGTTATATTATAAATAAAATGAAGCACTTTAGGATGTTTTCTATTTTTGAAATCTGAACATGAATCATTCACATGACCAAAAATTGTATTTTGTAAAAGAAATACATGTCTAGTCTGTCTTTTTTGAGTATTCTCTTAAATAAGCTATAATATCAAATCATTACCAGTTAACCTTTAAAGCACATCTGTTTAAGAGTATTGTTTTGAAAATACTAATATGCTACAGAATTTTAAAAGAAAAAATGCTATATAAATGAGGAGCTACTAAATGTTTGAAATCTATTGTTTCTGCCAAAGGTAAATTAAGTAAAAGATTTATCCAGGACTCCCCATTCCAATTTGTATGATTGAATAAAAGAAAACACCAAGTTACAGTCAAATAAACTGCGTATGGAATGTCGTGTTCTCCTTTGTAATTTCTCATCTATATTAACTTCACAGAATGGCGCCCAGATTAAGGGCAGAAAAGCCCTGTTTACACTCGATCCTATTTGAAGCCATGGCGGTAGGTTCCAGCGCTGCCAGAAATGCTGAGGCAAATTTGTTTCCACAGCAACCATTTCTGCAGCCCAGGGTCTTGGGGCCCTAGAGGCAGCATCTTAATTGGCTTCACACAGAATACTCTGGACTGGGGTTTTTCCTTTGCTCTCTTGGGAATGTGTGTGTGTTTATTAGCACACGCCAACAAAATAAATGTCAGGGGTTAGTTAATAACAATGATAAGTAAAGGTAAAGCATGAATAAACCTGATTGTATGACTATAAGAATTAGAAATAGCAGAGGCTTGTAATTTTCACAAGCATTTGCTTTTTGTGTGTTCAGTCTGGAGTAAACATTGAAATAGACGTTTATGTTCAGTCAGTATGGTATCATTACTGCATTTCATTTCTGAATCATTCAGTTTGAATTTCGCTTTTCAGACATGTATGTGCAAGGTTTAGGAGAAGGGCCTGCTTAGAAGTTTTTCAGACGGCTCATTTGTCTTGTACCTGTAGAAGCAAGCTCACACCACCTCGGTGATCTCCCTGAATTCAGGGGAAATTTCCATGGAAGACCAAACCAAATTTCAAACTGGAGAACTGATTTTTTTTTTAATTGCTAGCTATAATGCATCGAGAGCTAAAAATTAGATTTCTTCCCTCTAGTTGCCAGTTTGAAGTCAAAAGCTAATTATTCATTGCCTAGGCGGGGATCAGCCACGTCTCTATTTGTAATGTTAGTGTAATTTTTGCTTTGTCTCCTTCTGATGCAATGCTTGCGTGGTGGCAGAAGAGGGCTGTTGCAGGGTGCGCCTGCTCCCAGGTGTGGCATTTCTAGCCCTGGACAAATGTCGCAAGGCTGTGTTGAAATCATAAATATTGTACTGAGCTGTCCTGAGGCGAGCAGTCTTGGAGCCCCTGAGGGCTGAGCATTTGTGAATGTGGTTGAGCTTGGAATTCCTAATAAGGTGACTATTTAGGTTTATAAAATAGGGGCCGCCGTGGTACCGATTACGTTGGTTCTTTCTGCAACTTCCTATTTCTCAGCAGACAGAACTGGGCCCAGTATACAGAAATGGTCAGATCTACAAGAAAAATCAGATTTCAGTTTGTTGATTAACCTTTTCAAAGAGATTCTTAATCTGATAGTGAAGATGCCACTTTTCTTAACCTTACTACTTTTGATGGTATATTTACAGTCGAATGCCATAAACTGTCAATAGCCTTATGAAACATTGGCTGTAGTCTAAATTCTGTCTTGCATTCAAGAAGGATCTTCCCGACACACTGCTTCCTGGAGGGTTTTTTTCACCCCTCAGTGGAGAGAGGTGGTTTCTGCACCAAGACCAACACCTCCTTTATGTTCTTTTCCTGTATCCACTCGGGTACATCAATAGGGAGAGACAAAACCGTACTCAAGTGTGAAGCTCGTATGTGTGGCGGAACTCACAATGTGCTTTCTTTCCTTTTATTCCCTTGCTTTTATTTTTTCTCCACTTGACCCTCAAAATGTACTGAAGAGTACATTTTGTCATAAGACTAGCCAAACATATTTTCAGATGTTTATTCAGATTGTGCATCCTAACACTTCACATGGGCAGCGCGGCAAGCTCCCGACAAGAGTGACGTGTGTGGCAGGCGCGGCGTGGTGGCGCTGGCCCGTTGTGCCCCTGTGGGCATCTGCATTCCTCTCCTGTGATCCTTCATAATAGGAGTGTGGACATCAGCTGAGATCATTACAGATCGACACAAACGTGTATGTAAAATGAAATATGTACATCTCCAAGTTCCTATGGCTGAGACGTTGCAGTTTTGTCTCCAGGGACTCTCATTCTGCCTGGAATCCGCTCTGTTGTGCTCATGCGCGTGGCTCGAGAAATCGAGAAATTGGTGCGGCAGATCCGCTTCTCAGTCTGAAAGCACCTATACATACTGTCCTGAAAATCTCCAAGAGTAGATACAATTTCAGTTAATAATATGGGCCCAGAACAATGTTTACACGACATGTAAGCAGAACGTATTTGAAATTACAGTTGTCCTTTTTTGAAATGTAAACTGAATGAAAAATGTTGTGTACATTTCTGTACATGACTGTATTTTGTATAAACGTAAATAAAATATTTTTAACTGTGAATGTTGGGAAATTTTTGACAGAGTCAGGAACGTATGACTGAGCTGCCTGTGGGGTCTGACCTCTCCTTTAGGTAAGGAATCACTGCTGTTCCCTGAGCTACCCAGCAGCCTCATGAGGATTAAGTTTTGTTATTCTGTCTCCAAAGAGGTGAAGCAAACTCATTACAAATTAGGCATTCCCATGGTTCTAGGTAGAAAAATGGGCTTATGCTCTAGGCTCAGCTACCTTAAAAAAAATGCTTGGGACGCCTGGGTGGCTCAGTCGTTAGGCGTCTGCCTTTGGCTGAGGACATGATCCCAGGGTCCTGGGATCGAGCCCCGCATCGGGCTCCCTGCTACGCGGGAAGCCTGCTTCTCCCTCTCCCACTCCCCCTGCTTGTGTTCCTGCTCTCGCTATCTCTCTGTCAAATAAATAAATAAAATCTTTAAAAATAATAATAATAATGAGGGCCGCCTGGGTGGCTCAGTCATTAAGTGTCTGCCTTCAGCTCAGGTCATGATCTCAGGGTCCTGGGATCGAGCCCCACATTGGGCTCCCTGCTTGGCGGGAAGCCTGCTTCTCCCTCTCCCGCTCCACCTGCTTGTGTTCCCTCTCTCGCTGTCTCTCTCAATGTCAAATAAATAAATAAAATCTTTTAAAAAAATGCAAAGTAATCCATACTGACAGAAAGTGGATGGATTCGGGATGGAAGGATTAGAAAAAGGCACAAGGAGAGTGGATGCATACATTCACTATTTTAATGAGGTGATGAGTTCACGGATGTATACATGTGTGAAAACTAAGCACTTAAAAAAAATAAAATTAAAAGGATTCATAGAAGGGGCTGAAGGGGTGCAGAAACAAAGGCATTAAGCCAAAGGAAAAAAAAAAAAACAACCTTGTTTATTTCCAAAGTGTCTGAGGCCATTATAGTAAATACATTAGCCACTTACGACTCTGAAGCTAATAAGGCCAGCAGAGAACTATGACTCGGAAGAAAAGGCACATTTCAGTTTAAAGGGAGCATGTCTCCCTCTGCGGCTCCTGCCACAGGCCAGGCCCTGATGCTCGCAGGCTCCAGAGTAAGGTTAGCAGAGGCCCCTGCCCCAGCTCGCAGCTCAGGACACACCCCCGTGATGGTTGGGCAGGCAGGTACTCTTTAAACTGCACGTTATATAAGCACAAAGTGACAAAAGCGAACATTAAAAATATAAAACCTGAAATTTAAAAAAAAAAAAAAAAGGCTTTGAGAAATCCTAGTGCTGACACCAGGATTCAAATGGAGATCTATCTTCTGAGGAACAAAGACCCAGTACTGCTAACGATGATGCAATTTAATGCCATTTTGCCAAAACGGAGGCTCACCCTCAATAATTTAACTTTTGATGCACTGGGTCCAAAGTAGTAAAATGTAGGCGGAAGTGGCAGGCAGTATTTAGTGACTCTCCGTTTTCTTAAGTCACATTCTGATGTTGCCCCTATTAAGGACCAGAAAGCAGTGCTCGCCCAAAGTACGGCGGCGCCCCAGCCTGTTGGCAAAGCGCGGTGGTCTCCCAAAGCTCTCCCCGCCCCCGCCCCCAGAGCACATGTTCTCACTCCTCTCCTCTACAGTTTGCCGTCCTCGGACTACCTGAATGGGACTTTCAGAAGGGGGACCTACGTGCGGGGGAGAGAGGCAGTCCCTCTCAGTTCTTTCAATGGCCTCATTATTACCTCTTCTAGAAATAGATTCTGAATCGCATAAGACAAAACATATCATAGTTATGCCTAAGCTGGCTCAGCTTATCAAGGCTCTCTCTATATACACAGTAGAATTTCATATTCAGTAAAAGCCAAAAGTCCAAATTCCCAAATGCATTTTCAGAATCCTGGCTGGCAGGCAGACAAATGAGGTTTGGCAGGAACTGGGATTGTTGACAGCTTGGTTCTCACTTTTCCTCTCCATCAACAAGGCTTCTCCCACAGGGTGGCTCCATGTTGTGCGGCATCTGCTCAGGGAATGGGGCCCAGTGCAAACCTCACCAAGAACGGAGTCTCGAGACCCCTCGGACCTCCGGGTCTCAGTTGGGCCCATGAGTGTATAAAGTGTATGTTACTGTGCATTTTGAAACTCGTCGTCTTTCAGATGTTTGGATTTTTCTTGACTGTCTCAAAAGCAATTCAAAGATGCTCAGAAACCCTTGTCATGTTTCCAGTTATACAGCTTTGAGTACTTCTTGGTAAGATATTTTGAGACCCTGTGATTTTTCTGTAATTGTTACTTTTAAAGAACTTAAAATTACTCGACCAGATTAGATGGAGGGGAGGGCAGGGAGGGAGAGTACGAAAGACGTACAGCTCTCTGGTGGAGGGAGCCGAGCTTCTCAAACTCGACCGTGCATGGGAATGTGCAGGGGTCTTGTGGTACAGTAGCCCCGGGGGGCAGGGGGCGGAAGGGGCACTGACATTCTGCATTTCTGACAGGCTTCCGGGGGCTGCCATGCTGCTGATCCAGAGGCCCCACTTTGAGTGGAGGGTGCCAGCTGCATCCTGGGCATTTGTGGAAATGAGCACCCCCCAAAATCTTAGGTAAACAGAGCCTGGTCCATTGGACAATAGCAGCAGAGGCGAAACACTGCCTGATGCTGAAAGCCTAGATGCAGACAGCTTAGCTGCACCGTGTGGATACATCACTCGCTCTCCCTGTCTCTGTTTCTTTATCTGAAAAATGGGAATAACCGTAGTAGTTTACTGGATTTTATGGGAATTTACTCGGATGAACATATAAAGTAAGCACACAATAAATCTTCACTGAAGATTGGTGGCGTGTTACTGAGACAAAGATTCTTTCTCTGTTGAAGTCCAGCAAGACATTTTGAACCACTGCAAAAATATTTCCCCCACATCACCCTCCTCACCTTCTGATTCCTTGTTTGTACTGAGTCATAAACAGAGTACACCTCCGGCACTTTAAGCACAAATTCATGCTATGGGGTAAGCAAGATTTTATGGGAAACTGACCCATCCTCTTGAAGGGAAAATGAAAGTGTGATATTCTCAAGCAAATTGCATCAAAACCTCTGTGCAGCTTTCTCAGAAGATCTATGCTTGCTAAACTCCTTCCCTCACGGAGCAGGGCGAACTCCTCTAATTCTACTCCCCAGAACATTTTGGAAGGTCCAAACCTGCTCAGACACATAAAAGGAATTTACTGTCTGAGACGGGAGTTGAAACCGATGTGGGAATCCCTGAGTCCTGGGAAGGAACAGAGTAACCTTTGAACTGATTCTAGGTCACTCGGTGTCCTGAAATTTCTGTCTCAGGGTGTATTTTTAAACAACTAAAACTGAAGCATACCCTAGGGAGGAGGGCTGCTCCGAATGCGGCATGCTCTTAACCAGCGTAGTAAATGTCATCAAGCTCGGGGGCCCCCTCTCTCATCACCCCACAGGGGCAGACTGAAGGTGCCGCTGCTCAGCAGCCTGGCAGGCTTCGGGTCCAAATGATTTTACTGTCTCATTGAGTGAAGCCCTGCCCCCCATTACCTCAGAAATTCAGAAACTCCAAACAATCTGCCAGTGATTTGAACTTGAGCGTCCTTGAGCCTGCTGCACAAACATCTGAGCTCCTGAGAATGCCCAGGCACGAAAGGTCAGGAAACCTGTTTTTAACAAGAAGAAGGCTTTGGCAGTGGTAGGCTTGTCCTCCTGGGACCATGAGCCAGCACCTAGTTGGCACTTACTGTTCACCTTCACCCTCAATAGCTCTGGCCTTTTATGACACCATGGGGAATGGGGTTATTTCCGAATCTGCTCCGGGGCTTCCTTTCCCTCCTAATCCTAGAGAAGAGGTGACCATGACAGACCAATCTGGTTTAATGTTTGCCATCATCTGAGGGTGTGTGTGTGTGTGTGTGTGTGTGTGTGTGTGTGTGTGTGTGTAATTCTTATTTAAATTTCTCAATTCAACACCAATGGGAGCTGAATCAGTAATTACGAGAGAGAGTATCCAACTCCTCTGGGATTAGGCCCAGGAAAATCAGCTTTTAAAAGATCTGAAGACCATGTGATTATGCACCCTGCCAAGCATCTAACCACTCTTGGAAGAAGAAAGAAAAAAAAAAAAATGCTGACATCTGAACTAATTTTCTCCATGCTACACATAACTCAGGAGGTACACACTCCATTACTTTTGGAAGGATACAAAGCACCAAAGCCCAGATTAGTTCATCCGTGGGAGAGGCCGTTATTAATACAGGTCCAAAGAGTCTGCCCACAAGCAGGTAGACGCCACCTCCAGCACCTGATCTGTTGCATAAATTGGTTCCTCACTGCACAGGTAAAGAGCATTCCAGAAACCCACACCTGACTCAGGGTGAGCAAGCATCCCTACCTGCATTTGAGCCAGGCTGGGTTAGCACCCTAAAGCAGAGAGTCATGGTCAGAGACCAACATTTCCCACACTCTTCACAGGGCTCTGCTCTATGAGGTTAACTAATCCTTGTTCACCAAAAGGGTTTTGGTTAGAAAGGCATGGTGGTGACTTCTATGTCACTTCTAACTGGAGAACACCCTTGATCTGATCCACAAGAGAATTTGCACCTTTTCTGAAGACAAGAGAACCTATTCTCTTCCTGTTCTGCCTTACCACAAGCTCCTCCTCTCCTTTGTGAGATCCTGATCCCCAAGGTAAGGCTGTAGGCAGAGCCCACCAATGGCTCCCATCAGTGCTGTGCAAAGGTATCTCTTAAAAATGGAGATATTCACAAACCAGAAGACTCCTAACTCAAGCAACCTTGTGTACTAACAACGCTAAGGTTATCAAAGGCAACGTGGCCATCGTGTTCTCAGATATTTTAGAGACTTAACAACTGGCTTCAAATCTGCTTCGTTCCATTTTTAAGAGCTAAAGAAAAATGGAGACAGCCAACGCTTACATTTCAAGAGGAAATGATAAAATTATGCAGGTTAGCTTTGATTTTACTTTACTTTTTCTCCCATGCTTGACTCTAACATAAAATATTCTGTTCATCTATTTTGGTATTCTGTCATATGCCCTCTCTATATTCCACCTCTACCTCTATCATCTGGTTAATTGTGATTTGACTGTTTTTTCTTTTATTTACTTATTTCCAGTTTTATTGAGATATGATTGACATATAACATTTTATAAGTTTAAGGTGTACAACATGTTGATTTGATATACTTGTAAAATAATTACCACCATAGCTTTAACTAATGCCTCCATCATGTCACATAATTATCTCTTTTTTTGTAGTTTGAACATTTAAGATCTATGCTCTTAGCAACTTTCAGGTATACAGTACAGTATTATTAACTATAATCACCATGCTGTTCTTTATAACTGGAAGTTTATACCCTTTGACCAATATCTCCCCATTTCCTCTACCCCCCAGTCCTTGGTAACCACCATTCTACTCCGTTTCTATGGGTTTGACTTTTTTTTTATTATTATTAAATAATTTATATTTAGAGAATGTGCATGAATGGGGAGGGGCAGCAGGAGAGAGAGAAACCCCAGCAAGCTCCACACCCAACATGGAGCCCATTGCAGGGCTCAATCCCACAACCCTGAGATCATGACCCGAGCAGAAATCAAGAGTCGGATGCTCAACCAACTAAGCCACACAGGTGCCCCAAGTTTGGCTTTTTAGATTAAACATATAAGTGATACCATGTAGCATTTGTCTTTATCTGATTTCACTTAGCGTAATACTGTCAAGGTCCTTCCATGTTGTTGAAGTGGCTGGATTTCCTTCTTTTTCATGGCTGAATAATCCATTGCATCTATATACCACATCTTCTTTATCCATTTCTCAATTGACAGACACTTAGGTTGTTTCCATATCTTGGCTATTAATAATGCTGGAATGAGCATGGGAGTGCAGATATCTCTTCCTGTTTTTATTTCCTTTGGATATATACCCTGAAGTGGGATTACTGATTTGTGTCATAGGTGTATTTTTAATTCTTTGAGGAACCACCATATTGTTTTCCCTAATGGCTATATCAATTTACATTCCCACCAACAGTGCACAATATTTCCCTTTTCTCCACATTCTCACCAACACTTATCTCTTGTCTTTTTGATGATAGCCGTTCTAACAGGTGTGGATGTTATCGCCTTGTGGTTTTTTTTTTGCATTTCCCTGATATTTAGTGATGTCAGACGTGTTTTTATGTATCTGTTGGCCTTTTGTATGTCTTATTTGAAAGTGTCTATTCAGTTCCTCTGCCCATTTTTTAATCAGATTTGTATTTTTGTTACTGAGTTGTATGAGTTCTTTCTGTATTTTGGATATTAATCCCTTTTCAGACATATGATTTGCAAATATTTTCTCCCATTCTGTAGGTTGCCTTTCTGTTTTGTTGATGGTTTCCTTTGCTGTGCAGAAGCTTTTTAGTTTGATATAATCACTGACTAATTTTTGCTTTTGTTGCTAGACTTTTGGTGTCATATCCAAAAAATAATTGCCAAGGCCAATGTCAAGGAGCCTTTTTCCTGTTTTCTTCTAGGGGTCTTACAGTTTCAAGTCTTATATTTAAGTCTTTATATAGAGTTAAGTTTTATGAGTAGTGTAAGATAGGGGTCCAATTTCATTTTTCTGCATGTGGTCATCCAGTTTTCCCAACATCATTCATTAAAAAGACTGTCCTTCCCTCACTGAGTATTCTTTCCTCCCTGTCAAACAGTAGTAGTCTGTGTATGTAAAGTAGTGTGTGTATGTAAAGAGTCTTCTGGGCTCTTGATTACGTTCCATTGGTCTATATGTGTGTAGATACTGTAACACAGTATCATACTGTGTTAATTACTATAGCTTTTTAGTATAGCTTAAGACAGGAAGTCTGTCCTATGTTGAATAGGACAGGTGAGACTGGACACCCTTGACCTGTTCCTGATCTTAGAAGAAAAGCTTTCACAATGGAATACACATTCTTCTCTAGTGCCCATGGAACATTCTCCAGAATCGATCACATCCTAGGTCATAAATCAGGTCTCAACTGGTACCAAAAGATTGGGATCATTCCCTGCCTATTTTCAGATCACAATGCTTTGAAACTAGAACTCAATCACAAGAGGAAAGTTGGAAAGAACTCAAATACATGGAGGCTAAAGAGCATCCTACTAAAGAATGAATGGGTCAACCAGGAAATTAAAGAAGAATTAAAAAAATTCATGGAAACCAATGAAAATGAAAACACAACTATTCAAAATCTTTGGGATGCAGCAAAGGCAGTCCTAAGAGGAAAGTATATAGCAATACAAGACTTTCTCAAGAAACAAGAAAGGTCTCAAGTACACAACCTAACCCTACACCTAAAGGAGCTGGAGAAAGAACAGCAAATAAAGCCTAAACCCAGCATGAGAAGAGAAATAATAAAGGTCAGAGCAGAAATCAATGAAATAGAAACGAAAAGAACAGTAGAACAGAACAACGAAACTAGGAGCTGGTTCTTTGAAAGAATTAACAAGATTGATAAACCTCTGGCCAGACTTATCAAAAAGAAAAGAGAAAGGACCCAAATAAACAAAATCATGAATGAAAGAGGAGTGATCACAACCAACACCAAAGAAATACAAACAATTATAAGAACATATTATGAGCAACTCTATGCCAGCAAATTAGATAACCTGGAAGAAATGGATGCATTCCTAGAGATGTATCAACTACCAAAACTGAACCAGGAAGAAATAGAAAACCTGAACAGACCTAGAACCACTAAGGAAATTGAAGCAGTCATCAAAAATCTCCCAACAAACGAAACTCCAGGGCCGGATGGCTTCCCAGGGGAATTCTACCAAACATTTAAAGAAGAATTAATACCTATTCTTCTGAAACTGTTCCAAAAAATAGAAATGGAAGGAAACTTCCAAACTCATTTTATGAGGCCACCATTACCTTGATCCCAAAACCAGACAAAGACCCCATCAAAAAGGAGAATTACAGACCAATATCCCTGATGAACACGGATGCAAAAATTCTCACCAAAATACTAGCCAATAGGATCCAACAGTACATTAAAAGGATTATTCACCACGACCAAATGGGATTTATCCCTGGGCTGCAAGGTTGGTTCAACATCCGCAAATCAATCAACGTGATACAATACATTAACAAAAGAAAGAACAAGAATCATATGATCCTCTCAATAGATGCAGAAAAAGCATTTGACAAAGTACAGCATCCTTTCTTGATCAAAACTCTTCAGAGTATAGGGATAGAGGGTACATACCTCAATATCATAAAAGCCATCTACAGCGAATGTCATTCTCAATGGCGAAAAACTGAGAGCTTTCCCCCTAAGGTCAGGAACGCGGCAGGGATGTCCACTATCACCACTGCTATTCAACATAGTATTAGAAGTCCTAGCCACAGCAATCAGACAACAAAAAGAAATAAAAGGCATCTGAATCGGCAAAGAAGAAGTCAAACTCTCACTCTTTGCAGATGATATGATACTTTATGTGGAAAACCCCAAAGACTCCACTCCAAAACTGCTAGAACTCATACAGGAATTCAGTAAAGTGGCAGGATATAAAATCAATGCACAGAAGTCAGTGGCATTCTTATACACCAACAACAAGACAGAAGAAAGAGAAATTAAGGAGTCGATCCCATTTACAATTGCACCCAAAACCATAAGATACCTAGGAATAAATCTAACCAAAGAGGCAAAGGATCTGTACTCAGAAAACTATAAAATACTCATGAAAGAAATTGAGGAAGACACAAAGAAATGGAAAAATGTTCCATGCTCATGGATTGGAAGAACAAATATTGTGAAGATGTCAATGCTACCTAGAGCAATCTACACATTCAATGCAATCCCCATTAAAATACCATCAACTTTTTTCAAAGAAATGGAGTAAATAATCCTAAAATTTGTATGGAACCAGAAAAGACCCCGAATAGCCAAAGGAATGTTGAAAAAAAAAAAAAAGCAAAGCTGGCGGCATCACAATTCTGGACTTCCAGCTCTATTACAAAGCTGTCATCATCAAGACAGTATGGTATTGGCACAAAAACAGACACATAGATCAATGGAACAGAATAGAGAGCCCAGAAATGGACCCTCAACTCTATGGTCAACTAATCTTTGACAAAGCAGGAAAGAATGTCCAATGGAAAAAAGACAGTCTCTTCAACAAATGGTGTTGGGAAAATTGGACAGCCACATGCAGAAGAATGAAACTGGACCATTTCCTTACCCCACACACAAAAATAGACTCCAAATGGTTGAAAGACCTAAATGTGAGACAGGAGTCCATCAAAATCCTAAAGGAGAACACAGGCAGCAACCTCTTCGACCTCAGCTGCAGCAACTTCTTCCTAGAAACATCGCCAAAGGCAAGGGAAGCAAGGGCAAAAATGAACTATTGGGACTTCATCAAGATAAAAAGCTTTTGCAAAGCAAAGGAAACAGTCAACAAAACCAAAAGACAACCGACAGAATGGGAGAAGATATTTGCAAATGACATATCAGATAAAGGGCTAGTATCCAAAATCTATAAAGAACTTATCAAACTCAACACCCAAAGAACAAAGAATCCAATCAAGAAATGGGCAGAAGACATGAACAGACATTTGTCCAAAGAAGACATCCAAATGGCCAACAGACACATGAAAAAGTGCTCAACATCGCTCGACATCAGGGAAATCCAAATCAAAACCTCAATGAGATACCACCTCACACCAGTCAGAATGGCTAAAATTAGCAAGTCAGGAAATGACAGATGTTGGCAGGGATGCAGAGAAAGGGGAACCCTCCTACACTCTTGGTGGGAATGCAAGATGGTGTAGCCACTCTGGAAAACAGTATGGAGGTTCCTCAAAAAGTTGAAAATAGAGCTACCATACGATCCAGCAATTGCACTACTGGGTATTTACCCCGAAGATACAAAAGTAGGGATCCAAAAGGGTACATGCACCCCGATGTTTATAGCAGCAATGTCCACAATAGCCAAACTGTAGAAAGAGCCAAGATGTCCATTGACAGATGAATGGATAAAGAAGAAGTGGTGTATATATACAATGGAATATTATGCAGCCATCAAAAGGAATGAGATCTTGCCATTTGCAACGATGTGGATGGAACTGGAGGGTATTATGCTAAGCGAAATAAGTCAAACAGAGAAAGACATGTATCATATGACCTCACTGATATGAGGAATTCTTAATCTCAGGAAACAAACTGAGGGTTGCTGGAATGGTGGTGGGTGGGAGGGATGGAGTGGCTGGGTGATAGACATTGGGGAGAATATGTGCTATGGTGAGTGCTGTGAATTGTGCAAGACTGTTGAATCTCAGATCTGTACCTCT
>NW_022589706.1:66424005-66682366 GCF_004348235.1 Phoca vitulina | reverse complement strand
AGGAGGGGAAGAATGAAGGGGGGGAAATCAGAGGGGTAGACGAACCATGAGAGACGATGGACTCTGAAAAACAAACTGAGAGTTCTAGAGGGGAGGGGGGTGGGAGGAGGGTTTAGCCTGGTGATGGGTATTAAAGAGGGCATGTTCTGCATGGAGCACTGGGTGTTATGCACAAACAATGAATCATGGAACACTACACCTAAAACTAATGATGTAATGTATGGGGATTAACATAACAATAAAAAAATTTAAAAAAAAAAGAAAGCAAATGCAAAAAAAAAAAAAGAAGAAAAACTTTCAATCTTAAACCTTTCAACATTGAGTGTAATGCTAGCTGTGGGCTTATCATATACGCCTTTATTATGTTATGTTCCTTCTATTCTCAATTTGTTGACAGTTCTTAACATGAATGATGTTGTATTTTGTCATATCCTTTTCCTGTATCTATTGAGATGATATATTTATCTTTCACTCTACTAATTTGATGTATCACATTTATTCGTGTGCATACATTAAACCATCCTTGCATTCCAGGGATAGATCCTGCTTGATTGTGGTGTATAATCACTTAAATATGCTATTAAATTTGGTTTGCTAATATTTTCTTGAGAATTTTTGCATCTATATTCACCATAGATATTGGTCTTTAGTTTCCTTTCCTTGTAGTGTCCTTATCTGGCTTTGTTTATAGGGTGCTGCTGGCCTCAACAAGTGAGTTTGGGAGTGTTCCTTCCTCTTCCATTTTTTGGAAGAATTTGAGAAGTATTGGCATTAATTTTTCTTTAAATGTTTGGTAGAATTCACCAGTGAAATCATCTGGTCTTGGGCTTTTCTTATTGGGAGGTTTTTGACTACTGATTCAGTCTCCTTCCTTGTTACTGGTCTGTTCAGATTTTCTATTTCTTCATGATTCATTCTTGGTAGGTTGTATGTTTCTAAGAATTTATGAATTTCTTCTAGGTTATCCAGTTTGTTGTATAATTGTTCATAATAGTCTCTTATGATCCTTTGTACTTTTGCAGTTTCAGTTGTAATGTCTCCTCTGTCATCTACATAGTTATTTGAGTCTTCTCTCTTTTTTTCTTAGTCTAGCTAGAGGTTTGTCAATTTTATCTTTCAAAACACCAGCTCTTAATGTCATTGATCTTTTCTAGTTTTCCTGGTCTCTATTGCTTTTATTTCTACTCTGATCTTTGTTATTTCCTTCCTTCTGCTAACTTTGGGCTTATTCTTTTTCTAGTTTCTTGAGGTGTAAAATTAGGTTGTTTGAGATCCTTCCTCTTTTTTTAAAGATTTATTTTATTTTATTTTATTTTATTTTATTTTATTTTATTTTATTTTTAAAGATTTTATTTATTTATTTGAGAAAGAGAGAGCACAAGTGGAGGGGAGAGGCAGAGGGAGAAGCAGGCTCCCTGCTCAATCCCTGGACCCCGGGATCATCACCTGAGCTGAAGGCAGACACTTAACTGACTGAGTCACCCAGGCACCCCAAGATTTTATTTATTTTAGAGAGAATGAGAGAGAGAGGGAGAGCATACGGGGGGTGGGGGCTGGAGGGAGAAGCACATGGAGAGGGAGAGAATCTCAAGCAGGCTTCACATGCCCAGCATGGAGCCCAGTGCAGGGCTCGATCTCAGGACTCTGAGATCATGACCTGAGCCAAAATCAAGAGTCAAATGCTTAACTGATAGGGCCGCCCAAACTCTCCTTCCTTTTTCTTAATGTAGATATTTATTGCTGTAAACTTCTCTTAAAACCACATTTGCTGCATTCCATAGGTTTTGGTATGTTGTGTTCCTATTGTTGTTTGATTCAAGGTTTTTTAAAATTCCTTTCCTGATTTCTTCTTTAACCCATTGTTTGTTCAGGAGTATGTTGTTTAATTTCCACATATTTTTAAATTTTCCAGCTTTCTACCTGTTACTGATTTCTAGTTTCAAACCATTGTGGTTAGAAAAGATACTTGGTATGATTTCAGTGTTTTTAAACTTACTAAGACTTCTTTTGTGATCTATCATATGATCTATCTTGCAGAATGGTCTGTATGCATATGAGAAGAATGTGTATTTTGTTGTTGGAAAGAATGTTCTGTATATATTGGCCCATTTAGTCTAAAGTATAGTTCAAGTCCAATTTTCCTTGATTTTCTGTCTGAAAGATCTATCAATTGTTAAAAGTGGAATATTGGGGGCACCTGAGTGGCTCAGTCATTAAGCATCTGCCTTCGGCTCAGGTCATGATCCCAGGGTCCTGGGATCAAGCCCTACATCGGGCTCCCTGCTCAGTGGGAAGTCGCTTTCCCTCTCCCGCTCCCCCTGCGTGTGTTCCCTCTCTCACTGTGTCTCTCTCTGTCAAATAAATAAATTTAAAAAATAAAAATAAAAATAAAAGGTGGAATATTAAAGTCCCCTACCATAATTATACTGTTTTCTATTTCTCCCTTTAGATCTATTAGTATCTTCTCAATATACTTAAGTGCTCTGATGTTAGGTGCATATATGATTGTTAGATTTTCTTGGTCAATTGACCTTTCATTGTACAATGACTTTCTTTGATTCTTGTTAATATTTTTGGCTTAAAATCTATTTTGTATGATATAAGTATAGCTACCCCTGCTCTTTTGGTTTTCATTTGTGTTAACATCTTTATCCATCCCTTCACTCTGAGCCTATGTGTGTCCTTAAAGCTGAAGTGAGTCTTTTGTAAGCAGCATGTAGTTGGGTCTTGTTTTTGTTTGTTTGCTTGTGTGCTTGTTTTCTCATCCATCTAGCCACTGTATGTCTTTTGAGAATTCAGTCCATTTATATTTAATTATTGACAGATAAGAACTTACTAATGCCATCTTATTGTTTTCTGGCTGTTTTGAAGTTCTTCCTTTCTTCTCTCTTGCTACCTTCCTTTGTAAATTGATGACTTTTTCATAGTGGTATGCTTTGGTTCCCTTTATCTTTTGTGAATCTACTGTAGGTTTTTACTCTATGGTTACTGTGAGAAATTTTGGAATTTATGTTAGAATAAATAAATAAATAAATCTGGCCTAATCTCTTCATCTGCGAATGGGGACCCCAAGGCCCAGATATTTAAAATAACTTGACTATTTCCATTCAAAATTAAATGTGGCAGGCTTTTTTGTCCCTCAAACTTAGCACTTATGTGAGCTATTGAATATTTGTTTAACTTATTAATGGAAAGCTACTGTTCCCCTTTACCACCTTTAAGGCATTTATTAAGTCTGGTAAAACAATACAATGTAATTTTTAAAAAATTTATTAAAAGTACTTTTTGCTGTGTTTCACACATTTTTGATGCATGTAAGTGGGCTAAATAGCACCATTCGTTAGATTAACAAGTCTCATATTTTTTAAAAGATTTTATTTTGACTTATTTTATAAGATTTTATTTATTTTGACTTATTTATTATGACTTTATATTTGGAAATTTGAACCTCTTGATCCCCTTCATCAGTTTCACCCATCACCCCAACCCTGTCCCCCCGGCAAACACCAGTTTTTTCTCTGTATTTATGATTCTATTTGTTTTTGTTTGTTCATTTGTTTTTTTAGATTTCATATATAACTGAAATCATATGGTGTTTATCTTTTTCACTTAGCATAATACCCCCAGGTCCATCCATGTTGTTGCAAATGGCAAGATCTCATTCTTTTTTTATATCTGATTAATATTCCATACACATACACACAAACACACCCCACATCTTCATCCGTCTATCGATGGACACTTAGGTTGCTTCTCTAACTTAACTATTGTAGATAATGCTGCAGTAAACATGGTGGGGGGGCATATATCTTTTTGAATTGGCGTTTTCATTTTCTTTGGGTAAATATCCAATAGTGTAATTACTGGATCATATGGTATTTCTATTTATTATTTTTTGAGGAACCTCCATACTGTTTCCCACAGTAGTTGTACAAATTTATATTCCCACCAACAGTGCACAAGAGTTCCCTTTTCTTCACATCCTCACCAACACTTATTTTTTGTCTTTTTGATACTAACCATTCTGACAGATGTAAAGTCATATTTCTTTTTGGTTTTGGTTTGTATTCCCTGATGATCAGTGATAATGAACATCTTTTCATGTGTCTGTTAGCCATATATGTCTTCTTGTAGAAAATGCCTATTCAGGTCCTCTGCCCATTTTTCAACTGGATCAATCTTTTTTTTCTCTTATTTTTCATGTTGAGTTATATTAGCTCTTTATATATTTTGGGAATTAACCCCTTATCAGATATATCATTTGCAAATATTTTATTCAGTAGGCTGCTCTTTCATTATCTTCATGGTTCCTTCCCTGTGTAAAAGCTTTTTTTTTTTTTTTTTTTAAGATTTTATTTATTTATTTGACACAGAGAGAGAGACAGCTAGAGAGGGAACACAAGCAGGGGGAGCGGGAGAGGGAGAAGCAGGCTCCCAACTGAGCAGGGAGCCCAATGTGGGGCTCAATCCCAGCACTCTGGGACCATGACCTGAGCTGAAGGCAGACGCTTAATGACTGAGCCACCCAGGCGTCACCTGAAAGCTTTTTATTTTGGTGTAGTCCTGATAGTTTATTTTTACTTTTCTCTCCTTTGCCTGAGGAGTCAGATCTAGAAAAACATGACTAAGACTGATGTGCAAGAGATTACTGCCTGTGTTTTCTTTTAGTTTTCTGATTTCATGTCTCACATTTAGGTCTTTAATTCATTTTATGTTTGTATATGATATAAGAAAGTAGTCCAGTTCCATTCTTTTACATATAGCCATCCAGTTTTCCCAACACCATTTATTAAAGAGATGGTCTTTTCCCCCATTATATATTCTTGCATCCTTTTTTGTAGATTGACCTTCTAAGTATGGGTTTGTTTCTTTAACTGTCAGAACCAACTCATTGGAAGTCTAGAAAATAGAGATTTACAACAACCCAGTAAATGCTGAATCAAGAAAACAGCAACTTAAAAATGGTAGGGGAGCTTTGTGGTATTTTACTTGCCCTGGATTCCCCCACTTCCCCTGCTCAGTGATGGTCTTCAAGATGACAGCCTAGATTTCCAGTGTAGAACCTGATCCTTGGCTTCAGAGGGACCACAGCTGATCTTGTTCTCAAAGAGTTGTGTTTGCTTTGTTTTAATTTTTGAGTATAGTTGACACACAGTGTTACATTAGTTTCCAGTGTACAGCATAGTGATTCAGTTTCTCTACATCATGCTATGTAAGCATGAGTTTATTTCTGGGTTCTTTATTTATTCTGTTCCATTATTTATGGGTCTATTTTTGTAACAGTACCATGCTGTTTTGATTATAATAGCTTTGTAGTGTATCTTAAAATCTGGGATTGTGATACCTCCAGCTTTGTTCTTTCTCGAGATTGCTTTGGCTGTTTGGAGTCTTTGTGGTTTCATATTAATTTGTTCTAACAATTCATTTGTTCTACTTCTATGAAAAGTACTATTGGTATTTTAATAGGGATTGCATAGAATCTGTAGATCGCATTGGGGTAATATGGACATTTTAACAATATTATTCTAATCTATGAGCATGGTGTATCTTTCCATTTATGTCATCTTTAATTTCAATGTTTTATAGTTTTCAGTGTACAAGTCTTTCATCTCTTATTCCTAGGTATTTTATTTTTTCTGGTGCAACTGTAAATGGGATTGTTACCTTAATTTCTCTTTCTGCTACTTGGTTATTAAGTATATAGAAACAGCAACATATTCCAGTATATTACTTTGGTATCGTGCAAGTTTACTGAATTCATTTATTCTAATAGTTTTTTGATAGAGTATTTAGGCTTTTCTATATATAGTATCATGTCATCTGCATATACTGATAGTTTTACTTCTTCCTTACCAATTTGGATGCTGTTTATTTCTTCTTCTTGTCTGATTGCTGTGGCTAGGACTTCTAGTACTATACTGAATAAAACTGGTAAAAGTGGATATCCATCCTTGTCTTGACCCTGATCTTAGAGGAAAAACTTAGTGTTTCACCCTTGAGTATGTTAACTGTGGGCTTGTCATATATGGCTTTATTATGTTCCCTTCAAACAACTTTGGAGAGAGTTTTTATCATAAACAGATGTTGAATTTTGTCAAATGCTTTTTCTGCATCTATTGAGATATGATTTTTATCCTTCATTTTGCTAATGTGATGTATCATGTTGATTGATTTGCAGATATCGAACCATCCTTGCATCCCTGGAATAAATCCCATTTGTTCATGGTGAACAATCCTTTTAATATATTTGTTGAATGTGGTTTGATAAAATTTTGATTTTTTTTTTTTTTTTTTTTGGAATCTATATTCACCAAGTAGGTTGTTTTTGGTTTTGTTTTGTAGTGTCTTTGTTTGGTTTTGGTATCAGGGTAATGCTGGCCTCTTAGAATAAATCTGGAAGCTTTCCTTCCTCTTTTATTTTTTGGACTAGTTTGAGAAGAATAGTATTAGCTCTTCTCCAAATGTTTGGTAGAATTCACCTGTGACGCAATCTGGTCCTGGACTTTGTTGTTTTTTTATTACTAATTCAATTTCATTACTAGTAGTTGACCTGTTCAGATTTTCTATGTCTCCCTGATTTAGTTTTGGAAAATTATGTGTTTCTAGGAATTCATCTGTTTCTTCTTGGTTGTCCAATTTTCAGTATGTACTTTTTCATAGTAGTCTCTTATAATCCTTTGTATTTCTGTGGTGTCAGTTGTAACTTCTCTATTTCTGATTTTATTCAAGTCCTCTTTTTCTTGGTGGGTCTGGCTAAACATTTCTCAATTTTATCTTTCTCAAGAACTAGCTCTTGGTTTCACTGATCTTTCTTCTTTTTCTTTTCTTTGGGGGTCCCTATTTCATTTATTTTTCCTTTCATCTTTATTATTTCCTTCTTCCAACTTTGGGTTTTGTTATTTTTCTAGTTTCTTTAATGTAAAGTTGGATTGTTTGAGATTTTCCTTGTTTCTTGAGATTTGAGATAGGCCTATACAACTGTAAACTTCCCTCTTAGAACTGTTTTTACTGTGTCCAAAGATTTTGGACTGTTGTGTTTTCATTTTCATTTGTCTCCATGTATTTTTTTCTAACTTCCTCTGTCTTGACTCTTTAGTTGTTTCGTAGCTTGTTGTTCAGCTTCCACATGTATGGGTTTTTTCTAGGTTTTTTTTTCCTTGTAACTGATTTCTAGTTTAATACGGTTGTGGTCAGAAAAGATGGTTGATATGATTTCAGTATTCTTAAATTTATTGAGACTTGTTTTGTAGCCTAACATGTGATCTATCCTAGAGAATGTTCCATGTGCACTTGAAAAGAATGTGTATTCTGCTACTTTGGGATGGAAAGTTCTGTATTTCTGTTAACTCCATCTAGTCTGTCATTCAAAGCCATTACTTCTTTATTGATTTTCTGTCTGGATGATCTATCTATTGATGTAAATCAGGTGTTAAAATCTCTTGCTACTATTGTATTACTGACAATTTCTCCCTTTATGTCTGTTAATATTTGCTTTATGTATTCAGGGGCTCCAATTTTGAGTGCATAGATACTCATAACTGTTATATATTCTCTTGTTGGATTGATCCCTTTATCATTATGTAATGCCCTTCTTTGTCTCCTGTCTTTGTTTTAAAGTCTCTTTTGTCTAATATAAATATTGCTTATCCCAGCTTTTCTTCACCTCCATTTGCCTGGAATATCTTTTGCCATCCCTTTACTTTTAGTCTGTATGTGTCATTAAGTCCAAAGCAAGTCTTTTGTAGGCAGCATATAGATGGGTCTTGTTTTTTTTAATCCATTCAGTTACCCTATGTCTTTTGATCAGAGTATTTAGGCCATTTAATTATTGGTAGGTACATACTTATTGCCATTTTGTTAATTGTTTTCTCATTTTCGTAGTTTTTCTCTGTTCCTTCCTTCTTCTCTTCTCTTGTAATTGATGACTTTAGTATTACGCTTGGATTCCTTTCTCTTTATTTTTTGGTGTATCAGAGTTTGCTGGTATGTCATTACCATGAGGTTCATATATAACATCCTAAGTATATAGCAGTCTAAAGTTGATGGTCACTTAAGTTTAAACAAATTCTCAAAGAACTAGATTTCTACTCACGTCCACATTTTATTTATGTCATATTTTACATCTTTTTGTTTTGTGAGTCCCTAATTTTTTTAAATATCAATTTTACTACTTTTGTCTTTTCACCTTCACACTAGTTTTATAAATGATTGATATACTACCTTTACTATATGTTTGCTTTTACTCATTTTTTTCTTTTCAGTTTTGTTTTTATTATGACCTTTTCTTTTTCACTTAAAGAATCCCTTGAACGTTTCTAGTAAGACTGGTTTAGTAGTGATGAACTCCTTTATCTGATGTATGCCTGAGAAACTCCTTATCCCTCCTTCAATTCTGAATGATCATCTTGCCAGGTAGAATATTCTTGGTTGTAGTTTTTTCCTTTCAGCACTTGGAATATATCATGACACTTCCTTCTAGCTTACAGTTTCCACTGAAAATCAGCTGATAGCCTTATGGGGTTTCCCTTGTACATAACTAGTTGTTTCTCTCTTGCTGCATTTTAGAGTGTGTCTTTATCTTTAATCTTTGTCATTTTAATTATTGTGTGTCTTGGTGTGGATCTCCTTGGCTTCATCTTGTTTGGGGTTCACTGTGTTTCCTGGATTTAGATGTCTATTTCCTTCCCAAAATGAGAGAAGTTTTCAGCTATTACTCAAGTTTTCTGCCTCTCTCTCTCCCCCTCTCTTTCTTTTTCTGAGACTTCTATAATGTGCAGGTTAGTACACTTCACACTATCATAGAGATCCCTTAACCTATCCACTTTTGTTTTCTTTTTAATGTTCAGCTTGCATGCTTTCCATTATCTTGTCTTTCAGATTGCTGATCCATTCTTTGCATCCTCCAATCTACTGATGATTCCCTCTAGTGTATTTTTCACTTCAGTTATTATATTCTTCAACTGTGATTGGTTCATTTCTTTGTTGAAAGCCCACTCATCCATTCTTCTCTGAAGTCCAATGACCATCGTTATGACCATTACTTTGAACACTGTATCAGGTAGGTTGCTTATCTTCATTTTATTTTTTTCTGAGGGTTTGTCTTGTTCTTTCATTTGGAGGATATTCCTGTCTCCTCATTTTGTTTGACTTTCTGTATTTCTATGAATTAGGCAGAATAGCAGCTTCTCCAAGACTTGAAGGAATGGCCTTGTGTATGGTCATCCCATGCCTGTTGACTTTGGTTAGCTGGCTAGAGCTGTAACAGGTTCAGGCCAGGGGCCCTAAGGCACTCAGCACTGGGGCAGTCCTGGTGGGATGGCTAGAGCTGAAGTGGGTATGGGGGGACTGGGGGAGGAGGCTCTCAGGGCACTCTGCACAGGGTGCAACCAGAGCCAAAGTGGGTAAAGGCTTGTGCAAAGGGCTCCCAGGGTAATCCACACTGGGAGTACTTAGATGTGTGATAACTGGAACTGTGGTGTGCCAGGCTGGAAGGTCTTGGGGCACTCCTTCCCTGGGGTTCTGGCAAGACAACTTGAGCCAAAGTAGGTGTGGGACTGGAGTGTTCTGGGATGCTTTGCACCTTGGTGAGACAGCTGTAGCTACAGTGGGTGGTGTTCAGGGCTGTCCCAGCTATGCTGTACTGGGGCCATCTTGTGCAGTCTCCTTTAGGGGATGGCCCAGATCTTGCTTCCAGCTGCACTATCAAGGTGGAGGGGAGATGTAAACTATGGTATTCACCTGCCTCTCAGACCCAAGTGCATTCTGCAGCTCCCCAACTGTTTGCTAGAGCTCTAGGGCTGGATCCTTTATATTCCAGTTGCTCTTTAAACCATGTTTTGTTTTGTTTTGTTTTTTTCTGTGCCCCAGGGTGGTTAGGGCTGGTGTGGTCTAGGGGCCCAGGGCCTGCTGAGGGCAGTGGGATGCTTAGGGCACCCAGACTCTGACCCTTTCTGTGCTGTCAAAGTGGAGGGGGAACATAAACAGTGGCTCTCACCAGCTTCTCCAACATCCCACTGGTGAAGGGTTAGTTTCTTTATATTCTAGTTGCCCTTTTAAGCCATTAAGTTTTTCTGTCCCCCAGGACAGACAAATCTCACAGTCCCTTAGTCTCCCTCCCCCCACTGCAGTTCACAGCATTGGGATTGGGGTTCTTGTTACCATGTCTCCTGCCATTGTCTATGTGGTCCCTCCAACCGTTGTTGTACAGGATTGTTCAGTCAGCCCTCAGTTGTTTTTCAGGAGGAACTGCTCTACAGATCAGTATAGCCTTGGTGTGTCCATGGAGGAGGTGAGTTGAGGGTCTTCCTGTGCTACCATTTTAGATCCTCCTTCCATGCACTCTTCTGCTTCTACTGCTGCCACTCTCACTGCTCTCAGAATGGAAAGGACTAATTCCTCCAAATGTACCCCCATCTGGTTTTCTTCTTAAACCGAATTAAGTCCTATCACTCCCTTCTACCCCCACTCCAAAGTTCTCAACATTTTGACAAATCTTGCTTGGCTACCAACTCAAATTCCATTGCTTAGCCTGGTTCCTCAACCCCAAAGCTACCTTCTCCCTGCCCGCCCCCCCCATCTTATTTACCATTATTCTATTTCCTCTGATGCTCTCTTCAAATTGTTCCTGGCCCTTCCCCTCCATGTGAAATGTCTTTTCACCCATCACAACCTTCAGAAATCCCATCCATCCGTCAGGGTACCTGCTCCCCCTACCTTGGGTCCTGCCCCTGCTCTCTTCTCCATTTCCGTACTGCTTGGTCTTTCTTATTATTGGAACCAAATTTGACCTTATATTACTTGAGTAGATAATTCTACTGAAAGCAAGCTACCCATTCTGCAAATACAATAAGAAATAGTTTTAAGTTAAAACACCAAATTTATTGCATTATATTGAACTATATGCACACACATAGAAAATAAACATTTCATATAACTGTATATCTTTTTTAATCTTGTATTATAAAGACTGAAAAAACTACCAATTTAGCAATTGAAATAAGTTTTAAAAACAAAAAAAAAGCAAAAATCTACATCCTTCATTGAGATCTGATGCTGTATCACGGTTCATAAATACTTCATTTTATATAAATAAGTCTTTCCTCTAGTGACTAGGAATTTAAAATTAGGCTGACATGGATTCTTTGATCATGTAGAATTTTCTTATCCCATGATGAAGAAGGTTGAGCATGTCGTTATTTTTGATACATATATTTGCTCTAAACACAATCCCCCCTGAAATCCCACTGTAAACAAACATTTCAAATGCAATAAACAAAAGTCCCATAGTAAAGAATGTCCTTAAGTGTTAGCAATTAGGGAAAAGGAAAAAAAAAATAGAAACTTTGCAATTTAAATAGAAATTAAAAAAATAGACTGCATGCATCCACTAGAAGAGGAAGGGAGCATTAAATCAGGTAACAATGGGATGAAGTGAGTTGAAGGTCTTCCCATGTCAATTGGATGGGAAGAGAGAAAGGGAAGGAGAGGAAGGAAAGAGAAAGAGGCAGAGGGCATAAATTGATAGGGAAAGAGGACAAGAAATTTATTATTTCTACTTTCCTTGGAGAAGACACTCTTAAAAAAATTAATGCAACTTGCTCCAAAAGCGAGATAACCAAAGGAGTAGGGGTCTATCACCTCACCTTATTGTCGAAGGGACTTGGCTGAACAACAAAACAAAATTCGGCTCAGCTGCAATGCTAAGCTGCTCTGCACATCTTTAAGTAGGTCCAGGAATAGGCAGGGCCAAGGGGAGATTGCTACTCCCTTGATAACTTCTTTTTAAAGCAAGATGTGTTCATAAAGGCTCCCCTTAATTCTCCAGAGTTCAGCCAAAATAATGGACCCAGGTTCAGCTTGCTAGATTTGGGACTTTCTAAAGTAGTCCTTGCCTCCTCAGTCCTTAGAGTAGGGCTGCAACAAGCCAGGAGCATGTCCAAGTCTGCAGAGAGAGGAGCCGTCCTGCACGTGCACGTGAGAAAGGACGCAACAGTCAAAATCATTCTTGCAGAGGAATGAGGAGGACAGGAAGCACTGTGAGCAAACAGCAGGGCTGAGAGAGACATTTGGGAAATGAGAGGTTAAAAACCCACTGCCATTTTCTCCAGCAGAGTGCAACATATTCACAAGTGCCAGGAACACTACTAGGTAATTTGGTTTAAAAAGAAAAATGCCAATTTTTCACCCCCGTCCCCAACCCCTGATTTTTCAAAAAGGTTGCCTACTGCTCACAAGCCCAGAAACACATCAACCAGGTTCAGGATTCAAAAGTCCCAACCCACTTAGACAATAAAAAAATAGAACTCCCTTCCCCATGGTTTTCTGTATGGGCCTCCATGTGGACACTGACGAAGGGAGGGAAATCTGGGGCACGCTGGGGCGCCTCAAGCCAAACTAAACCCTTCATAGTTGTCAAGGGCCTGGGTCAGCCGTGTGCTCAGGATCTCTTTGCTGCTGTATTTGGGGAGATCGAGAAGGTTGTAGCAAGTGTGGGCCACGGGCAGGTACTCCTCCCCGCTGGTTGTGGACTGGATGACGATCTGCAGGCTCGCCATGCCGTAGATGGGAATGCGGTCGCTGCCCGTCAGGAACACTGAGGAGAAAGGGAAAGGACTTTAGGAGCCAAGCCGCTGAGGAGCAGCACTCCGCAGCCCTCCACGGAAAGGAGAGGGAGGCGTGACACCCTGTGGCTCGCCTGAGAAGTACACTTTTATGTGCCATTATGCATGAATATTCATCTACGCTTGTTCTTATAAAGCAAAAGAGACTGCATTTCAAATTCTGGGGTGTTTTTTGTTGTTGTTGTTTTATATGGATAAAAATTCTGTTTTTTACTAGTTCATTTCAGACCCTGATTATACACAGACACAAACCACCCGTCCAAATGAAAGATGCCCTCAAATAAAAAATGGCCTCAATCAAATGTATGTCCTCATAAATGTTATGAGCTGTCACAAAATCAGAGAGGAAAAGAAGAGCTGACCTCAGGGGGAAGCCAGGAAGAAGACCATCATCTGTGGGACCTCAAGGTCTCCTCTGGCCAAGGGTCTAGTGTGTATACCCCTCCTGAGCTAGTGAATATCCACTTGGGATCTGTTTGTTCCTTTCCCTAATTTTCTTAAACCAAAAGAGCTGACAATGATGTTATGTTAGACATTTCACTCTTGTAACACACTGTGACTTGGCAAAAGAAAAAAAGAGAGAGCGACCAACACAGCTGTCTTTCCATGTTTTCTAGCACTACATAACCTCAGAGTTAAATTGCTGGAAATTACTACAAACAAATCATTGGTTAAGGAGCACTTTCAAAAAACCTATTACCTGAGGCTGTGGTATATAAACATTCTTGCCAATATCTGCAGAGTTACTAAAAATTTCCACAAGTCTAATGATCTCTGAACAGAAAAATGTCTTTCAAGGAAATCTCCACGACTATGCTCCTCTTGGTTGGTACAGCCCTACAAGTTCCCTTGACAAACCTTAACCTGTCATTTGACTTATATGCCACTGATTCTCAAGAGCCAATGGAACTAAGCAGAGGAGAAGCAGGGCTTTTTTTAAACATTCTTGTATAAGCCCGCCTCTCCCCCCACTTCTCTCATCCTCACTCTGTGGGAGCAGTAGAATCTGGGGGTACACCTTGCATTAATATTAATATATGCTCATGCTTTAAAGCAAAAGGGACTGCCTTTCAAATCATGTTGTTTTATTTTATACAGATAAAAATTTTATACTATTCACCGGCAAATTTCTGACCCTGATTAGATACAGACACAAAGACTAAAACTATTTTTGAAAGGTTGAACGTGTTCATGTAAACTAGGCTTCATTCTCCTTTCCAAGTGTATTACCCTTCTCAAATGTCACCTAGCCAGTCACAAAGGACCATATATTGTATGATTCCATTTATGTGAAATGTCCAAAATAGGCACATCCACAGAGCCAGAAAGCAGATTGGTAAGTGGGGGTCGGGTGGGGTGAGAGGCTGGGAGGAAATGGGGAATGATTGCTGATGAGTTCAAGGTTTCTTCTTGAGGTGATGAACATGTTCTAAAAATTATTGATAGTATCACATTTCTGTGAATATACTAAAAACCACTGACTTATACATTTTAATTGGGTGAATTGTATGCTTTGTGGATCATATCTCAGTAAAGCTATTCTAAATCATATCTCCCCAGTTACATCTGTAGCGGACACTGTAAATTTTTCAAAAGCCTAGGGAGATAAGGGAAGTTAATCCATTTAGATTTTATCAACGTAATATTTTATCATACTCACATATAAAATAACTAATATTTCTAAAGCAATTGAAAATCAGTGAAATGCTTCTTTTCTTTCTTTCATGCAACACATCCTATCAGGCAACAAATACGGAAGTACGACCTATGTTTGCCTAAGATCTCATTAAGAAAAGAAGTAGAGGGCGCCTGGGTGGCTCAGTTGGTTAAGTGACTGCCTTCGGCTCAGGTCATGATCCTGGAGTCCCTGGATCGAGTCCCGCATCGGGCTCCCTGCTCGGCAGGGAGTCTGCTTCTCCCTCTGACCCTCCCCCCTCTCCTGTGCTTGCTCTCTCTCATTCTCTCTCTCTCAAATAAATAAATAAAAAATCTTTAAAAAAAAAAAAAAAAAAAAAAAAAGAAAAGAAGTGGAAATATATTCCCCTCACTTACTCTTTTTCATTTAAGAGTTGACCTTAACCTACAGGGTATATCATCCTCCACCATATGCAACACTAACGTGTGGACAAACACCATGTTAACATGACTGATACTTACAGAGAAACTTCTTCTTCTTTTCCAATGGAAACTCATGAAATGTTTCCCAAAATAGTTTCACAGTGGGATGTGTGGCTGAGTAATCACCCTTGTAGATGGCAGTCTGCCCAAAAAAGACAAATAGAAAAAAAAACCTATCTTAGAGAAGAATATTATAGAGGACATACATTTGTGCACCATTTGCGGTTGGGAATAAGAAATAACCACTGAGATAAGGAGGCCTCCAATTGCTCCTCAAGCACAGACCTCCTGGAAAGAGACCAGGCTCTGGGCCCACCCGGCCAGGCCACGGCTGCTTCCTCGGAGGGAAGGACAGTCCCGTCTCTACTCACCTCTTGCAGTTCCTGCCAGTTGTAGTTGCTGTTCCCCACCATCATAGCCCGCAGTTCGGAGGGCTGAAAGAGCTCAAGCACCTTGCCACCACACACCTTTAGGAAGCCACTGGAGAAGGCTGTGTACCATTCGTGAACTGAGAGCTGGAAGACGTAATTCACGTAAGCATCCACGAACTCCTGCCTGCCAGAAGACCAAAGAAACAGAATACAGTCAGCCCCAAGTCTTGTAGAGGTTCTGGGTGTAGAGAGATGAAAAATGGGATTTCGTCAAATTCTCGCGCCAGGAGGCATCCCGGAGCCTATCAGCCAGCCCGAGGATTCCACCAGCGTTTCAGGTGATCTAGGGGCAGGGAAGACAGGCAGGAAGGGGAGGCGGCCAGGCACGTGGAACCATACTACTGACTTCATTTTACTTGAGGAGCTCCAGTTTTCACCTCGCTTACTGTCCTCCTTAAAATTTAGTTTGGAAAAAAATACAGACTTTTTCTGCTTAAAGAAAAAGTCTAAGATAACGATTCTAGGCTTCCTCCCTTCTCTTCAGAAACGAGTAAAGTTAAACCATGTGCTATTGGAATCCTCACCTATTCTAAAAGGTAATTTCATAACTCCTTTCTGGAAAGGACTGTCTTATACAATGGGCTCCATCTCATTAGTAATCAGTCAAATGCAAATTAAGACAGTGACTTCCTGCAAGTCTGACTCACAGCAAGCTGGTTTCCTGGGCTGCTTATTGTAGATAAGGGGCTGGCTTCCTGGGCAGGTGTCTGCAGGCTGCAGGTCAGAGTTCTATTTTTACATATGGTCTGGCCATTGTCTATATGCATTCGGTCTCTCCCTAGTGCGAATGTCAACTGCGAACTGAGACGTAACATCTGGGAGAATAAGTTGCCAATACCTGGAAAAGCTGAAAATGTAAATACCCTTTAACTGAGCTACTCCCCTACCAGGGGGGCGGGCCCAGACAGACTCTCACCTGAGTGCACAAGACAAGTACACAGATGTTCACTGCAGCATTTTCTTGTAATATAGAGAATGGAAGACAAAAAACTGAATATCCATTAATATGAGAATGGACCAAAAGAAGATGGTATGGTCATAAGACAGAAACCATAAAGCACATTATTTTAATGGAATTAACCAGGCCCATATTTATCAAAACGAACAGAATCTCAAGAACAATGTTTGAGTGAAACCCAAGTGTTTGATTGTTAAGTACACTATGATAGCATTTACGTAAGTTGTTTTTCTACATTTTTCTTTCCCTGCCATCAGTCCCATCTTGAATCAATTAACTGCATCATATGCAACCACAGGACCAACTACTGACTGCTCAGTTAGTGCGGTATCATCATTCAGTGTTTTTTTTTTTAACATTTATAACAATACTGTCTGTAAGGGGCAGTGGCCCTGCTACTTACATCTTGTGACCCTTGGGTAAGTTATTTAAGCTCTCTGTGCCTCAATCCCTTCATCTGTAAAATGGGAAAAATAAGAGTATATATAACCCATGGGACTGTTACAAAAATTAAATGCATAAATACATGTAAAGGTCTTAGAACCAGGGCTGCTTTGTAAATATTAGCAATTATTACTGAATAGTTTATGGCTATAAGACTTTGTTTATTATGAGTGAAATTGTATATGTGGTGTAGGCAAGAAATGTGGGTTAATTTTTAAAAATAAAAGCATTAATTAATTGGTCTTAATATACACATTACAAAAGTATAAAAACAAGAAAGAACCGGCATCAAATTCATCAGTGTTTTGCTTGGGTGAGAGAGGAGGGTGGATGAGAGGGAAGGGAGTAAGAGGAGGCACAGGAATCTTGGTCATTGTTTTATTACAAAACTGAAGCAAATACTGTTTACTTTGGTTCATACATACAGAGATGTCTGTCATTTTAGTCTGTACTTTTCTGTATTTTAAATTTTTTTCCTAAAAATTAAATAAATCTGACATTATGAAGACAGATCCTTTCTACTTATCCTTCACCATAATATCCTACTTCGTAAAACTCCCCTTGAACATCTTAGGTTTCCTCCAAGCAAACACTTCTTCCACGACCACCATCTCACCCCTAACTAACCAACAGGCAGTCGTACAGTGGAGAAGTGAAGCAGAAGGGATTCAAATGCAGGCTCCGCCATGTCCCCTATGCTAACTACTAAGCCTTTCTTTTCTCATCTCTAAGATGGGGTAAATGTTGAGTGTTTTGTTTTTTTTTTTAAGATTTTTATTTATTTATTTGACAGAGAGAGAGAGACAGCGAGAGAGGGAACACAAGCAGGGGGAGTGGGAGAGGGAGAAGCAGGCCTCCCGCGGAGCAGGGAGCCCAATGTGGGGCTCGATCCCAGGACCCCGGGATCATGACCTGAGCCGAAGGCAGACGCTCAACGACTGAGCCACCCAGGCGCCCCAATGTTGAGTTTTTAAAATAAAAGCCACTAATACAGAAAGATTATTGTACATCTTAACCACAGATGCTGAAAGTTTCTTACACCGCATTCAATGTACTACTTTCCTAAAACCCATTGGATAAAACGAAGAGGGTTTTCCTGGTACAACTGCCTAAGAGAAGCACCATCAGCATGATTTTTTACTGTAGACGGTGATGGTTAATTTTATGTGTGGACTTGGCTAGGCTACGGTAGCCAGTTACTTAGTCAAACACCAGTCAAGATGGCGCTGTGAAGGTATTTTTTAGATAGGATTAATATTTGAATCCATAGACTCTGAGTAAAGCAGATTAGTCTTCATAATGTGGGTGGCCCTCACCCAATCAGTTAAAGGCCTTAAAGGCCTGAGGTCCTCCACATCCTCCAAAGAGGAAGGAATCTGGCCTCCAGACTGCAACATTCATTCCTGCCAGAATTTTCAGCCTGCCAGCCTGCCCTGAAGATTCCCAACTTGGCAGCCTCACAATCACGTGAGCAGATACCCAACGATTAGTATCTCTTTCTGTCTTTCTTTCTTTCTCTATATATGTATGTATATACACACATATATGTTGCTTTTGAGCTCGGCCATCAGTATTTTCCTGCCTCCAGACTGTAACAGAAGCATCAGCCCTTCCCGAGTCTCAAGGCTGCTTGCCTTTGCACTAGAACTACAACCAGTCTCCTGGGTCTGCAGCCTGCCGACTGCAGATCCTGGGCCTGGTCTGCTTGCATTTACATACATGAGCACACGTGTGCGCACACGCACACACCACCCCCTACTAGTTCTGTCTTGCACATATACATCTCCTACTGGCTCTGTTTCTCTGGAGAAGCCTAATACAGATTTTGGTACCAGAAAGTAGGGTACTATAATAGCAATGACCTGTAAGTGTAGAATGACTGTGGAATTGGGTAACAGGTAGAGACTGTCAGAGTTCTGAGGCAGTTAATAGAAAAAGCCTATACTGCCTTGAAGAGACAGTTGATAGAAACAGCAAAGGAGATCCTGATGAAGGCTCCAAACGAAAAGAAGAGAGCTGTAGAGAAAGCTTGTGTTGTCAGAAAATAAACATACATCATAAACAGAATTTGGCAAGAAATATGAATATTAAAATGCTTCTGGTGAAGTCGCAGATGGAAATGGGGAACATGTTATTTATTGGAAATTAGAGGAAAGGAACTCTTATTATAAAGTGGCAAAGAACTTGGCCAAATTGTGTTCTAGTGTTTTGGGGAACTTGTAAGTGATAAACTTGGATATTCAGCTCAGGAGACTTCCTAGCAAAGTCCTGAAGGTATGGTCTAGTTTCTTCATACTGCTCATAGTAAAATGAAAGAGGAAAGGGATAAATTGAAGGAGGAATTGTTAAGCAGAAAGGAATTAGAACTTCAAGGTTTGGAAAATTCTTAGTCTACCCAGATAACACCCTCTGGAAACAGGGCCAAGGGTATGGCTGAAAAATGGTTTGCTGAAGAGATCAAGCACATGGATTCATGAATCCTATCAATCATCTCAGCAGAAGTTGGAATAGAAATGTGGTTATCCACGAAAGATCTGTGGAGAACCCTCTTGTCTAATGACTTGGACCCCCATGAATTGCCTGGAAAGCCAACAAAGTTTAAAAAAAAAAAAATTCAAGAATAGAAACACTGACAGTTTGCACCAAAGAGGCAGAGCTGGACAAAACAAAGGACGGCTATTGGATTTCTGGGATTCTACTGTTATGCAGTGAGCCTACAGAACCAACTGGCTGTAAACAGGTGTTATCTTTTAAGACAAGGGAAAAATGGCCCCAAAGGCAAATCAGAGTCCAGTGAGCTTCTCCCTGCCACCATGGGCACAGGTTGAGGAACCAGGGCCAGTAACTTCCTGGCCCCGGAGTAGGGCCACCACCCCTGTGGGCCAGAGGACACAGCCTAGACCCAAAGAGGATTATTCTCCAAACCTCAAAATCCAGTGAAATTTTCCCTGCTAGGTCAAAGACTTGCTTGGGACCTATGACCTCTTTTCTCCTGATGTCTCCCTTTTACAGTGGAAATGTCCATCCTATGCCCGTGCCCATGATCGTATTTGGAAGCAGATAACTTGTCTGGCTTCACAGCAGTGGAAGAATTTTACCTCAGGATTAATCAAACTCTGAATCTCACCCATACCTGATTCAGATGATACTTACAGGGTATATTAGCCAAGGTTCTCCAGAGAAACAGAACCAGTAGGGTTGTGTGTGGGGGGGGTGCACATACATGTATATAAATGTAGGCAGACAAGCCCTGATATCTGCAGTCAGCAAGCTGCAGACCCAGGAGAGCCAATGGTGTAGATCTACTAGTGCAAAGGCAAGCAGGCATGAGACTCAGGAAGGGCTGATGCTTCAGTCTGTAGGCAGGAAAAAACTGATATCCCAGCTCAAAGGCAGTCAGGCCGGAGGAGTACCTCTTACTCAGCCTTTCTGTTCTGTTCAGGCCTTCAACTGATGAGACCCACGCACATCAGGGACAGCAATCTGCTTTACTCAATTTCCCATTCAAATGTTAACCTCATCCAGAGACACCCTAACAGACATATGACCAAATATCTAATTACCCCATAACCCAGCCAAGTTGACACCTAAAATTAACCATCATGAATGAGACTTTGGACTTAGAGTTGATGCTGAAATGGGTTAAGACTTTGGGGGATGTTGGAATAGGGTGAATGTATTTTATAGGTGAAAAGGACATGACTTTTGGAGACTGGAGGATGGAGTGTTATGAGTTGGACTGTGTCCCCCTAAAATTCATATATTGAAGTTCTACCCCCAGTGCCTCAGAAGATGACCTTATTTAGATATAGGATCTTTACAGAGGTAATCAAGTTAAAATCAGATCATCAGGCTGAGCCCTAATCCAACATGACTGGTGTCCTTATAAGAAGGGAAAATTTGGACACAGAAACATGCACAGAGGGAAGACAATGGGAAGAGACAAAAGGAGAAGATGGCCATCTGCAAGCCAAGGAGAGAAGCCTCAGGAGGAATCAACCTTGCCAACACTTTGTTCTTAAACTGAGACAATAAATCGTTAAGCCACTTAGTGTGTGGTACATTGTGATAGCAACCCTAGCAAACTCATACAGAGACTCTAATCTCTGTATGTCAATTAGTATTGCTCTAAACACATTCTTTTCTTTTATAATGATCATTAACAGTTATAAAGTGTATTAGGTGCTAGTCACAGCAATAAATTCTTAGATACACACTGTATCGGTGAATATTCAAAACTACCCTTTGAGTGAATGGTATGAGAATTATGTCCCAATAAAAATAAATATACACACTTTTTAAAACAACAGCTTTTTGAGATTGCAGAGATAAATTTTCAATTATTTTCCATTGTCAGAAATTCTCAAGTAAATTGTCATTATTCCAATTTCAGAACTAAATCCAAGACAAACAGCTAGTACATGGGCAGGGACAGAACTTGAAGCCAGATGTCTGAATGTGCTCCCAACCACCTCACCTAAGTGCCCTCCCTCTGCCCTGCCTTGATTCTTTCATTTCCAATGTGACAGCTACATGAGAAATTACAATATGCTGAGATCAAGGTTTCACAACATGATAGCTCATCTACATTATTCACAATTCTGTGTTACTGCAGCCTCAATTATATACTAGAGTCCATAAAGTCTGCAAAATGAGACATAAAGTCTGCAAAATGAGACATTTTAAATGAAGTGACATTTTAAAACACATAAATTTAAAAAAGCAAGTACTATATCCATTGTCAATGGTTTTTAAAAGTCTGAATTCAAACTCTAGTAAGGGTCTTTAAAAAAGTTTGCTAAGCTGATGCAGAAATTAATATAGAAAGGTAAAGTAACTAGAAGAGCCAAAACAATTTTGAAAAAGAACAAAGTTAGAGAACTGAACATTACCTAATTTCATGACTTATTATAGAGTTACAGTTTTCAAGTGTAGTGTTGATGAAAGGAGAGACATATAAATCAATGCAAAAGAATCAAAAAGCCCAGAAATAACCCCACACAAATAAGGTCAATTAATTCTCAACAACTTTGCAATTCAACAGAGTGTTTTCAATAAATGGTGCTGGATCAACACAATACCATATGCAAAAGGTATATATCCATATACCTCACACCATTATAAAGGCTAACTCAATAAGGAACATGGTCTAAAACTTAAAGTTATAAAACTTCTAGAAGAAAACATAGTGTGCTCACTTTGGCAGCACACATACTAAAACCGGAACGATACAGAGCAGATTAGCATGGCCCCTGTGCAAGGATGACAGGGAAATTTGTGAAGCGTTCCATATTTTTCTTTCAATAGTTACTCTGATTGTAAATGTGCTAAATGTTCTAATCAAAAGACACAGGGTAAGAGACTGGATAAAAAAGCAAGACCCATTGATATTCTGTCTACAAGAGACTCATTTTAGACCCAAAGACACCTCCAGATTGAAATGAGGGGGTGGAGAACCATTTATCATGCTAATGGACATCAAAAGAAAGCTGGAGTAGCAATCCCTTATCAGACAAATTAGATTTTAAACCAAAGACTATAATAAGAGATGAAGAGGGATACTATATCGTAATTAAAATCCAACAAGAAAATCTAACAATTGTAAATATTTATGCTCCTAACTTGGGAGCAGCCAATTATCTAAACCAATTAATAACAAAATTTGAAAAACACATTAATAGTAATAATAATAATACAATAATAATAGGGGATGTTTAACACCCCACTCACTGCAATGAACAGATCATCTAAGCATAAGATCAACAAAGAAACAAGGGCTTTGAATGACACACTGGACCAGATGGACTTCACAGATATATTCAGAGCATTCCATCCTGAAGCAACAGAATACACATTCTTCTCGAGTGCACATGGAACATTCTCCAGAACAGATCACATATGGGTCACAAATCAAGTCTCAACTGGTACCAAAAGACTGGAATCATTCCCTGCATATTTTCAGACCACAATGCTTTGAAACTTGAACTCAATCACAGAGGAAAGTTGGAAGGAACTCAAATACTTGGAGGCTAAAGAGCATCCTACTAAAGAATGAATGGGTCAACCAAGAAATTAAAGAGGAATTTTAAAAATTCATAGAAACAAATGAAAATTGGGGCGCCTGGGTGGCTCAGCCGTTGGGCGGCTGCCTTCAGCTCAGGTCACGATCCCAGGGTCCTGGGATCGAGCCCCGCATCAGGCGCCCTGCTCCAGGAAGCCTGCTTCTCTCTCTCCCACTCTCCCTGCTTGTGTTCCCTCTCTCGCTGTGTCTATGTCAAATAAATAAATAAAATCTTAAAAAAAAAAAAAAAAAAACAAATGAAAATTAAAACACAACTATTCAAAACCGCTGGGATGCAGCAAAGGTGGTCCTAAGAGGAAAATACATAGCAATACAAGCCTTTCTCAAGAAAGAAGAAAAGTCTCAAATATACAACCCAACCATACACCTAAAGGAGCTGGAGAAAGAACAGCAAATAAAGCCTAAACCATGCAGGAGATGAGAATTAATAAAGATTAGAGCAGAAATCAATGAAATAGAAACCAAAAGAACAGTAGAACAGATCAACAAAACTAGGAGCTGGTTCTTTGAAAGAACTAGTAAGACTGATAAACCCCTAGCCAGATTTATCAAAAAGAAAAGAGAAATGACCCAAATAAATAAAATCATGAATGAAAAAGGAGAGCTCACAACCAACACCAGAGAAATAAAAACAATTATAAGAACATATTATGAGCAACTATATGCCAACAAATTAGGCAATCTGGAAGAAATGGATGCATTCCTAGAGACATATAAACTACCAAAATTGAAACAGGCAGAAATAGAAAACCTGAACAGACCCATAACCACTAAGGAAATTAAAGCAGTAATCAAAAATCTTCCAACAAACAAGAGCCCAGGGCCAAATGGCTTCCCAGAGGAATTCTACCAAACATTTAAAGAAGAATTAATACCTGTTCTCTGAAGCTGTTTCAAAAAATAGAAATGGAAGGAAAACTTTCAAACTCTTTCTATAAGGCCAGCATTACCTTCATCCCAGACCAGACAAAGACCCCACCAAAATGGAGAATTACAGAGCAATATCCCTGATGAACAAGGATGCAAAAAATCTCACCAAAATACTAGCCAGTAGGATCCAACAGCACATTAAAAAGATTATTCACCATGACCAAGTGGAATTTATTCCTGGGCTGCAAGGGGAGTTGACATTCACAAATCAATCAATGTGACACATCACATTAATAAAAGAAAGGACAAGAATCATATGATCCTGGGGCACCTGGGTGGCTCAGTCGTTAAGCGTCTGCCTTCGGCTCAGGTCATGATCCCAGGGTCTTGAGATCGAGCCCTGCATCGGGCTCCCTGCTCAGCAGGAAGCCTGCTTCTCCCTCTCCCACTCCCCCTGCTTGTGTTCCCTCTCTCGCTGTGTCTCTCTCTGTCAAATAAATAAAATCTTTTAAAAAAAAAAAACCAATCATATGATCCTCTCAATAGATGCAGAAAAAGCATTTGACAAAGTACAGCACTCTTTCTTGATTAAAACTCTGCACAGTGTAGGGATAGAAGGAACATACCTCAATATAATAAAAGCCATATATGAAAACCCCACAGCAAATATCATTCTCTACAGGGAAAAACTGAGAGCTTTTCCCCTAAGGTCAGGAACATGGCAGGGATGTCCACTATCACCACTGATATTCAACATAGTACTAGAAGTCCTAGCCTCAGCAAACAGACAACAAAAAGAAACAAAAGGCATTCAAACTGGCAAAGAAGAAGTCAAACTGTCACTCTTCACAGATGACATGATACTCTATGTGGAAAACCCAAAAGACTCCACCCCAAAATTGCTAGAACTCATCCAAAATTCAGCAAAGTGGCAGGATATAAAATCAATGCACAGAAATCAGCTGCATTTCTATACACTAACAATGAGGCAGAAGAAAGAAAAATTAAGGAATTGACCCCATTTACAACTGCACCAAAAACCGTAAGATACCTAGAAATAAACCTAACCAAAGAAGCAAAGCATCTGTACTCTGAAAACTATAAAACGCTCATGAAAGAAACTGAGAAAGACACAAAGAAATGGAAAAATGTTCCACGCTCATGAATTGAAAGAACAAGTATTGTTAAAATGTCTATGCTTCCCAGAGCAATCTATAGGATCAATGCAATCCCTGTCAAAATACCATCACCATTTTTCTTAGAGCTGGAACAAATAATCCTAAAATTTGTATGGAACCAGAAAAGACCCCGAATAGCCAAAGGAATGTTAAAAAAGAAAAATAAAAAAAAAGCAAAGCAAAGCTGGTGGCATCACAATGCCGGACTTCAAGCTCTATTACAAAGCTGTCATCATCAAGACAGTATGGCACTGGCACAAAAACAGACACATAGATCAATGGAACAGAACAGAGAACCCAGAAATAGACCCTCAAATCTGTGGTCAACTAATCTTCAACAAAGCAGGAAGGAATATCCAATGGAAAACAGTCTCTTCAACAAATGGTGTTGGGAAAATTGGACAGCCACATACAGAAGAATGAAACTGGACCATTTTCTTACACCACACACAAAATTAAATTCAAAATGGATGAAAGACCTAAATGTGAGACAGGAATCCATCAAAATCCTAGAGGAGAACACGGGCAGCAATCGTCTTTGACCTTGGCTGCAGCAACTTCTTGCTAGACACATCACCAAAGGCAAAGGAAACAAAAGCACAAATGAACTACTGGGACTTCATCAAGATAAAAAGCTTTTGCACAGCAAAGGAAAGAGTTGACAAAACCAAAAGACAACTGACAGAAGGGGAGAAGATTTTTGCAAATGTTTTATCAGATAGAGGGCCAGTATCCAAAATCTATATAGAACTTATCAAACTCAACACCCAAGAACAAATAATCCAATCAAGAAATGAGCAGAAGACATGAACAGACATTTCTGCAAAGAAGACATACAAATGGCCAACAGACACATGAAAAAGTGCTCAACATCGCTTGGCATCAGCGAAATCCAAATCAAAACCTCAATGAGATACCACCTCACACCAGTCAGAATGGCTAAAATTAACAAGTCAGGAAATGACAGATGTTGGCGGGGATGTGGAGAAAGGGGAACCCTCCTACACTGTTGGTGGGAATGCAAGCTGGTGCAGCCACTCTGGAAAACAGTATGGAGGTTCCTCAAAAAGTTTAAAATAGAGCTACCCTATGACCCTTTAATTGCCATACAAGGTATATAGCCCAAAGATACAAATGCAGTGATCCGAAGAGGCACCTGAACCCCAGTGTTTATAGCAGCAATGTCCACAATAGCCAAACTATGGAAAGAGCCTATATGTCCGTCGACAAATGGATGGATAAAGAAGATGTGGTATATATATATACGATGGAATATTACTCAGCCATCAAGAAAATGAAATCTTGCCATTTGCAACGACGTGGATGGAACTAGAGGGTGTTATCCTAAGCGAAATAAGTTAATCAGAGAAAGACAATTATCATATGATTTCACTCATATGTGGAATTTAAGAAACAAAACAGAGGAGCACAGAGGAAGGGAGGGAAAAATAAAATAAAACAAGATGTAATCAGAGAGGGAGACAAACCATAAGAGACTCTTAATCATAGGAAACTGAGAGTTGCTGGAGGGGAGGGGGGTGGGGGGATGGGGTAACTGGGTGATGGACATTAATGAGGGCACATGATGTGATGAACACTGGGTGTTACATGCAACTGATGAGTCACTGAACTCTACTTCTGAAACTAAAAATACACTGTTAACTGAATTTAAATTAAAAAAGAAAAGAAAGAAAATAAAACACAGGAACAAATCTTTATAGCCTTGGATTTGGTAAAGATCTCTTAAACATGACACCAAAACCCAATCCATAAAAGAAAAAGAAATTATCAAAATTCTAAATTTCTATTTTTTGAAGAAAAAGACAAGCCAGGACTGGAAGAAAGTATTTCACAAGGACTTGTATCTAGAATATATAAAACCACTTAAAAATAAGAAAACAAAAAATTCAGAAAATGGGCAAAAGATATAAACTGACATTTCATCAAAGAAGATCTATGAATGACACATACATACATTGGAAGACACTCTACACCATTAGCCATTAAGGATACCATACACAGCTATTAGATTAGGGGGGAAAAGCCCGATGATACCAAACACTGTTGAAGATGTAGAGTAACTGTAACTCATACATTGCTGGTGTGAAAACAAAATGGTATAGTCACTTTGGAAAACTGTGGAACTTTCTTAAAAAGTTAAATATACATTTACCATATGACCAAACAGTTCTACTTCTAGGTATGTATCCAAGAGAAATAAAAACTTAGGTTCACTGCAGCATTTTTTGTAATCACAAAAAATTAGAAACAACCCAATGGGAATATTACTCAGTAATACAAAGGAACAAACTACTAACATACACAACATCATGGATGAACCTCAAACGCATTATGCTGAGTGAAAAAGGCCAGACTCAAAAGTCCACACACATATTCTTCTGTTTATAGGACATTCTGGAAAAAAAAACAATTTTAGAGATGGATCAGTGATCACCAGGGCTGACAGTAAGGGAAGGACTGTGAAGGGGTTTTTTGGGATGATGTTACTGTTCTATATCTCAATTGGTATAGTGTTTACATGACTGTATTTGCCAAAGCAAAGTAAATTTTATTACACATCAATTAATATACTTAAATTATATTTTTATTAAAAGTAAAATATATCTATTTATTATATGTGAATTATATCTCAATAGAACAGACCTTTTTGAAAAAAGTAATCTAGCATAACACTAAATTTTAAGATTTTTTTTAAGACAGCAACATAAAAATCCTGAAAGATGAACACATCCTATTTGTTTCAAGCAAGTCAAACAGGTCAAATGGATTTTATTAAAATTTGGGCTGTCACAACTTCTACACTAAAGGGCATTAGAAGGCCCGGTTTCTGCCTCTGCTTCTGCCAATCAAGTAATACATATAGTAACAAAATATTTATTTCATTTTATTTTTCTGCTTCTAAGTTCCTTATCTTTAAAATGTGAAAAAGCATTCCTAACCTCAAGGTACCTGCAACCATCAAGAGATGATAAGTGGAATATATGGGCTAGGAGTGCTAACAATATGCACTCCATCTTATTCATGTTTGCTCAGTGACCACTCTTGGGGATACACGTTTCAGGCCCCTTGGAAATTAATATACATACCCTAGAATTCCCCACCAAGGCCCAGATGGGGGAGGCCCGCTTTGGCTTCCCATGAATCTGTTATGGCTAACATGGTCTTTCCCCTTCCTGATGCACAGGTGGTATCACAAGCTCGAATTAAAGGTTAGCTATCACTTAGGTGCATGCAAGCCCTTTGAGGTATATGTGAACCCTTCGATCTCACTACAATGCCCTTCTGTGTGTCTCCTCATTCTATAGAATCTGGGCACTAAGGTCTGGATTTTGCAGAGAGTAACTGCAACTACCATGGGTTGTCCTCTGCCTGATCTCCCCTATCAGTAAATTATCCTGAATAAAACTCTGTGTCAACTGTTTGGAGTAGCCTGTTTCATCTGCTGATCTCAAAGTGCCTTCTCAGTTTGGGGGATACTCTACTGTCTCTCCACCTTCTAACAATGGGTGATATATAGAATATGTATAGTGTCCCAACTAAATATAGATGTGTTATCACATTAAATTCCATCAGAGCTAAAACTGAAATATCAGCCTTAACAATAAAACCCAGTCACTATAAATGGTAACAGAAAAGGGAAAGTAAATTATCTGGAGCAGAATTAAGAAAGTAAAATAGACAACAAGAATCACAAATACATGAACAAAAAACCTAGAATGTTTGCTAATGGGACTATATTGGGCTTTCTGTAAATTGTTCCTTTCTTTGGGGAAGGGCACAAAAATGTCCTTTTAAAAGGGACTATTATTGCAGGTTATCTTTGCATATTAATGAATGCAATTATTTTGTTAAAAAAACACTAAAACACATCAAGTGCTTGCTATGTGTCAGCACTAAGTGCTTTACATAATATTAACTAATTTAATTCATAAAAACCATAAGATAACACCAAATGTACTTTGGGAAGTAATTTCCTAACATTCATATGCTTGATGGAAGAGCTTCAGCAAGTCCCAATATAGTGAAAGAAAAACATTTAAATCAATAATGCTGAATTTGAAAACATTCCTAAGAAATCCCTGGAAGGATCATTTGTCTTCTTCCATACGTAAAATATGTGCCCTCATCCTTATTTAAGAAGCTATCGTTGGGTCTTAAAAGCAAGGTAAGAGAGTAAAATGACTACTCACTTTGCTTTTAGAGGAGATTTCTCTCCCCTTTTTTTTTTTTTTTTTTTAATGTTCTCAGATACAAATCACCAACAAGACCACAAAGCAGACGCTGAACTGTGGAGCGCCTTGGGGGACAACGTCTGTGAGCACACGGGCGTGTCTGTGTGTCCCCAGTGAAGAGCGGTACTGAACACATGCTTTAACGTGGATAAGACGGTAAGACGCGGCAGCCCTTGCCCTGGGCCCCAGGCGTTAGAAGGCCTTGCTTTTCTTTGGCCTTTCTCCAGCTTTATTCCTGCCTGCAGGCCAAAGATTCCGAGGGAACTTCTAGAACACACTCCAGAATACCAAAGGCCCTGAGATTCCCGATCCAAATGGCTCCAAAACTGCTCCCAAGGTCCTCCTTGCTAAAAGACCTTGCCACCAATACATATGCCGCGAGCCTGAGGAATGACCAAGTAGGGCTGTTGCGTGGGCATACGGACGTACCAACGGCCCTCCCCACACACATGCACCCAGGTCCCCAAAACGGTACAAGAGAGTCAGCTCTCCCATGCCTTCGTTTTCTAGGAAAGGAACTCGCAGGAATCTTAGAGGTGATCAGAGCTGACCCCACAAGAGTAAAGCAGCGATACCGGGCCAATGCCAGCTGTGGGTCATGCAGACAAAGACCAAGACAGACGTACTGACAGTTGTACAGAAGGGCCTGAGTGGGATAGAGGAGCAAACTGAAAAAGGCTGAGGCCATCCAAGCAATTCCTAAAAAGGGGCCTTGGGCACCTGCTGCCATTCCCAGCCCAGCTTTACAGGGGGGCAGGTAAGTGGGCGGGTGGGGGGCAGGGTATCTAAGAGATGGCTTTTGACGTCAGCTGCAGCGCTGGGGAGATGGCAGGGTAGCAACAGGGGGAGGCTGGCGCAGTCTGGGGGGCAAGGCCGTCAGCTGATGGTAGACAGCCAGTCAAGGGCTGGCGATAAAAGGGCGGGGCCGCGGCCGACGTCACTGCCGCGGCCGACGTCACCGCCACTTGCCGCATCCGCAAGATCTCTCTGGTGCAGCTCGGGTGCAGGTCTCTGCGGGAGCCACCCTAGCCCTCTGCAGCTTCTTCTGTAACATGGCTGACTCGGAAAACCAGGGGCCTGCGGAGCCAAGCCAGGCGGCGGCGGCGGCAGCGGCGGCGGCAGCAGCAGAGGCGGCCGCGGCGGCGGAGGAGGTAATGGCGGAAGGCGGTGCGCAGGGGGGAGACTCTGACAGCGCGGCTGGTGACTCCGACAGCGCAGCTGGTCAGACGGCCGAGGAGCCCCAGACCCCTGCAGAGAATGCACCAAAGCCTAAAAATGACTTTATCGAGAGCCTGCCTAATTCGGTGAAATGCCGAGTCCTGGCCCTCAAAAAGCTGCAGAAGCGATGCGATAAGATTGAAGCCAAATTTGATAAGGAATTTCAGGCTCTGGAAAAAAAGTATAACGACATCTATAAGCCCCTACTTGCCAAGATCCAGGAGCTCACCGGTGAGATGGAGGGGTGTGCATGGACCTTAGAGGGGGAGGAGGAGGAGGACGATGAGGAAGAGTACGAGGATGAGGAAGAGGGGGAAGAGGAGGAGGAGGAGGAGGAGGAAGCTGCGGCAGAGGCTGCTGCGGAGGCGGCGGCCGCCAAAGATGAGGGTCCCCACTCTGCGGTGTCTGATGACGCCAAGAAATAAGCGGGGGCAGAGATTGAAGAGGAGAATGACGACGAAAACAAAATCCCTATTTTTTTTTTTTTTTTCCAATATTGGTGGACTTAAAAATAAGGCTCAGGTTTGGGACCAAAATGCAATGTGAATCAATTCTGACATTCCTACCTAAAATTATATTAAATTGAAGCAATCAGATCCTGGCCAGCCCGTTTCAAATTTTTCATTTTGAACACAATAAATAAAAGGTGTTGAAGAAAACAAGTTAAATTTAAAATGATTTTTTTCATGATCTCTTCTGCACGGACTGCAATTGAGGCTTATTAAGGGTGTCAAGTAGATGTGAAGTAAAGAATGTCACTTTGAAACCTATTCATTCCACTGTCATCACACTACACACGGAACACCCAGACCAAGACTGAACATGTTCTCAATGCTTAATTCTTCAGTTTCTTTAGTCCGGACATTTTCCAGTGCAGAAAAAGCAGAACCCAGAAGAATCTCATCTTTTAAGACTTTGCTTTTGTAACCCACACATCAGCTTTACACTTCAGAGAAGAGTGATGGAATCGTGGAAGCCTGTGATGGAGATCATGACAGTACTGTTTAATGAGGCCTGGAAAACTGCCACTTCAGATTCTAAAGAATGTTCTGAATGTTTGAATTTAGACAAGCAACATGGTTCTGAGAAGGAGGGTGTATAACCTGTATAATATTGTCAACATATGTGTTCGTTATCTACAGTCTCATGTTTATGTGTTTTCTTGGTAGTGTCTATTTACAAAGGTGTAAAAAAAAAAACCCAAATGTTTAAGTATTAAATCCCTTTACCTAGCATTCTAGAAATATTAATTTACTTGAAAAGATGTAGAATGTAGCAAATCCCGTAAAGCATGTGTATTCAGTGTTACGTAGTTTGATCCTTGTGAAGTCTTTTTTGTCATGTAGCTTTTAGAATGTAGCTGTGAAAATTATCAGAACTCTTCAATGAAGCTAATGTTTGGAAAAAATAAATACTTGAAGAACCAATCCAAGTGTGTGTCCCCACCCCCAGCTCAGAAGTAGAAGGGTTTCAGTTTGCTTGTATTAGCTGTGCCTTCATTATTTTGCTATGTAAATGTGACATATTAAATAAAAAATGGTGCATATTCAAATTTTACTGCTTGAGGACAGACTGTATATACAGTTAAGGATTTTCAGAAAGGACACATTAAATGTAAAAACTCTTAGCTTCTTTGTGGGTTTTGAATTTTGTGTGACTCAGTGATCTATAAAGAAACATAAGCATAAAGTTGTTTACCACTGTAGTGTTAATAAAACAGTATTTTCAAAAAACAAAAGGACTCAAGTACTCTGCCTGCCTGCAATCAAATCCCAGCTCTGCCTCCTACAAGCAATGAACCTTAGGCAATTCAATTGATCTGTTTCAGTTTCCCCTTCTATAAAAGGGGATAGTAACAGCCCCTTCCTCACAATTATGGAGAATAAGTCAGTTAATACACTAAGTCTGTAGGATAGTGTCTGACACATACTCAGTGCTCAAGAAATTTCAGCTATTATTCTTTATTTTTTTATTATTACATGAAAGATAAAGACACTGATTGGAAATTCAATCCTCCTTCCCTCCCCAGGTACAAAAGGGGGAAAAAATAGACATCATTATATTCTTAGGTTTATCATTCCTCATCAGAGAAGATGTGGCCTTTAATTTAGAAACAGGAAATTCAATAACCTATCTCATTTGGTTTCCTCAATATAAAATCAGGTTTTAATTTCCTCCCAGAAGAGATAAAAGACTTTTAATGTGATATCATGCATATGTAAAAAAGGCTACTTAAACTTTACATCTGGGCATCCTGAATGAAGCAAAATAATTTAAAAATTAAAGACCCCCCCCTTAAAAATTAAAAACTCAGATGCATTTTCTTCCATTTCTCTAAAGCGTTAAAATTACACAAGTGAAATTATGCTGCTTTACCTTAAGGATTGGAAGGCAGCTCTGACCTGTTGCTAATGGCAATAGTAGAGTTAAACCTTAATATAATAATAATCATCCTTACGGCCAGGCAACCGAAAGAGAAAATCAAAATAACATATTATCTAAGAAGTCAATGATTATATTAATCATAGGATTATCCTAATAGAAGCAAAACTAATAAAATTTAATATTTATTTCTTATCTCTAGGAGACTCCTTTAATATTCTAGGTCCATCTAGTAAAAAAGCAAAAATGAATGAAATAAGGAGTGCAATTATTGGGGAAAAATTTTTTTGCAGGTATATAATTATATATAGAAAACCCAAGAGAATCAACTGAAAATTATTAATATTGAATAAATTTGAGCAATTGACCAGTTGCCAGATAAATATACAAAAACCATTAGCTATTTCTAGGTACCAATAATGATCAAAACACATGGAAAGACTTTCATAATAGAAATAAGAAAAATATTTATAAAAACCTCTAATAAAAAATATGTGTAACCTATATGAAAAGGAAAAACAAAATCAGAAAGAAATGTAAAACAGGTCTTTGGATGGTAAGACTGAATACCACAAAAGTGTCAATTCTTCCCAAATTAACTTTTAATTTATCACACTTCAAATCAAAACCCAAACTGCATATAATTAATCTAATGTTCACCTGTAAGAATAGCTAAGGAAACTAGCAATATGGGAACAATTCAGATTTTTACCTTAGACTACAGACATCCCAACCCTGCCCGAAATTTTTTTAAGTGAAGAGAATACATTATGTATTTATCAATTACTGGATAGGAGAAGGCTGAGATTGGTGATATGAGACCAAAAGAAATAATCAACAGACATGACAACACAGAAATTAATACATTATAGAGATTTAAACACAAGCACTCCACATTTTCAAAAAGCAAACAACTGGGAATACAATTTACAATAAATACGAATGGCAAAGGGTTTAAAAGTCTTAATAAAGAGTTCCCACAAATCATATGAAAGTCATTTAGTCCCAATACAGAAATACATAAAGGACATCAGCAGACTACTTGAAAAAGAAGAAATACTACAGCCCTGTCTGGGGCAGAAAGACACATCCTGAGAGGGCAGTACTAAGTTGACCAGGGCTCCGGCGAGGTCTGGAATACACGCATTCCCAGCTGAGTGCTCTGACCAGCGGTCTTCCTTCCACTTAGGGCAAGACTTGAGTGGTAGGGTTTTCTAGCTACCAGTCACACCACTGTTGGCCACATTTCCCAGGACACAGGGATGCTTACGATGCCCTTCACAATGTCAGGCAGTTTCCACTGTTTCCTAACCGGGTTGATCTTTACCCTCTGTTTCCTGCACTACTTATTTGATTAGGAAATTCCTCAGGCAGCCATACAACTTGCATGTTAACATCTAGCAGGATACCCTGCCTTCAAGGTGGGTCAAACACTATCACTCAGTGTTAATCCATTATATGCTCAAATTTGTCAGCAATGCACACAATAACTGGCAGGAAGAAAAGCAGCACGCATTACACATTCAGTTCAATCTCTCAGAGCATTACGCAGGAAAGTGTCACATCCCGACGCTCACTGCCAAAGCATGACACAGCAGTTCTCCCTGCCTGAGAGTTCACACTCAGGGCAGACACAGAGACACATTTGCATGTGCATACACATATACACACTTTTTATTGAGAAGAAATTCACATAACATAAAATGAACCATTTAAATGAACAATTCAGTGGCATTTAGTACATTCACAATACTGTCCATTTCTACTAATTCACAGGAAAATGCATCAAAGCTGTGCAGAATATGAAAAGTAGCCTAGGTGTGTAAGATACGCAAAATTTTACAAAAGCAATAGAATTTATTACTTTTTTTTAAAGAGAATACTCAGCGTTTATAAGGATTAGGTAAAACAAGTACTCTCATACACTGATGATAATATGCAAATTGATATATAATTCATTAGTGAAATCAATTTAGCAAAAACATCTATCAACCAATTCAAAATGATATACACTAATGCAATTTCACCCTTGGGATCTTATTAAAAAGCAATTTTAAAGGCAAACAAAGCTTTAGACATAAAAGATGCTTGATAGGTCTTCTTAAAAATGAAGGAAGAAGGGAGAAAAATAAAAAAGAACTTAGAAGCCAAATACCCCAAAGCAAGAGAGCAGAACATACACATTCACATGGCAGACTGTGTAGTCATTATTAAGGGTGTCCGTGAGGGCTTTGTAATAACATGGTAAATATAAGCACTGTCTTAAGCCAAGTTTAAAAATTCAGACATATAATTTTATACATATATAGTATACTTTTAACTATGCCAACTTTGTTTTTTAAAAACTCCACAGTGTGCCTGAAAGGAAAACGGCAAACTTCTAATTCATGTCTCTTCCTGGGTTGGGGAGGGGGGTGGTGGACAGAAACTCAAGTCCTGGTCTTGGCCTTGAAGGGGCAGTGTGTGGATGTTCACAGAGCACAAGTTCTCATCTCACTCACAATGCCTGGCTTTGAATCCTAGATTTCTAGCTGTGTCACCCTGAACAAGTAACTTATGCCTCTCTGTGCCCCAGTTTCTGCATCCATAAAGTGGGGAGGATTACATGTGAAATACTTAGACAAATGTAAGCACTCAAGAAATGTTACTGGCATTTTAATCATCTGCTATTTCTAGAACGGCCCAATGCAAATACAAGTTAGATCTTAAAGATTACACCTGTATTATCTCAAGAGATCAACTCAAGTCTGTTAGCAGTCCTAACTTCAGGAGATCTTAAGGAACTGGAAGTGTCTGTCACGTAGGATTTTTTCCTCAGGTTCTCACTATCGGAATCTGGGTGCCCTTTGGAGCACTTACTTTAAACCTCGCATTCCTCACTGGGTGGTCTTTTTACTATTTTCCCCATCCCTTTCTTAATTTAAAAATTAAAGACACTGATCGGAAATTCAGTGTGGCAGAAATGGGAAAAGACATCAATTGTATTTAATTTGACTATATTAAATTGAGGTCAATTTGGGGGAATCTAGAATGACATGTGGATTTTTCATTAATGGTAATAACACCATGTTACAAAATATAAGAAATCCTTAACCATGGGTAGTCATTATCCAGATGTGATCACCAGCTGTGGCAAGATTTGGCTATGATGTAGCCACCAGCAATCACCCACGGATGTTCTTTTACTTGGATGCTTAGAACTCATTTGACTATCTGCAGCTCCTATCCAAGGATAGAATACAATCTTAAGACCAAATGAAATAATAATAAATTATGGATAAAGAATTGGTATCTTTCTGGCATTTTCCTCCAGGGCAGCGATGACAGCAAATACCTCACTGTTAACTCAACAAATACCTTACTGTTAACTCAACAAATACCTTACTGTTAAGACACTGCTTATTGTTAAGCAGTAGCTGTGTATTCAACTGCCTACAAGTTAAAATCCAGCAGGCATTATTCTTATCATTCTTTCGTCCAGTTTTCTTAGACCCATCTAAGAAATACCCAAAAAGGACCCCAACCCCCAGTGATGAGATTATGACATATACTAGACAAAAGGAAAAAAGAGCTGCAATGATTAATCTTTCACAGTTGTATGCAACATTTCTTACCAGGATCTCAGTATGCTTTGTTGAGAAGATTTCTGCTTTTGCAGCATAGAATAAAAAGAAGAGATACCCATTCATGTCCTTCTAGCTGTCCTTCACCGTGACAGTGATACTAAGCAATGTGGCAGGAACCACACTCGGTTCTCAGAAGTTTCTCCAATAGGTAACTGTGTGACAGAAAGAAGGTCTGCCTCCTGGCACAAGTACAAAGGCACGTACGACAGTGCCTAAAACAGCATGGATGAGTTCACTGTGTGCTCAAGGAGTGCTAGTGACCCAGAAAAGTCAAAACATAAACTTCACCAGAGATAGCAGCTGTTCCACACAATAATCTCAAACACAGTGTGTTGGCAATCAAAACAGGAGTCCACCACCCTCTGCCTGGCAATTTTTAAAACTACAGCACTCTCCATTGTACAAAGACTTGAAGACTTTTGAAGCTACTTTTTAGAAGTCATGGCAACAGAATAATGGAGCTTCATAATGCAAGTAAAAGAATGACGCGGGCTCCCTTCTCTTTACTCTCTTGAATTTAAGTACTGTCTTTCTTTTAAGGAAACTGTGTGTCATCAAAACATCCTTATTGAAAATGTGTTGTAGGAGCAGCCCTGAAGCCAATTAGCAGCAAACAACTGCAAAGTAAGAGAAAAGGAGCCCACATATTTTTTAAAGATTTATTTATTTATTGGAGAGAGACAGAAAGCACACACAGGCGAGCAGGGGAGAGGGGGGATAGGGAGAAAGAAACTTGAGCAGACTCCATGCTGAGCGCAGAGCCCGATACAGGGCTTGATCTCACGACTCTGAGATCACGACCCAAGCTGAAACCAAGAGTCAGACACTCAACTGACTGTGCCACCCAAGGTCCCCCCCACACACACCGGAACATGCCTTTTAAACATAAGCACGCTCTTCCACACTGATTCTGAGCACCACTCTTGGGGTTAAGCATTGTCCATGAGTGTGTATGTGTCAGCAGCAGATTTATAAACAGTGGAGAAGGAAAAAAAGAAGAGGAAAAAACAACATTTGCCAGGAACCTACTTCTAGCATGTAACTCCTTAGCTCACAAACCAACAGTGGCTTCTTACTACCTGCTGAATGAAGTCTAAAATTCTCTAATTTCCAAAGACTTCTACAATCTAACCCCCAAGGCTAAACTATTGTGAGTCCTCCAAATGAAGCTTCTCCCAGCAAGGCCCCCTCAACCAGTACCCACACCCCACACACACTCACTCACTGTTCTCTCCCTGAAATAACAACTAAGATTTAGCCATCACTCTATGGAGCACCTTTCACTTTTACTGTGGTCTTTGTCTCTATACTTTCTGTTATCCAATAGTTAGTAGGTTTTGCAACCTAGCTCTAGGCCATATCTGACGTCCCGGGTGTATGTGTCCAAGTTGCTAACTCTGAACTCTTCAGATTCAACCCTCCAATTTAGCCTACTTCACTTTTGAAATACGGCTGCACATGAGAAGAGCTTACACCCTAAAGAGACTGTGTTATATTTCAGTATTCCCGAACACTTTACCTCTCAACTATTCAGTCAATTCAATTGATGATTCAAAGAAATATCTATTGAATAAGGAGAGACAGTGAGCGTGATAGGGAAGGAGAAGCAGAAACAGGAAGAGAGAAAAACTCAGACCCAGAGAGAGAGAGAAAAAAAAAGCAGAGACAAAAAGTACTCTAAGAGTAATACTTTTATAAAGTAAGAAAGAGTTGTAAGTCCCAACAACTGCCTCAAGTGCAGACTACATCACCAGTGGCCTATGCCTGCCCTGGATCACCGTCCAACCCCGTGTACCAAACACACAGAGCTCTACGATGACTCACCATAGTATAAAGACATTCTGAATGTTCCCTTCCTCGGGCCACAGGCCTAGCCCGTTGTTAGCTTCTACAAAATGATGCACACGTTATCTTGTCTGAAACTTGATGCAAAAGCTCAGACATCCTTTGAGAACTAAAGGCAGATACGTACAATATATACATGATAAAACAATCATCAAAACTACAAGAGAAATCTTCTAGGCCAAAAAATCCACTCTATGATCTGCCATAAATTTCCCAATTCTAAAAACATTATCAGACTATAGGGAATATATAAGCCTGTTCTTATTTGAAAAAAATAAATAGATCATTTGCTGCGAACAAAGTACCAATGTTTTGCAGATAAAGACAGGACAGTATATTTAGCTCCAAGGGATTCTTTTTTTTCCTCCAAGAGATTCTTATTGAGTCTTGATTGAAACACTACTTGACACAACACTAGCCTCTATATTAGGTTCCTAGAATTAAGGTAATTTCATCATCTGAAGCCATTTTTGTTGGGCACTTACTTTCCCCAAAGCTGAGGCTCCCTGGATAGTCTGGAAGGTTTACATAACAAAGAAGGTTACTGAATGTTACATTAGACCTCACAGTCTTCTAGTTGTCTTTAAAAATGTGCAAGGATGCAAGAAGAGGTCTGTGTTTTTCTAGATCTGCAACAGTTATCCCCTGAACCTAGGCCTGGTGCTTCCTCTAATATTAAAAATTAATTACAAAAAAAAAAAAAAATTAATTACAATCTGCAAATTCTTGCTCTCTCACCCTTGCCTCCTCTGCAGAAGGGATTAAGATTTAACTTCAATCTTGGTCTTAAAAGTAAAAGGGCAGAGAAATAAAGTAGCAACATCCACAAGGGTCCAAGGTCAGGACTAACCTGTTATCCTTGCGCACAGTTACTTTGTCCCCCCCAGGTATCAGCTTCTTCTGTTCAATCACGCCATAGCTCTCTCGACAAATCTATATTTAAGGAGGAAAAAAAAGAGATGCTTCAATTCTGTTTACCACTTATCTTTCTAGAATCCACATGACTGAGAGAAGCTTTAGGAACAAATGTAGCTTAATCACTACTTACACAGAAAATTCTTGGGAAAAGAGAACCTGATGCAGAAAACATCAGTACCTTAAAAGATATCCTGTGTTTTAAGACATGCAATTGCCAATATATATGCAATCAAAGAGAAAACGGTATGAACTCTAGAAATCTATGTATCAAGAGTAAAGAGGACTAATGTTTCAGTAATTTTAAGTTCACAGATGAATCATTCATTTATTCAACATCTTTACTTAACTCCTTTAACAATCAAGACACTATAACTAAAATAAAATTTGTTCAGAGAAGACCCTGATTTTATTCTTCGATTCGGAGAACAACTATACGTTCATTATGACTTGTGAACATGATGAAAGGGAATGCCACAATCAGATGTAAACTGTGGAAATCCTTACCGTGAAATTGAGGCAGAAAGTCTCCTCAATATCTTCCCCAGGGTAATCTAAAAGTTCTTGAAGACTCCTAATGATAGAATAGAGAAAGGAAAAGAGGCAAATTAGACACTGTAATAGTGTTTCCACCCCGGTCATATAACCAGAATCCTTGCAAGGAAAAACTAAAAGATTCTAGGATAAATGTAAATCCAGACTGACAGAAAATTGTGTTTATACCTTAAAAAGAAATATGGCAGGGACCCCTGGGTGGCTCAGTCGGTTAAGCGTCCAACACTTGGTTTCGGCTCGAGTCGCGATCTCAGGGTCGTGAGATCAAGCCCACACCAGGCTCCACGCTCAGCGCAGAGTCTGCTTGTCCCTCTCCCTCTGCTCCTCTCCCCTGCTCTCTCCACCCCCACTCTAAAATAAATACAAAAAATCTTAAAAAAAAAAAAAAAAAAAAGAATGGCAGTAGACCTGTAAGACATTCATTAATTATTCTCTTTTCCCACTGAGAAGTCTTACTAGATTTATGAAGAAATTCAGATAGATTTATGTCTGACACACTTGTGCTCCTTTAACTCTGGTATTGCTCGGAAGTCAAATACGAGGACATGGTACTATAGTGGCCCTACAGAATGTCTTCATCCACATGTATTAGAATAATCCTTCCATCATAAGAAAGCCACAAAGTCACCTCATCCACCTAGGAATCTTAATTGGCTTCTCGTTAATCCAAGGGGCTCTGCGAAGTGACCCTATTACCTGCCATACTAAAGAACACAAACATGTACTCTTAAAACAAGAATATGTTTATACCAACAATGGTCATATCCTAGCTTTCAAGAGAATATATTCTTGTAACCAGACTTCATTCACACTTTTTAAGTGAGCTCTGAGTCCAGTTCCATCAAGGGTTGCCCAGGAAGAAAATTCTTAGCATGGAATTTAAATCCACTACCAGTTAACCACCCAAAATCATTACTTCAAATATATCCTTAGCCAGCTGGCTGGCAAAGTAAATCGCACACACTTCAACCACTGTCTAGCCTTCTTCAGTTACCCCAAAATTAACCCTGCCAGGGTCTCCTCTGCTCTTTTTCAATATGCCTTCTAAATGTTCTCTTCCTCTGTGTCCCCACCCCTCCCATCCTTTATGGTTTCTCAGTGTTGGTGTCCTACACAGGTGGTGTGGCAGTCTCACTTCCAGAGGGGACATTAGAAATGACCATTTCTCTATCTCCATCTTAAAATTGGTACTCTTTCTCCATAAAAAGGGCTGTTCCTTCCTGTTGAAGCCAAAAGGATTATACTGTCTACAGAAATCCAAGGATATGGTGTTTTTTATATATCTGATCTTATGCTATCTAAAATTAAGGCAGAAAAAGTCAGAATCAAAGGGGTTTTAAGAGCCAGAAAGAGAATAACATAAAAATATGGCTCCACTACTCTGGAAAACAGTCTGGCAATTCCTCAAAAGACTAAACACAGAGCCACCAGATGGCCCCAGCAATCCCACTCCTAGGTATACACTCAAGAGGAATGAAAACTTACATCCACACAAAAACTTGTATAAGAATGTCCACGGTAGCATTATCCATGCCAACTTAAAAGTGGGAACAACACCAATTTCCATCAACTATCAACTAATGAATGGATGAACAAAATGTCATACATATCCATTCAATGGATTATTATTTGGCAACAAAGAGAAATTCAATACTGACACGTTTCAACATGGCTGAACCCTGAAAACATGCTGCGTCAAAGAAGCCAAACACAAAGGACCACATATTGCATGATTCCATTTATATGAGGCAAGTCTACACAGACAGAAAGCAGATTAGCTGTTGTCTAGGGCTTTGGGGATGAGGAAACTGGGGATGACAACTAAGGAGGACCAGGTTTCTTTTTCGGGCAATAAAAATCTTCTAAAATTGTGGTGATAGCTACACAACTCTGAATATACTAGAAGTCACTGAATTGTATACTTCAAGTAGGTGGATTGTATGGTATGTGAATTATATCTCAATCAAAATTTTTTTAAATACTCCCTTTTCAGTACTTTCTCTATTTCTGGACCATGACAAGTCTCCACCCTTTATTTTTGTTCAGGATAAGGAAGGGTGAGATTATTTTGTAGCCCTGGACAACCATGACCTCCCTTTTCCTTGGCCCCCTCTGCCATAGGCCATGCCTCAAGCAAGTAGCAGTGCATCTGCACCTTAAGAGTCTAGCCATATGGGGGTGCCTGGGTGGCCCAGTCATTAAGCGTCTGCCTTCGGCTCTGGTCATGGTCCCAGGGTCCTGGGATCGAGCCCCGCATCGGGCTCCCTGCTCGGCGGGAAGCCTGCTTCTCCCTCTCCCACTCCCCCTGCTTGTGTTCCCTCTCTCGCTGTCTCTCTCTGTGAAATAAATAAATAAAATCTTAAAAAAATAAATAAATAAAGAGTCTAGCCATATGGTTTGATAAACTCAAGCTTGTCCATGTGGTATTTTCAACCTTTAATCCCTGTGCCACAGGCAGCCAGAGCAGTCCCCATCTTTTAGCTTTGTACCTTCCTTCAGTGGGTGAGAGCTCCTTCAGGTCTTCCAAGCCAGGCTTCACGTTCAGTAACTTCTTGTAGAGAGCCAACGGGAAGTGGAGGTCGACCACAGTGGAATTGTAGATGGCTAGTCCACAGGTTATGCCAATCAAGTGAAACCAGTTGTGCTCTACAAAACACTTTTCAGTATGTATGCAAACGTGTTAAAAAAAAAAAAAAAGGAATGCACTGCTTGCAGCCCTCAAAACACTGCCATTTACCTCAGAATATTTTCAGTATAGAAGAATAAAGACCTCATTAATACTCAGTTACCTTCTGAAGCAGAGAGACACCCTACAACACCACCAAAAACTGCAACCTAGACAAAGCTAAGCATTTACAGCTCATCTAGCAACACAGAGAAGAGCATATCATCTTCTAGAGCAATGCTGCCCAAAAGGACTTTCTGCTCTGATGGGAACAGTCTATTCTATGCTGTGCCATCCCCCAGCCACTAGCTACACCTACTGAGTACCTGAAATGTGGCTAGCACAGCTTTGGAAAGAAATCTTAAACATTATTTAATTTTAACTAACTAAAATTTAGATTTAAATACCTATATGTGGCTAATGGCTACGTTTTTGAAACAGTGCAGATCTAGGGAGAAAACTCCAATAGAAAAAAGAACTAAATTATAGTCTGGTTAAAATTAGATGCCATTTAAAGCTTAGCTCTCCTACTGAATTTTCAAAAATAACATGTGTGCCTGTTTTTGTGTAAGTATTCACACACATACCACATTATTAAAGTAAGACGTACTTGTCTATCACTTTCCACATGTCATAAAACTCATTTCTTTATCACACTGTGTTCTTTTTACCCTTCAAAGAATAACAAAACCTGGCTCTTACCTACCAGGAAGGGAAATGGGGCTGATTGGTGACAAAATACATGATATCTTGGCAACAAGTGAAAATGAAGACTAGATACATTATTTAGACTGTTTAAATTATCTTTGTTATGCTCCCCTTTGTAAAGTCAGAAGTCAGGGGATTGGTCTGACCACAAAAAGAAAATCTAATGCAATCCATCTGTTTAACTGCAATATCACTAACTTACCGTATCTGAAAACCACAAGAGATTTGAATCCTGATAGTAGGTAAACATTCCGTAGATAGGATTCAAAAGTTCTTTTAACAGTAAAAGAAAGAACTCCTTTGTGACGCCACCAGCATCCACTGCTTCTTCACCATCAAAGATTACCTTAAAATAATGAAAGTAAAATTAATACTTCAGGGAAATCTTTGATGTTTTATCTTTTTTTAGCAAACTCTTTCCAAAGTCAGGACAAAGCAAGAAATATATAACAGAGAATACACTGATGCAATGAAAACTGCAAGGTGTATGTGCTGATTATTAACAAGGCAGTTACAGACACATAAAATTTCTACTAGGTACTCCAAGGAATACAAAGGAAGTCAGAAGTTTACCATATGTCCATGGAAAGTTTACCATCTATTTGGGGCAGTAAGGCAAACATAAAATAATCAATTGGAGAATATATTTTCTATCTATCTCTCTATTTATTTATTTATTTTTAAAGATTTTATTTATTTAAGAGAAAGGGAGGGCATGAGCCAGGGGGAGGGGGGGAGAGGGAAAAGCAGACTCCCCACTGGGCAAGGAGCCCAATGCGGGGCTCAATCCCAGGACTGAGATCATGACCTGAGCCAAAGACCGACACTTAACTGACTGAGCCACCCAGGCGCCCCTATATTTTATTTTCCAAGAATCAAATATATTGAGAGGTAAATGTTCTGGCACATAGAAAAAAGCAATGATTAAACTGAGTAAAGGAACACTTTCCGGAAGAAATCTCTCTCAGTGGGGCTCTTGAAGGAACTGATGCATATGGACGGAAGGAGGGCATTCGAAGGAGGCACAGACTTGGGTTCTGTGAGGGGCTATAACCACATCTATGCAGGGCATCCCGGACCCATAAGGATCATCACAGTAACAGCTACAGCAGACCAACAAAGGAGATTTATTGAGAGTTTATTACATGCCAGCATTTAAACCCTATTAACCTAATGAGAGCAGCCTCATGTGTAGGGATTGCTGTTATCATCCCAATTTTACAGGCGAGGGCTCAGACACAGAGCTAAAAATAGCATTTGAAAAAGTATATCCTTCAACACTATTCTGCAGATGTGTGGAGAAAAAGCAGAAGAGGCAGAAGAACTTCGATTAGATCTTGAAGATGTAAAAAATATGTATAAGACTCAAAGAGATGAACTTTTAAGACAAAGGCTCAGTTAACTTTTGATTACATTCCTATCAAACTGAATGTAAACATTTAATATCTAAATGTAGACTTCCAATAAATTCTTTTATAGAATTACAAGGGAAAAAAAGAAAAAGAAAAAGTGTATCCTTGTGGCTGGGTTCCAGGTTGCTGAGAGCAGGACAGGAGCAAAGGTGGGGACAGACACTAGGACCTCGATTGTACAGATGCCAGCAGAAGACTTTACTCAGATGTGCTATGAAGCAACAAGGGTCTCATCTGAATTACTGACTGAAAACAGAGGGCAAAGGGAGGCCCCCTCTCTTTGTGATATCAAAAATCTAACCCAGAAGTTGCAGGGAGAACTCCCAGGCAGACAGAGGAGATTGATGCCACTCATGGGATGTTCTGGAAAGGGTGACAATAGCATGGAGACCATCAGTTTCTTGCCTACACTACCTTTTGAAAATCAGAGTTTACAACAGGAATGGCAACAGAGATCTGGAAATCATCTGAAGGGAAAGATAAAGGGCTTAAAAAACAACTTCAGATAATTCATTAAACATTAATCGAACCACCTACTAGGTACCAAGCATTGTGCTAAGCCCTGGGAATACAGTAAGTAGTAACACAAACATGCATAGTCTATGAGGAGAGAAAAAATTTTAATTCAGTAATTTCAGGGTACTAAGAGTGCCTATCATGATAGGTCAACAGCTTTCCAATTTCACTACCTTTCCATTCTAGGTTTTTCCTTCTTTCTCTTCAATATCTGACAACCAAAGTCTTCCTAGATGCTGACTGGATAGCTTCGCCTAGTTGAAGCTTTAGTTCTGCTCTTGCTGGCTTGTTTCTGGTAGAGCTGAAGCAGGTACACCCAAGACAGCAGACAAAGAAAGCCCTATAATCCCTCAAGTAATCCACTGGCATTCTTATCTGATGGTATGTTGAGATGTTCTGTTCGATGATTTGACAGAAGGAGGTGATTAAATTCTTGTCAAATGAATGAAAGAAATCATGAATGGCTGTACTCCACAATTTTCATAATAAGACCTCTGCTGTTTCATCAACACTGTTTAAAGAAAATCCTGGAAGATATTTAGAGGAATAAAATGAAGGGCTCACTTTGAGAGGCTTTTTCAAATCAATATCAGAATGAATGCTCAGCTCTCTTAGGGCATCTCCAACGAGATTGTTCCTGCGAACGTGAAGGACCAGGAAGGGGCTTCTGGCCAGCAGAGGCTCCAAGGTGAGAAGCATGAAGACATTCTGCAGGTTAGCTCCATTGACCGCCACCTGGAACAGCACAGCCAAGAACACAATTACTCAGAGTGCACCTGGGAGCGGGGCTGGGGCATCAATCACCTGTGCCTTTGGACCTGGGGTGGGTGGGGAGCAGGCTGAATGCTTCTCCATTCTGTTCTTTCTGATTTTCCCTTTAACTTTTCCAGATTTTCTAAGTTACTCATGTTTATAAAACACACAAATCTTCCTAATCTGAACCAAAAGAAATTAAATGAAACAGTTTATGAACCATAGGACCCATAACCAGTCCCATGAAAATGACTGAGACCAGCTAATTAAGACTGAAGTAATCATCAGAGTAGGAGAAACATGATGGAGAGTTAAACAGCTTTCATTCTTTGAAAACTGTCCACTTTCTCTGGAATGCCTTTAAATTGACAATATCATGGATAGGTCACTGTGAAAACAGACACGTATGTACAGATACACACAGAGAGTGAGAGACAGAGAGAGAGAGGGATAAACGAAGAGATATACCTACCAACAATAGGAACTGGTAGGTTTGGATTAATTCACAAATGTCTTTGTAAGCTTATCAAAACCAATTACATTTTATAATAAAAGTGTATATTTAAAATAAGTTAAACAAATCTCTGTAACTTCAGTTTTTAATCAATAAAGAATTACCAAGCTCCATTTAATTATTGCCCTATCTCCACCAGGGCAGCAAATGATGGCCTGCAGACCAAATCCAGCCTGTTGCCTGTTTTTGTACATCTCTTGAAATAACAATTTTTTTTTCATTTTTAAATGATTGGGGAAAAAAGTGAAAAAAAAAAAGAATATTTCACATGTAAAAATTATATAAAATTTAAATTTCAGTGTACAGAAAATTGTATTGGAAAAATGCCATGCTCATTCATCTACTTATTCTCTATCACTGCTTTCCATATTACAAAATGAAATAGTTGAACAGTTGAGATAGACTGCATGGCCCACAAAGACTAAAATATTTACTATATGGCCTTTTATGAAAATGCTTGCCAACCCCAGATCCAGGAAAACGTGCATTCATGTATGTGTTATATTCAACATAAAATTGCTGAAAAAACTTAAAATAGTTCTAAAAAGTTATAATGGTCCTGTTAGACTCTCTCCTGTTAGTAAAAGTTACAACGGAATGCTTAGGATGAACGAACACAGTAAGAAGAAGAAATGATTTTTAAAATATGATACCTGCATCTGTAGTTCAGCATCGGTCTGTAACATTTTGGTCTTGGCTTGGGCATCAAAGATGAAAGGGTAGGAACAAAGTGTGACAGTATCCTAGAATAAAACATATTATTGGCGATATTATAGTGGTCCACAGAGAAAACTGCTAGAAAAATATATAAGTAAATGAAAAATGGATCGTTTACCTGTATTATAGATGGTCTAGCCTTCTGTGTAAAGAAAAATAAAAAGTCTCTTACTTGGATTGCAAAACCTGAACTTTCTACCCCCTGCGAGTATAAAATATAAGTAACAAAACATATAACCGATCTGACTATTTGCCCATGCAGAGAGCGAACACCATTTGAACGGCTGATTGGTTTTTGATGGAACAGACCAGATGTTTTGATGGGTACAGATTGAGAAAAAAATATAAAAACAAGTATAAAAAATTTTAAAGGACCTTTAAAGACCACTTCACTGACTCCATAATTTACAGCATTAATAGAATGCTCTTTTATAAGAAATCTAATTCCAAAACAGGAGCTTTACAACCTTGACTTCAGATATTAACTTTGTTGGGTAAAATAGATGATGCAGACTGCATTTTATTTGTCGTCATGTTACATCTCCTTCTTACACACACACACACACACACACACACACACACACACACACACACACAGCTGTTATGATTAGGAGAAAACAAATATTTAGAAAGCTGTCCCTGACTCAGCACTTAGACTAGTACTTGGCCTATAGAAGATATTCCATCAGTATGTGAATAAATCTAAATCAAATTTTGAGGATGGGAATAACAATAAATAACAACAATCACAAATGAAACATAACTACAACAAAAACATCAACAATAGACATTTGTTGATCTGCAGCAGTATTTCTCAAACAGAGAACTGCAGACTTACTTTCAGAGATCTGAGAGTGCTCTACGAATTTTTTAAAATTCTGTGAGTTCTTTAAAAGGATATCCTAAACAAAACTAATGAAAACGCATTCTGAACAACCTCCTTGTGATGATTTTCATTTATTTTAATGACTGCACTGGTGTCACGTTATATATACTTAATTGTCCAAGGGTAATGAAAAAGAAGAAAAGCAGTCTTCCTCTATCAGGGATGCATTTGCACCCAGGAAAAGCCCAGATCAGTCTCGGCCCACTGCATGAAGGAAGGTTTCATAGCTTCTGAAAAGAGAATAGAGCTGAGTCATCCCAGGGCCGACAGGCTGGGGGAACTCAGGCACCCAAGGCCTGACAGCAGGCAGTTCCTCTCCCCAATGCAATGGGTTTCAATAAGATGTTTTTGCTGTCAAATTTAATCAAAAGGCTAATCTGCATTTTATTGATTTTAGACTTTTGTCTGCATTTAATTTGTAGATTTGGTTTGGTTCTATAATCTGAGTAAGAATTGTAGAACTACCTCCTTTTGTGTTTGTGTATATTTCGATGAAATCGTTTAATAGCAATTTTCACTAAAATCCATCCTGTTAATCCTTTGGAACTAAGTTCCTTTGGAGATCTTGGAACATTTCCCTAGACTAAGAAACCCTAACTGGAGAGATGATTCTAGTCCAGTGAGACAAGGTATGGAATCATGCATATATAATCCAGGCTAATTTGGCTCATTGTCATACCTACTATACCTAATTATTTGGAATTTAGGAACTGAAATCACTAAAAAAAGAAAAAAAAGCCCACATACCATAAAACAGCACTTCACAAAGTGATCTAGTCTAGGTACCTAGGGAGGAGCATCCTAGGGAAGTGGGTTTACAAGTAGTGGCAATATTCAGAACTAAGCATTATTTGCTTATTCTCAAGGGACAAAAAAAAATCGTTAATGTGTGTTGGTCTATAAAGCAAGATAAAAGTTCTGAACACTTCAAATGTAAAAGTGACTTGGGAGAGAAGTGACCAGAGGGACCACAAAAACAGTTGCGGGCATTATAGCATCGCAGTGTACCGAGTATTCTTTAATAACCGGTATTTTTGTTAGGACAGTATAGTTATTTCAGACATCAGTCAGCAGGTCTGTCTGGAGGTCCTGGCCCTCTCCAGGCCCACTGCAGTTCTCGGACCATCCTGCTGCCCTCTTGCTGCAAGCCCCACCACAAGCCCGCCCAGGCCTCCTCCAACATCTACCTCCTCAGTCCCAGTCCCTCCCATCACCCCTCACCTGACCCCTTCAGCCCTGCAAGAGCCCAGTTTTGGAAGTAGGCTGATGTCTCTTCTGTGGAAGGAGAGGAGTTAAATGGAGGGTAAGGTCACCATCCTCTCTGGGTAGGGGAGGGGAGGGTGATGGGTACCAAAAAATCCAGAACTTCCTCGGTTAGGAACCAGAGCCAAGGCCAGAGAGCTGACGGTCCATAAGACCCTCCTCACTCCAGGGGAGGGCCACAGTGCCAGCTCTAAGGAAGTCAAAGGAAGGAAGGCTATTCAGTCAAAAGAAGGAGCAGACCCATATGAAGGTCCATTTTTTTTTTAAAAGATTTACCCAGAGAGAGAGAGAGAGCCAGAGCGGGGGAGGAGAAGAGGGAGAGAGAATCCCAAGCAGACTCTCTGCTGAGCACGGAGCCAGCCACGGAGCTCGAAATTATGACCCCAAGATCATGACATGAGACGAAATCAAGAGCCAGCGACTTAATCGACTGAGCCACCAGGCATCCCTGTAAAGGTCTATTTATACATAGAAGGTCTACAATTTTTTATAAGTCTATGGGTTTTGTATTTGAAATATAATCATTTAATTTCACTGATTTTTATTCTGTAAATGCTAACTATTTTAGAAATGTTATTAGTACTGGCATTTCTGTATTACATGAAATAAATGTTCCAACAGCAGCGTTAGGATTTTGCTCTATGGCTGCTCTCCCTAACATAGGAGGATGAGTGTGAACTGATAAGAATATGCGATCCTCTCAGGGAGGAGGCTGCTGGTCCTGGGCCATCCACTCCCCCAAAATGAGTCTAACAAACATAAAACTAGCAAAGTACTGGTGATGGATCATATTTCAAGTGTTCCTGCTTGAAACGGGGTTAAACTGTGACCTTATTTCATTTTCAAAAGTATATTAAACAGAAGCATGGAATAAGTACATGGTACAGAACTGGGGAACTGGGAATATCTTTTTCTTCTTTTTTTAATTCCAAGTCCACATTTCCTAAGCATGGCTGTGGCTGGCTGGGGACAGGAGGTACTGTACAAACAGCTGCAGCATGAGGAGAAAACACAGCTAACTCTGCCTTCGGGCCGGCCACCAGGTGCTCCTGTACCCGTCATAGACAAATCTGGCTTCCCAGCATCACTGCATGATGCTGAGGCTAAACAGTGGCCTTGTCTCACCCGTGCACAACACGGTACCTGGAGCCGAACCACTGTCCCCATGTGACACATACAGCAAGATGTCAACTCGATTCTAGCTTTTACTTCGGAAGCATTTTCTTTGTCATTGACTTTCTCCCTTGTGCTGCCCTCTATGGGAGCCCATGGAGCCACTCATTCTATGTGCTCTTCGGTTTTCAAGTGTAGAAGCTGGCAGTTTATTAACTGAAATAAACAAACCACTACCACCTCTTCTTTAAAATGAGCAAAAATCAGGGCGCCTGGGCGGCTCAGTCAGTTAAGTCTCAGGGTCCTGAAATGGAACCCCACATCAGGCTCCGCACTCAGCGTGGAGTCCGCTTGTCCCTCTCCCTCTGCTCTTTCCTCTGCTCGCTCGCTCTCTCTCTGGAATAAATTAAAACAAGTCTTTAAAATGAGCAAAAATCAGCCATTCTAGAATGTTCCTTTTGTGCTCCATAGCCTTTTACACACAAGGGTTACACAGCTTTGTAATGCCTTTTTCACTGCTGCCTCTGCACTGAATACCCCACAGAGGGAACCACCACATGCTACACATGTCTCTGTCCCCAGTGACCAGCAGGCTCATGACACACATTAGGTGACCCAGAGCTGCTTACTGAAAACTAGTTAGTGAGGGCTTATTATATACACGCCACTAAGTACCCTGCCAACTAAAGCCTTCCCATGCTTTCTCCCATCTAATTCTCATGATATTATCATAATTCTCATTTATAAATAAGGACACCAGGACTATAAGAATTAAGTAACTTGCCTAAGACAGCATAGGTAGTAGGCCACCACTGAGATCTGAACCCAGTTCTTTTTGATTACAGCATGTGCTCTGAACTATATGCTAGACTGCCTTGGCAGTACTACCACACTGAAACATTTGACAGGTAAAGCCATTTATTGTGATGTACACACGCGCGCGCACACACACACACACACACACCCATGCACGCACACAGGAATATTATTGAGCCATAAAAAAAGAAGGAAATTCTGCCATTTGCAACAACATGCATGAACCTGAAGGGCATTATGCCAAGTGAAACGAGCTAAACAGAGAAAGACAAATACTATATAGTATCACTTCTATGTGGAATCTAAAAGAAAGCCAAAGTTGCTCACTTAAGTACCGCCATTCACAGACTGCAATCATGATAATCTACATTTTTAACACCAGCAATTTCTTTTTCGGTGGCAAAAAGAATTAGGGTTCATTAGAAGTATTTTATTCAGCATCCAGTCACAGAAAGGGTAGATTCAAAGTCAGAAGAACTGGCTTTTATGAAGCTAACTAAATTGCTTAAACAACTGGAAAAACTGTTTAACTGTTTAACTGTGGGCCTCTAATTCCTCACCTAGAAACAAAACAGCCTAAATAATTCATAAAGCTTATTTCAGCTCTTAACATTTTATTATCCCATGAATAGTTACTCACAAGTTGATAAAACAGAAAAGCTTTTTTTTTTCCAATTTCTAAATTAGCAGGTGAAAGCAGAGTTCATTGCTAGCTTGCATGTTAAATTTCCCATGTAAACCCATTTAAAAGACTTGAACTCATTTTTATTGAGGAGTATTTTGTTTTTTCAAGGTTATCATAAAGCTTATTAAAAACACATAACTAGGTGATAGACATCGGGGAGGATATGTGTTGTAATGAGCCCTGGGTACAAGACTGATAAATCACAGACCTGTGCCCCTGAAACAAATAATACATTATATGTTAATTATATGTTAATTGAATTTATATTTAAAAAACACACTGTGTCTAGCACTGATCATCTATTATTTGACAAACCAAATAATCTTCTAAGTTAAATAAACCTATTTATACACCTTGCTATTAGAGACCACTACTCCCCTCCAAAAACACTACAGGGAAATGTTGGTGATGAATCTGTTAAATGTTGGTGATGAATCTGTTAAACTGGCAAGGACTCACATCAAATATATCTGTTGCACATCACTTCACTAAATACAGTAACCAAATCATCATTTGGTTTTCTGACATAACTCCAATTTACACATAATCCACAGAGGGGAGGTCCTAAAAACCCATGCAGAGATCCCAAGCCAGTCTGCAATCAAATTGAGCACCTCTTGCCAAGTCATGGTGGCAGGCAGGAATCCGCAGTCCCTTGGGTGGCATATCTAACATACGGTGACAGCTAGGTCAGGGACAGGTGACATCTTCACATCCATAATCCCAAATCAGAGGTGGTCTACAGAATTCAGATGCCAACACAAGACAACTGAAGTAAGCTAGCTATCAGAAGATGGTAATTAGCAAATGATCCTTTCCTCAATGTCAGAATCAAGGGGCAGTGGGGACTGTGACACATGGAAGCCTCGTCTAAGGAGCCCCTATTGAACTCCAGCCAATTGGTACCATCTGGGAGGACAGGTTATGCTGCCAGATATTCCAAGTTTCAAGAAAAGCTAGAAATTCATTTTAAGTATCTCGCCTTTTTTGTAGTAAAAGACATGTAACATAAAGTTTGCCATCTTTACCATTTTTAGGTGTACAATTCAGTAGTGCTAACTATATTCACATTATTACACGGCAGATCTCCAGAACTTTTTCATCTTGCAAAGCTGAAGTTCTATACCTACTAAACAATGCTCCATTTCCCTTCCCTCAGGCCCCAGCCACCACCACCCTACTTTCTGCTTCTACAACTGTGACTACTTTAGATACCTTGATTTTTAAAATGTTGGCAACTAATTAAGATTTGTACCATTCTGGCTGACGACCCATTTATGACTCCTTACTGATCATTTATGATTTCTCAAAGCACTTCAAAGTTTCAAGAATGCAAAGCCAGCCAAAACATTTTGACATTAACCCCAAAGTCAAGGACAAATTTGGGGCTCAGATGTGCTCTTCTCATCCTTATCTGTACTCTGAGAAAAGACTACAGCTTTAAGATCTGCTTTACTTGGATTCTTACCATGCCTGCTTGATGCAAGAACCACATGAGGTAGTCTTCCTGAATGTCCACAAGACTGGAAATCTCAGGAATGTAAAATGTATCATACTCCACATGCTTCACTTTGATATTTACCTGATGAAGAACAAAATAAGGAAAATTAAAACCCAGACAACTGAAAAAGGGCTTTCCATGGACAACCTCAGTAGGACATTTGAGCCTACCATCTATTCACCCCTCTCCCCACTGGCTCCTCTCTATGCTCACCTTATATAACTTCTCCAGGAGCTTGAGAGCTGCTGTAATATAATTGTTAAACAGTACAGGAATTAAGAATGTCTTTCTTCCTCTCAGTAGATAAACGACTGCACCTTTATAGAGGTTTACCAGCTTCATGAAATATTTTGGGCATACCTGAGACCACCAGTTATCTTTAGGAAGAAAGAAAAGACATATTTCAACACGTATCCTTGATCAAGTATTTACGTCTTCTGCCTACTAGCTAAAAACTGCTCCGGCTAGAAAATGAACATTAGTCTAAAATACAGTTTCCCAAAACTGACTTTAAAAAGAATCCATTAAAGCATTTCTGGAGAGAGCAGGAGATCCACAAGAATCCCTAGAGATTTTTTCATAGCGCTTGATCTGACTTTTTTTTCCCTCCAAGACCCATTCAGAAAGCTAAGCTAAAAGTTCAATTCCAAAGGTCTGTGTGGACAAGATGCTAAGGCACCTGTTGTGGGCAGGAGCATTCAGATATCTTCATCCTTGCTGCCCCCACCTCAGCCTCCACCCACATCCTGTAGGAGGGATGCAAAGGGCCACATGGCCCTGATAACAGCACCAGTATGGCATTCATGCCTTCCCTCAAGAGGCACCATTAGTTGAAAACTACTATTTCTGTCTCTCCCCAAACTATGCTTTCTCATAACCAGACAAGAAGGCTATAGCATTGGTTTCTACATTGTCAGAAGTAAATTCAGCCATACTGAAATACTTAAAGGATGAAATGATAGGATGTCTACGATTTTTAAACAAATATTTCAGCAAAAATAAAAAGGTGGTGGTAGGGGGAATACAGAAAACCGAAAGGGCAAAATATTGATAATCATGAATCTTTGTGTGAATGGATACCTGTAGTGTTTTCTGTACTTTGGGATATTCCTTTAAATTTAAATTTCTTTAATTAGAAGTTAAAAACAAGTGTAAAACTGAACAATTCTGATCTCTTTGTGTGGCCCTACCTGGAAAAAATTAAAATTAAAAAAAAAACCCAAAACCTAAACGTCAGGTAATATTCCTTCGGAGACTGCCATCTCTCTACCTCATAGTCTACTAGAACACCTGAAAAAATACGCCCCCCAAAGGGCTTTGATCTTTAAAAAGCAAAATGAAGGACTAACATATTCCTAGTGCTTTCATTATTATTTCTGTTTTTATATCTTCTGCAAAGGTGGAAGCAATATGGAAAAGCCGGGATTCCATCCTCAGGAACACAGGTCTCTTTATTCATGGGGAGACACACTCAAGTAACATCCTAGTCCACACGGAACGCAGAAGTTACTGAGTTGCAATGAACACCTAAAAAAAAATTTACCGGGGGGGGAAAAAAAGGGAAAAGCCGGGTGACAGACTTTCTGCACTTGATTAATAAAAACATCTCAGGCGCTACTCCCACGAGAGACACTCTCCAATTCACTGAGGAACGGAAGGTTCTTATCTCAGCAAAGTGTCCGTGGCCTGCAAAAATCAGTGTGGACTCAACTGTCCTAAAAAAGAAAAACAGAACAAACATTTGGTAAGTCTCCACTAGGTCATTCTCTTCCTCTCCTCTTTTGGAGACCTGTGCATCACACCAAACTGTTCATTTCACTCCCACCCCCTAATTAGGTTTAGGAGAAAGACCAACAGATGGACACTAATTTTTGAGGCACTATTAACTACTAGCAAATGTAGGAGGCGAAAAAAGTAGCTTAAAGTTGGGTAATCTAACCTTGTGAATATTTAAATATCAAGATTAGTCTGGCATGAATCATTTCAAGTAACCGAAATAATGGTTCGATTTGCTCATCGTGCAAATATGGCCAGTTAGAAGACAGCAGCAAAGAAAGGTAAGATTTGAGTGTTAAGCATATTAAATGGCAACAATAGATTCTCGGATCTCAGTCCACTGAGAGCCAGTGGTCACACCAATTAAATAAAAACTGCAAAGCCACTGGTATTGGGTTTCGCAAATTCACCTAATACTTTGCTGGGGTTTGTATCCAGCCGCAGAATGGCCATGGCCAGGGGAATAGTCAACGTTATGTAATACTTGGAATCCTGGAGCAGGGGGAATTCGGGTAGTATTAAATAGATTCTCATGGCTTCGACATCTGGTGGTGAACTGGACAACTGAGGAATCAGGCAACTCTCAAAGCTGTTCAAGATCTGTACAAGAGAAAAGAATACTGAGAAATTCTAACATGCCTGAGATCTAGTTACCTTATCTCTAAATTCATAAGCTATTCGATAGACTCTCCACTCTCACTCACTCAGTATGCACTGAGGGTGCTCAGGAGATATATCAGTGGAATGAAAAGCCAAAGATCCCCAGCCGTGCAGACCTTACTCTGGAAGGGCATTTCCTCAGAAAGAGTTAAGCTCAGAAGAAAGTTAAAGATAGGTCAAATTCCCAAAGTGAACATTTTAGAGTTAAGATTTATACAAGATTTTTGCCTTTTTATCTTACTCTTTTGTTTCTCTTGAAAGTTGAATTACTGCAGTGCAAAAATGCATTTTTAAAAATATACTCTGTAAATGTAAAGAACTTACCTGTTCTAGAATCATGGAGTGTTGAGAGCTCATTAACTTCTCAAATAACACTCTCGTTGAGTTCAGGTCAATCCCAGGGATTTTGGGACTTGTTTTAAAATGTTCATCAATTCTAAACAAAAATGTTGAAAGTGTGTAATAAAAGAAAAACAAAGCAAACACTCTGACAGGAATTAGAAAAGGGAAACAAAATAGTCTGTCTCTACTGATCGGATTTAAAGTGGATCTAGCAGACAAGCTGCATAAAAATACTACACTTCAACAAAGCCCAACAGAATCAAGCTCTGGAACCCCTTCTTCAAGATGATCTTAAAATTTTCAAGTGTTTTTTTTTTCTTCAATTCAAAGTACAAGCAAGGATCATCATTTCAGTTTGAGGCTATCCTGAAATTTATAAGCAGAGTGTTATTTCCCTGATTTACTCTTGCATTTTTGCCTTTTTCTGTAATTGTGGTACACTGACCTAGATGTAGATGCTGTGCCAAGGGGCAAAACACATCCCCAGTGCAAACTGGCCCACTCATCAACAAATGGCAGGTAGAACAAACTTCGTTTAAAGCTTTTCTTAATAATTTTTTAAAAAAATCAGATCTACAACAAATACAAAGCTAATGTCTCTCTGAGTTTACACAAGGGATACAATTACATACACCCAAGGACTAATTCACTGCTACTGTTTTTAACTTCCTAGCAACTAATCATTTTTTCTAACCTTAAATAAATCTTAGCCTTTTAGAGACTTAGAGAATATCTCTTTTAAATTCCTACTCTTGAACATTACCACATCTATTAATTACAAAAGAACTATCTATTTGCAAAACAGGCTACTGTTTATGAGTAATGGACACATTCAAATAGTTTTAACACCATCTGACAGCAATGTTGTAATTTATAAAAATATAAGTCGAGTTTCTAACATTAAAAAAAGTCATAATTATATGTATTGAAACCTAAATGGTCAAATAAAGAGATGCTTGGGCTTTGTTTGTTGGGTCTTTTGTTGTTATTACTCTAAAAATAAATCTACCCCAAACACAGAAATTAATTCTGGTGTCCTTTATGTAACCTTCCATATGCAGAGATATTTACTGCCATACTGTTAAGAAAAAACAATATTTTATCTAAATGTATTTATGCTTTGTAAAAGTGGTCTTCACTTTAATTGGTTTCCTGTGAGGCATTCTGCATAAGCTACATAAGCAGGAGTCCTGAAATAGCACAGTTGTCAGTTAAAAAAAAAAAAAAAAAGGCTTTACCCATTTATCTCTATGGAATTTATGAAACTAAAGATGAATAACCTAACAAATCTGGCCAAGGGCCATTCCAAACCTTCATAAAAACCTATCCTTCTAGAACAAGGTTTCTCAGCCTTGGTGCTATTGACTTTTGGGGCCAAATAATTCTTTCTTGGGTGGATAGGATTGTGAGGTGCTTGGCAGCATCCTTGGTCTTTACCCACTAGATGCCAGTAGTATACCCCCCCCATTGGAACAACCAAAAAGTGTCACCAGACGTTGCCAAATGTCCCCTCGGAAGATAAATCAGCGTGGTTGAAAACCACTGTCCTAAAAGACCAACATCAGCACAATACAGAACAGTTTTCCCTGGAGGAAAATGCTAAATGTTAAATCTGAAATAAACTGGATGAGCTCATCTCAGCTGCCCTAATAATACAAGTAAATGGCTTGGCAATCTCTAGCTGTAACTGAAGAGTTTCTGAAGTGACCTCTTGCAACCCAGTCAGGGACATACATTTTTGGTGGGGGAGGGAGTGGGATTCACACACTGAACCAAATTCTAAATCTTCTTGGGATTTCATTCACCTGGTCACTGGCAAAAAAGGACTGAGAAATGATCAGGACTTGGGATCACCGAAGATCAAAACCCATGACAAGAACCTTCTGCTGCATGAGGTTCCTGAGGGGGATATATGCAGAAGTGATAAGGCCAAGCAAGGAAACACTATTTCCTACCTGGAAAGTCAGCCCAAATGTAATTTCCTGGTGAGCTGAGCTAGACCTAAGGCCAAGGAGCTCCCAAAGCTTCCTTGGAACATCCCCCTAAGCTCACTCTTTTTGAGAAAAGAAAAACCTTTGGGCAGCAATCCAATGAAACTGAGATTACTTAAAGAACTAAGAATTTAAAACAAATAGGGTATACATGTTGGGGGTAACATTTTAGAACACCCTAAGAAATCCTGCTATTGATTACATCAACTCTCTCTGAGATAGTCTCACTCTTTGCCCATCAGGCATGAATCAGCGTTGCCCTTCCTGACATCCTCTCGTTCATCATTAGGCATTCCAATTTGTGCACAAATCATCAGCTTATCCGCTAAACGAAGGCCAACCACCCTCAAAGAGAACAGGAGTCTCTCACGGCCTTTGCTGAGTAAGTATCTGAATCACATGTGGGTATTTTTTTAAGATTCTAAATCACTTACTTTTTTTCAAGAAAACTTCCATTCCAACAGGCTGCGGAAGATAAGATCTGAACAACACCACTGCTCAGAAAGAAAAAGGTAGGTAAGCCTTTAATAATTACAAAGAAATGGTTATTCAAGCCCAACAACAGGTTAGTCATCTATCCCAGGATTTCATTAACAGCAGCTTTCCTACCCAGATGAATCCTTGGAAAATGTACATTTGCTGTGGAGAAACATTGTGTCTCAAAATGGACAAGTACTTAAATTTTCCACAAGTTGTGTTAAAATCAAAAGTACCAAAGCTACTGAAAGAACGACTCTTGCACCTGATAATGATCTTGAACATTCTTCTACCATCAACCATCTAAGATATTCCCCGGCTCATCTCCAAACATATAATCACAAAAGAAAAGCTGAGCTCTTATCTCCCAAACACAGAAATTGTCTTTGCAAAATAATAAATGAACAACTATTTCCTTTTATTGTGTTTCTTATCTGAGAAAGAAACTGAAAATAAGTGAAATGAGTGTTTATTCCTATTACCTAGATAACAGAGGTTCTGAGAAAACAGCTACTTTCTGAGGACCCAGAAAGAAACTGTGTGTGAAGAGGCCTGGACCCTCTCAGTTAGTATATGGAAAAGGGAAGGAATACAACAAAAACATGGTTAAGGAGGGGGTTGCAATAACTTCCGGTAATGATAGAATCTGGGTCAAGAAAGTTCTCTAGAGATCATTTCTCCCGTCCCCTCATTTTATAAATAAGAAAACGAGAATGAGTAAACTGTCAAGGCCCCAGCAAAAGGGAAGCCACCAGGCGCCGGGGTGGCTCAGTCACTAAGCCTCTGCCTCAGCTCAGGTCATCATCCCAGGGTCCTGGGATCGAGCCCCACATCGGGCTCCCTGCTTGCCGGGAAGCCTGCTTCTCCCTCTCCCACTCCCCCTGCTTGTGTTCCTGCTCTCACTATCTCTCTCTCTGTCAAATAAATAAATAAAATCTTCAAAAAAAAAAAAAAAGGGGGAAGCCACCCACCCCTCCCTCGGTGAGTTTAGTCCCCTTCCCTTACCCCTACAACCTCCCAGCCTGAATTCCCCGTCAGAGCCACCTAAGGTTAGAGAAACTCTGAGGACATGAGCTGCTTGAGGGCATTCCCAATGATCCCCTGGTGCACCCCAAAGTTTAGGGCCCTGGTCATTTGCCCTACTATAATCTATGTCATAAAGCAAGATGTATTATACGCATTTAGTGTATACCACTGAGTACACAGAGTGTGATTCATTCATTCCCAAATATTAGATTCTGCAGAAAAATGGAAATGCTAAGGAAAGTCAATGAAAATGCATAAAAATGTGCGGGACAAAATTCTCCTTTAAAATAAACTTGATAAAAGGCCTCAATCCTTTTTACTTTATTTTCTCAACCTGACATTAAATTACCATCTCAGCTAATCATTTTCAATATGAAAATGCTAGAAATTATTCAAGATGAGGTAAGATAACAGCTGTCTTACTTTTGGGATGCTCTGGGATATGCATATGAAGAAACTCTAGAGGGTAAACAACCATAACACTGAGCTTTTTTTTTAGCAGAAAGGCCAACTCATACCTTCATCGGTGAGGATTTTTAAGATCCGAACAAGGTAAGTTTAAGGGACACACTCTGAGAGAATGGGGGGAACATTATGTTATCCGGGGCTAAGGACACCAAATCCTCAAGAAATAAGTGGCAAAAAAAATGATTCCCTAAAATAAAAATCTCCACATATATTTACCACCTCATATGGAAGTAAGGAAAATTACTAAACTAGAACATTCCAATATACTCTGGAAAAAATAAAATGAAAACAAGCAGCCACATACTTGATTGTATTTGCATTGTTGTGTTCTGAGAGTTTTTGTCTCCAAACTGCTATGGTTTCATCATTTATTAAACTGGTGTAATGTGCTTGGTTCATCGTCCGGAAGTCAACAGCAGGGGAAGAATTCTGTAAAAAAGAGAAATTATGTAGGATGGATCTTTTCTCTTTCTGCTGACATAGTCTCCATTTTGGGTTTCACAGGAGCTGGGGGGCACTGCCCACATCCCCCTCTTGACTCCCTCAGCTGCTGAGAGTGTCAGCTCCTGACAGCTCCCAGCTGGGCTGCTCTCCGGAACCGGGGCTACTGGTTCAGGCCTTCAACATCCGGCAGCAAGGAGAGGGAGAGTACAAAGGCCCCTTGCCTCCACTCAGGACTGGTAAAGAGCCATCCCAACTTCAGAGCTCCCAAGGAGACTGGCTGAGGCCTCTGTTACACTGACCTGCAGTTTCTCCCTCTGCCCAATCCTGCCTCCTTCATCCCTAAATAGATGCCCTTTCTAGAGCACACTACCCCTAAAAACTTTCTCAACATAAATCTCAGTCTCAGAGACTGTTCACCAGAGAAACAACCCCAATATGGCTTTTCCACACTTCTTTCCCCTCTGCTTTGAATCACTGTAACATCAACGTTTTTAAGGTATTAATTGTTTGCCATAACTATTCACCAAACTCCGACAAAATATATTATTAGGGGCGCCTAGGTGGCTCAGTCATTAAGCATCTGCCTTTGGCTCAGGTCATGATCCCAGGGTCCTGGGATTGAGCCCCGCATCGGGCTCCCTGCTCGGCGGAGAGCCTGCTTCTCCCTCTCCCACTCCCCCTGCTTGTGTTCCCTCTCTCGCTGTGTCTCTGTCAAGTTCAGTTATAATGTATAGTGCAAACAATCTATGAAAACTTAATGCCTCTTAATTTCTTGTTCCAAGTATATAGGTATACATTTATAAGAAAGGTGGCAGAAAGGACATGTCAATAATGGCCTTGAAAATTCCCAGTGCTGCACAGCATTATACATCCTTTATTCAGAGAGATCTAAAAAAAATATAAGCACTTTCACTTTCTAAAATGTATCTTATTCACTGATATTTCCCAAATCCTGTTCTTGATCTAGAACTAAGAAAAAGTTGAAAGTGCCTTATACCCCCATAACTGCCACTAGGAAAGAGAGAAAAATTATATTAAACCATTCATCCATCAATTCATAAAATGATCTTTTTTCCTCCTTTGTATCGACACAAAGAAAGACAACTTCCAAAGTAAATTTTCTTGGTTACTTCCCCATAGTTGTGAGTTAAGATATCATAATAAGGGGAAAGGAAGAGGGCACGTAACAAACAACAAATCGATGTTTGCCAATGTTTTTGATTATCTGGGTCTTGATCATTACTTTACTAAAATGGCCATGGACATCTATGAAAGAACAAAAGTCATCTTGAATGACACAGAGGAAAATCACAAGACAAAATGGACACTTGAGAACATACAAGCAAGATTGCTTCTTCATCCTGGCCTTAAAACCACTGTTATCTACATTTTAATTACTCTCCCCATTCACAGGGGTAGCTGAACAGACTCTAACACATACAATAAAATAAAAACATGGAACTATTTTCTCATTCTTCATCGTATGTCCAATAAACTACAGGTGACCTGAATGAAGTATAATCTCAGAATCACTTAAGGACCCAAGAAAAGGTTATCAATTTTCTATGCCTTCTAATTATATACAGGCCAAAAAAATTTTTTTTGATCTAGGGTCAGTGTTTCCCAACTTTGGATCACCAGAGTTTTCAAAAATCTCGATGGCTAAGTCACACTCCAGACCAATTAAATCAGAATCTCTAGAGACATCAGTGTTTTTTTTAAAAGCCCCTAGGTGATCTCAAAGGGCAACCAAGGTTGAGAATAACTGTTGAGAAAAAGAGAATTATGGCACCTAGCAGGCTTGCAGGCACGTGAGCGCAAACACACACACACACACACAAGCTCACCTAACATCCCAACCACATTCCCTCTTCAATCCTACCCAGCAAACAACATGAAAGGAGAAGGAGGGGCTGTGCTTTGCACTCACTGAACTGCCAAGACGTGGAGTCCAATGTAGCAAAGCAGTATCTGTACATAACTCCCCCCTCCCCTCATCTACCTCAGACCTGGCATTAAGTGAATGAGTCGCATTTATAAAAATGGAGCCTATCACAATACAGATGCTTTCTGTTAGGTCGTTAAGTGATTCTTCAAGTGTTATGGTAACGGGGTAAACACATGATTTGATCAGTCTCTGTGTCTAAACAAGTATCTCTGCTTAACAGTGTAAGTAAATGTGTACAGGCTTCACTTTTAAAAAGAAAGAGCAATACCTTCCTAAGTGATAGTCTATTTTTCTTTTTCTTTTTTGTTATCTTACATTTTTAATGCATACCACTCTTACCAGTTGTTTAACCTTTAACTGCCCTATTTCTCTAATATGACATTATTTTATATCCTTTTCATCAATGTTTTCTTTTCCAGTCCCAACAGTGCTAATTACAATAATTTTAAATCCAATCACTTAGACCAGATACCATATTGGCTTTCATAGGAAAATTAAAATTGGATAATATTATTCAAGTCAATTTCTTAGGGAAATGAATACTTCAAACTCTACTTATGGACAAAGTTACCATCCTGCAGAGATTCGGTGCTTTTCATGTTTCATTTCACTGGCATTTTGAAGAAACGAAAAATAATCTCAGTCTTCCTCAAGATTTCTCTGTGAAGCACTGAAGCTGGGCCTAAAATAGGTCTAAAGCAGCAGTTCCAAATCACCCCAGATGGCAGCACTAAACAGAACTTTCTCCAGGCTCCTGACCTGGAAAATATCTAGTTGTCAGTTTCCACTGTCCAACCTGCAGCCTCGGGCTCCAGCACAACCTCTTCTACCAAATCACGGAATTATACTGACTAGAAGGCAAGAACATTGTGTATTTAAAGATGGCAGAGTATCAGATGAATGGGGAGAATTTCCAGGACTCAAAGGGGCCCCTTGTCTCCACAGTTCCTATTTTCTTCCCAACCAATTCTGATTCCTCTATCATCACAAACAGCCTTTCCCTGCTCTTCCAGAGAGGATAAGGATCTATGCGCCACATATGGTTGGTCCTCCCTACATGCTGGTTGAGTAAAAATGGGTGGGCGGAGGGGAGGGGGGCGGGGAAGCACAAAAGCCAGGAAGGGAGTGGAGGGCAGAAAACAAATCTGTGTCCCAGGTTTCAGAATGATTTCCCTTGTCCAGGAGGAGGGGAGGGATTACAGCTCTGTCACAGATTACCTGGACCACAGGCTCCTCTACCTTTAACCCTGAAAGATACCGGAACGTCATTCTTTCTGACTTACCCACTACAGTGACACAGGAGACAATGTGAAATATTTGTGTGGTGCTATGAGCAGATGATAAATAATAAAGGATATCTGAAAACTGCATCATCTCTTTTATATTTACTATATACTCAATCACATCAAACAAACCCACTAAGTTCTCAAGTACCTAGTATTTGTTGCTACCTAATGGGGAAGAAAGGGAAAATCAAATAATGCCAAACTAAGTGCAAATTCTCTAGGCCTCCTTAAATATCTTTTGGAACAAATGTAGACATAAACAAATAATTTTAAATTATAAATTAGAACTATGATTAAAATACCAGGAAAGTTATTGGCACTTCAAGGAAGCAAAATGGAGAGAACGTCTTCCAGGTCCAGTTGGCTTACCTTAATAAGATAAAATTGGTAGAAACAGAGTAATATTGCTCTCATGTAATTATTTATTAAAATAAATACTGGTTCACCATTATTCCACCCCCAAAATAATAGTAGGAAGAATTTTTTACCTCATATTTGGAGCAAAGTACAAAAGTTTGGTCTCCTCCAGAGAAGATCTGCTTAACAATATGATATTTAAAGCGATCTGTCAAAAAAATTTTCAAGAGCGTATTTTTCAGTAATTAAACTTTTTCCTTGATCCCCTTTTCTAATATTCCAAAATATGACTCAGACTGGTTTCCTATCCATTTCATTTATGTCAGAGAAGAAACCTTCTCCCCTCGCTCTCTGCCCCAAAACTGTTTCTACTTCAATTAAAAATAAATGGATACAAAATGGTATCCTCCCCTCCAACTCTACCCCCATCCGTTCCCCAACTGCAAGCTAATCCTGACGTTGTTTCAATTCTTCATTCTAATCTTTCCAGCCACTAATGTGAAATTTAAAAGTCACTAATATCAACAGTAACATGCCTAAGAAATAACTGAACATCTGAGTGTGGTGTTCTTTAGCCCCTTCAGGATGAAGCTTGTCATAGAAGAACCTCCGTTTCCTACACCCTGCTTTATCTTCCGTCATGCTGATTCCACGGTAACCCTCCAATACCACCACATTGTTTTCATTCCTAATATACCGCACTCTCCCCTATCTCTGTATCTTTTCCTTCCACCACCCCCCCTGCACACTGTGCTTTCCACAATGGTGCCCTCCTAGAGCACAGTTGCCACGGTGCTCCTGCAAATTGTGTGATTCTGTGGTACTCACCACTGCCCACTCCCTCACAGTCCTCTACCTGGCTAACTCCAAATCAGCCTTTAAGACACAGCTCAAACTTCCTCTAATCGGAATACTCCTTGATGCCTTCCTCTGTGCTCCCACATTCCCATGAAGGGTCCTAAAACCACAGCATTTACATAATGAATTGAAATTTACCTATTTACGTTATAAAATCATTTTGGCAAACATCCAAACACAAATTTATGATCACACAAGTTAGGTTCTAATTAAACTTCAAAAATTTGTGATTTCAAATTAACCTATACAACACTTGAGTTTATGAAATTGCTTTATTTCTTCAACACATGCATTCCTGGCATGTTTACAATGCCTTGGCGTGAAAGAAATTCACAAATGACAGAGAAGAGGACACCTAGCCATTCTTTCACTTTTGGGAACATCATCAAAACTGAATCTTATTTATTTTATATTTCAAGTTCCACTGCATTTTTAGAGGCTCATATATTCTTTCCATAAATCTTTCTTGACTGAGAAGTCTGTGCCAGGCCTTGTGCTGTGTGCCAGATTTACAAAGAAGACTCAGTCCCTGCACTTAAGTTTATTATGATCCAGTAGGTAACTTATGGTAGTTATTGCTTAAAAAAATCCTAATCAAGCCATAAGACACTTTATAGTCTTCAAAATCAAGTTATTATTAAATCACACTTCTTTTTTGGGGCACGTGGGTGGCTCAGTCATTAAGCGTCTGCCTTCGGCCCAGGGTCCTGGGATCCAGCCCCACACCGGGCTCCCCGCTCAGTGGGAAACCTGCTTCCCCCTCTCCCACGCCCCCTGCTTGTGTTCCCTCTCTCGCTGTGTCTCTCTCTGTCAAATGAATAAATAAATCTTAAATAAATAAATAAATAAATCACTTCTTTTTAATGACTCTCCAAGCTTCTTGTCAGACACTGGATTTATTATTTCAAGTCATTCATACTGAGTGACTGCCTCATCTTGATTTCCAATGAAATGGACAATGTGCTATTTAACTATTTTTTAAGAGAAGAAAACAATGGCATAAAAAGAAATCATGTCATGTTATGACCAGAATAGCAAAAGCAAAAGGAAAGTAACAGCATAAGCATTAAGCGCACAGGTTCTAGAATGAGGCAGAGCTGGGTTTAATTCCTGCCCCCAGAATCTACGTGGTGTTGGATGAGTTACTTAACCTCCTTACACCTCAACTTCCTCATCGCCAACATGAAATAATAACCACTAATTCTTAAAGTTGTTTTCAGTGCTTAGCATAAGTAATGGAGCTTGGTTAAGTATTCAATAAACATTAACTTTCTTTATCAGCAATAATAATAAATAAAATTTATACACCACTACCAAGGTCCTTAGGGCCAAAATAACATTTTTTTTGCTTAATCTCAATTGAGATCTCTAGGATCTCAATTATAGAACCTCATGCATAGTATCTACTCAAATAATTGTTGATTGATGGTAAAAGATCTCATATTCATTTCCTCCAAAAGACTCCAAGGTAAAATATAGATATATGTTCTATAAACAATTTTTTGTTATCATTTAAAATACCATTACATTCCACTGAAAATCACTCTTACCGGCTCTGGCTGAAAGCTGGCCACTATGAGAGGCCCAGTAACCTTTCACAGGGGATGGGCATTTAACATTACAAGTGTGTCCCGTTCCTAATTGACCTCTTGCTCCACAACCAAATGCATAGATGAGTCCAGAAGAAGGCACGAAGGCTAGGGTGTGTTGTCTGGGGAAAAATAAATTCACTTATCAGCATAGTTTCTACCACTAGGGTACATTCAGACTGACTTTTAACCCCCACACGTGAGCACAGCAATGCCTACGGGTGCCCCCCAGAAATCCCACCCTACACTGACTTGTGACTGTTTTTGCAGTGGCTGGCTCTCTGTAATCTCTGAGACTCTAGGCAATGAGGAAGGTGGCAAGATGAGAAAAAGGCTGAATGGCCTGCTGCATTAGGCCTTTGAGATGACAGGGAAGAAGCAGGGTAGACCAGGCAAAATTTCCAAAAAGTTCTTTGAGGCTCTCTCACTTTCCTTTCTTCATGTCTTCCTCCCTGCTAGTCTTTATCCCAAAAGAAGTCTCATGTCCCCATCTTGCTACACTCATCTAAAACCCATCCTTGCCACACTTTACTCAGATCAAACTTTCTCCAAACTTTCACTGTAGCTGTGTACGCAGTTAAGATCTCTTAAAATGCTGGTGGTTAGAGGGGCGCCCTGGTGGCTCAGGCAGTTAAGCGTCTGCCTTCAGCTTAGGTCATGATCCCGGGGGTCCTGGGATTGAGCCCTACATCAGGCTCTGTGCTCAGTGGGAAGTCTGCTTCTCCCTCTGCCTCTCCGCCTGCTCATTCTCTCCCTCTCTTTTTAGATAAATAAAATCTTAAAAAAAAAAAAAAAAATGTTAGTCATTAGGTCTAACCACATGCTCTGTCATTACAAAGACAAGATTCATTTCAAGGTCTTAACAGACACTAGGAAGCTCTTCAGGGCACTCACCTGCCACAAGCAATCTGCGTTACTTCACTGCCCATCAGCTCCAGAACTCTTCTTGGATTAACCTCATCATTCATGGAATCATGTCCAAGTTGCCCACAGGAACCCGCACCAAAGGTAAACACACCTCCACTCTAACAAGGGACAAACATGACATGACTGCATTGTATCTCTGAGTTTGAGTATATTCCTCAAAAAGCCTCTGTACACGAGATTCATATCACAACAGTCTGTGCAAGAACACGACACTCGCTTGATCCTTCACCAAAATGCCTCTTTTGGAATGTTCATTAAGTAGAAAAATAATTAAAAAAAAAAAAAAAGAAATTAAGACTACATCTTTATGGAACAAAGACAGCACTGCTCAAGGGACCATGTGCCATATGTAAATTTTGAAAGTTGTTTAGAAGTACACTGATGTGCTAGGAAGCAAAACAAAATAAGGAGAAACAGAGATAGGTGAAATGAAATGATTCTGCACAATCGTTCATATCTAAGAAATTAAATGCTCCACAAACTCCTTGTAAGTTAGCTACTTTTTTAACAACTGTACTTGAACAAATGCTAAGGCATTTTATTGAAGTGAATCTGTAACAGTGTTTGTTCAACATAAAAATACATTTTCATTCTCTCTGCATGTGATAGTTTTAGAAAAAATAGGTTGATAATTTTAAGACATTAAGTACATTGCTCCGTATTTTTCACACATTTAAATTGTTTTAAAGGAACACAGAATGTTGCTATATACTATATTTTAAGGTTATTTATACTGAACTATTTTTAAACACCATCACTACTCTAAAAGATACTATCAAAACGAATCAAGTAATAATCATCATCTGTGCCATACCCCACACCAAAGCATCACAGAACAAACCAAAACACTCTGAGTCCTTACCTTTGTGAGGACTGCTGTGTGTTCTTCTCCACAACTAATATAGACGACTTTTTGTGTTCGTAGGAGTTTCACGTGGCAAGGAGACTCTCGATCTAAAATAAGAGAAAAATCAGAATGTCACTACCATTTGTCTTTGAGATGGAAATATACACAACTATTTTAGGATGAATTCTGGGTCCCCCTGGATCCCTGACTCACATATTCAGCTTCCTGCCTGTACATCCACTTGAATATCTAATAGACATCTCATTTTGAATACATCTAAAACCTAACTCATGGTTTCCCCACACTCCCCAACTCTGTCCACTCACCACCCCCAACACACACACACACACACACGTTTCCCTCAGTCCATAAATGGCAACTTCATCCTTCCATTTTTCCTCTCTTTACTTCAAGCACATACCCAGCAATGAGCAAAACCAACTGGCCCTACGTTCACAGTATATTCAAATCTGACTTTATTCCCACTGCTTCCAAACTGGTCTTCCAGCCTCCTTGGGGCCTGCGCTAGCCAAAGTTAAATTGGATCACTCTTCTCCTCAAAACATGCAGTGTCTTCCCCTTTCACTGAGGGAAGCCGAATGCTTTCCTTTGCCTTCCATGGCCCTACATCATCGGGCCTATACCACCTCTCTGACCTCCAGCCCTGCTGCTCTTCCTCTCGCTCATTCCACTCTAGACTACACCACCTATCTTCCCACATTAGAGACTCTACACATCCTGTTCCCACTGACTGAAACATTCTTTGCCCAGATAGCTACATGTCCCCATAGCTACATGTCCCCTTTTGCCCACCTGACCTCCTATAGGGCTCTGCTCAAACATCTTATCAAAAAGGCCCTCTCTGGAAACCTTATATAAAACAGGAAACTCTCCTCTCAAACCATCTGACATACTATACTTCTGCCCACCAGCATGCAGTCTCCGCTAAGTCAACAGTATTATCTGTTTTGTTCATTGCTGCACCCTTAGAACCTAACATGGGCCAGCACACAGCAGATTCTCAAGAAGCATGTGTTAAACAAATGAAAGAGGTATACACAAAGAGTTTACTTACCTTCTTCGTCACTGAGCCCTAGCTGCCCTGCATTATTCATCCCCCAGCCAAAAACTGCTCCTGAGAGAGACAAGGCAAAGCTGTGAGCTCCTCCTGCAGCCACCTGAGCCAGGGGGATGCCCTCCAGGGACCTCACCCTCTGCGGGCTGGCTTGGGAGGGGAACTCCTTCCCCAGGCCCAGCTGCCCATGGCTGTTCTTTCCCCATGTGAAGAACTGACCATCTGAAATAAAAACAGGGTAACTGGTATTACCAGACATGATACAAGTTCCTTTCACAAAAATAACCTCATTAGAGCAATACAGTTGCCCAGTAAGATCATTTGTTAGTTGCTCCCCCTCAACCTACCAAACTCTCCTGAGCGCAAGGGGCAGAGACACTTCATGCTATGAAGACTGCAAAAACCAAAACTCCCACTTGTCATTACAACAGAGAGGTAAACTGAGTCTTACTGCCCTTCAAAGGCTATTAACATTTATACAAAGAAAAGAAAAAATTAAATGTTTAAGTCAATTCAGTTGTGAAGAGGCCAATTACCAGGCTTAGATCCACTAAGGGAGCTGAACTAGTTCTAAACACACCAAGATCATGAAACCCAGGGCTCAGGAGGTCCAGCTTTGACCTGGACTATCTCACAGAGCATTGAGCATGACATGTTGGTACAGATTTCCCTTCAAATTTATTCTAACATGGAATATAGCATTGTTTGCTGACTTAGGTTTCCCTAACTCCCTCCTTTTCACTTATTTGGGAGCTTGATAGTGGAATGTCGCTTGAGAGTGACTACAGCTAAGAAAAACCAATCTTCTGTATGTTCAAGAGCACTGAGATTCAGTCCTGCCTCCTTCTCATCCTCCCCTGAGAGAGCAATGATGACCACCTTCCTCACTGTCTACGCCCTGAAAACGTATGAGCTGCACAAAGGCTGTCTCAGAAACACCACTGTCCAACAGGAGTGCATAGACCCTAACCAGTGAGTTAAAAGTGTCCAGTTAGATAACACCACATACAAATGCAAAGAGAAATGGTTCCCAAATTAACATAACATTAGCATACATTTCAATGTTATATTACCAGCTGCAAGAGCCAAGCAATGCCAGTTGCCACAGGAAACTTGTAATATTGTCTGCTGGTTCAGCTTTTGTATTAACCTAAAACAGAAAAGGCTTTCTTAAGAAGGCATTCACACACAAACAGTGATCAGAAATATTCCCAACAGTTGTAATAAATAACATCTTTCCTAAAAGACTTTTTTAAAATCAAATGCATAATCTTACATGATATAGTTCTATTAGGTCTTTCACTAACTTCCTACCTCTTAGGCAGTTACTATTAAGAACAAAACAGAACAAAACAAAAAACACATCTGCACTTAAACCCATTGCAACACTCTGTTAATTACCACCTTGAAGGGGAAATGGAGTAAACGATAGAAGAGAGATCCCTAGGCATCTGGCTGCTGTCTATGTGGTTTTCAAAATGAGGGCAATGCAATGCAATGATCCAGCAATCTCACTTCTGGAGGTATAGCTAAAAGAACTGAAAGCAGGGTCCCAAAGAGGTATCTGTACACCCATGTTCAGAATAGCTTTATTCACAATGCCCAAAAGGTAGAAGCAACTAAAGTGTCCATCAACAGATGGAACAGAATGGAAAAACAAAATGTGGTGTATTCATACAAAGGAATATTAAATCAACCTTCAAAAGAATGGGAATTCTGGCATATGCTACAATATGGGTGAAACTTAAGGACATTATGCTAAGTGATATAATCCATTAACAAAGGGGCAAATACTTTATGAATGCACTTATGAAAGATATCCAGAGTAGTCAGATTCATACAAATCAAGTCTGATGCTCTTGCCAGTGGCTGGGAGAGAAGAAATGGGGAGCTGTTATTTAAGGGATAAAGACTAATTTTTGCAAGATAAATTTTTGCAATTTCTGGAGATTGTTTACACAACTATGTAAATATACTTAACACTACTGAGCTATACACTTAAAAATGGTTAGGATACAAAATTTTATGTGAGGTGTATTTTGCCACAATTTTTAAAAAATAAGGACAAAACCTAAATTCCCTAGGATGGTAAAGAGGAAGAGCGTAGAGTACTTTTCAAATCCTGCTCCTGTGGCTTGCTCATGTGAAACACAGGGACAAGAACAGTACTTACTTCACAGGGTTGTGGTAAAAAAAAAAAAAAAAAAAAATGAAAAGAAATCCATGTAATGGTGCTTGGTGCTGCCCCACAGATTTGGGCACCTGGGAATATCTCCCACTCTCTATTGTAACAGCTTGCAAGTTGCCATGATCTTCTTCATTAGGTCAAGGAGTCAGATGGACACACTCTCAGGAGAGGGGCATCTTAGAAGATAGATGCCCAGTGGGGGAGGAGGAGATTATTTCGAGTGACAAGCAGATACTACCTTTGTTAATGTTTTATTTTCTCAGATATGAAAAGATTATAAAACAGAGTTCACATATGCATTTAGTATCAAATAGAGCCCAACTATTTTTTATTGAGGTAACTGTAGATTTACATGCAGGTGTAAGAAATAATACAGAAAGAGCCCTTGTATACTTTGTCCAGTTTCCCCCAGTGGTGACACTTTGTGAAACTATGGTATAAAATCATAACCAGGAAACTAATATTAATACAATCTACAAATCTTATTCATAATTCCCCAGTTTTATTTGTACTCAATTCTGTGTATTAATTTTACCACCTGTGTAGGTTCGTGTATCCACCACCACCGTCAAGATACTGAGCAGTTTGAACACCATAAGGATTCCTCATGCTGTACTTTTATAACCACTGCTCCCCTCCCCTATCCCTAACCCCTGACAACCCCTAATCTACCCTCCATTTCTAAAATTCTGTCATTTCAAGAATGTTACATAAATAAAATCATATAGTAGGCAACCTCTTGGGATTGGCTTTTTTGCCTCTCAGAATAATTCCCTGGACATTCATCCACGTTGTACAGGTATCAATAGTTTGTAGAACCCCACTATTTTTTAAAATTGGAAAATGCATTACTGCCTAGGGGACCAATGTTTCAGAAATTTTATGCAGTAACAGCCCTTTTTTCCCTGGCCAGTTTCCACTCAAATTCCCCACGATTCTCCCTTTATGGGTCAACCACTACCCTTATCACAGTCTTCATAATCACAGCTACAGAAAGGAAGCAGGTCAAAAGAACAAAGAAACAACAGGGAAATGATAGGCTTGAGGTGGACAGGAGGGATATATAAAGAGTGCCAGCATATAATGTGTTTTACCTAAGCATCTCATTCTCTCCTCCCAGGAACTTCGTAAAGGTACACAATACGTAACTCCATTTTTAAGTTAAGAAATCAAGGCTTAGATAAGTTAAACAATTTGCCCAAGGTCACTCACCTAATTAATAATAGTACCAGTATTAGAATGGGAGGGCTGTTTGACTTCAAAGCTATGTTACTTTCCACAATACTAGGGTATGGATTAAGAAATTAATTTCAATTAAGTTTTAACGTAAAATTATACACAAACCAAAGCCTCAGAAGTCATCCTTAATTTAGACATGACTAATGAAAATTAATTGTTACTATAACAGAGGTTACTTCATTTTTAGAAATGAAATGCCACTAAAAATCTTTGAGTCTCTGGTCATCAACAAGTAAAAAATTTTTTTTTAAAGATTTTATTTATTTGACAGAGAGAGACACAGCGAGAGAGGGAACACAAGCAGGGGGTGTGGGAGAGGGAGAAGCAGGCTTCTCGCTAAGCAGGGAGCCCGATGCGGGGCTCGATCCCAGGACTCTGGGATCATGACCTGACCCGAAGGCAGACGCTTAATGACTGAGCCACCTAGGCGCCCCAACAAAGTAAAATATTTTTGTCAGTGACGTTATGAATCTTCTCCTTAATAGTCACATAATTTCATTAAAATATATATAGTGCCCTTTTTTCTTATTGCCACTCTCTCTCTTCCCCAAAATTCAACTAATTTTTGGAAAAATGAATCCAAAATATTACCTGTTCTAAGTCAGGAAATGAATCAAATCACTCTTACCTCCATGTTCCTCTTTTCCTTAAAACAGCTTTTGATTAAAGTTACAAAAATCTAAGAAGGGCAAAAAAGGAAGAGGAAGAAGAGTATTTTGTCCTTTAAAGGGGACAATAATTGGGCAGGGGAGGAGAGGCCATTTATTAAACAGCCTTGTAATAAGCAATAAATGTGCTGGACACCCTTAACAACGGTGATGCAAAAATGAATAATCCAGGTCTCATGTCATCAAAAGTTCCCAGCTTTGTCTGACAAATAGTCATTAAATAAACAATTACAGTGAACATGACAAGTACAACAGTAGGGGTGTGCTCTATGTTTGTAATATAAAAGGGCAGGAATTAAGTGACGGAAATAAACTAGTGGCCTCTTTGATCACCAAGAACCTCCACAAAATGAGACTTCACCCCCTAAGAAAAGCACCTGGAAGTAACTTCAGTATTTTGGATGTTTACTTAGTGCTGAAGCATCTGTTAGATACTTTATTAAATCATCTAAGATTCAGAAATTAAATAAGTATTTGAGTCTCAAAACCATATATTAGTATTTTGTGTTACAAAAAATTTTTGGGGTTGCCTGGGTGGCTCAGTCGGTTAAGCATCTGCCTTCAGCTCAGGTCATGATCCCAGGGTCATGGGATCGAGCCCCGCATCGGGCTCCCTGCTCGGCGGGAAGCCTGCTTCTCCCTCTCCCACTCCCCCTGCTTGTGTTCCCTCTCTCGCTGTGTCTCTCTCTGTCAAATAAATAAATAAAGTCTTTAAAAAAAAAAAAAAGAAAAGAAAAAACTTCTGTATATTTGGTATTTTAGCTGTTCGTAATGCTCATAATGGCTTTTATTAGAAAACGGGTCAAACTTTTGATTCTAGTTTAGAGTCCTTAATTGAGTAATTGATTTAGGCTTACAATTTTAAGTTAAAGGTTAGTAAGTCCAGCAAGAGAAAAGATGCTTTTTTTATTCAAACATTTATTGAATTCCAAACACTATGCTAACAACTAGGTTACTAGAATAAATAAAGTACAATTCCTGAACAACTCACATTTTTTAACTGGAGACAGACACTTGTATAAATAATTACAATTTTTGTGATAAGTGCTATAAAGTATAAGGCACAGTAGTGGCACCCCCCCCCCCAAAAAAACAAACCAAAAAACAAAAAAAACAAACCAGCAATTAAATAAAGAAAGCAGAACCATAACAAGGATTCTAACAAAGCAAGAGCAGGAAAGAGTATTTATAAAACTGACATCTGAAAACTCAGATTCCTGTCTGTGACATTCTTACCTGGGCACTGCCACCGAATCCTCGGTAGTCATGAGTCCTAGTTGACCATCACTCCCTGCACCCCAAGAAAACAGCTGGCCCCGGTCACTGAGGGCCAGGCTGTGCGACTCGCCACATGCCACATGGACAATGTGCTGATCTGCCAAAGCTCCAATTTGCTCTGAAAGAGACCAAACCAAGGAGGAAAATGTAGAGCCTAGAAATAGGAATCACACAAGACTTTCTTACACAGAATTATCCTTCTAGGCAGTTTCGTTTTTCACAAAGAACCACTAAATCTGTATATTTATAGGGATTATAAATGTCATACATTTCTACAAGCTATCAGTTTAGAGCCCAGCTACACTGGGTAGCATGTATGACTGCAGCACATACATCCCAGGTATTCCCCCATGAGCCTGGTGCTTCTCTCCAGGGAGAAGCCTGAGGTTTACTGTGGGAAGATACTGAACCAGAGAGGCTCAAATGTGAGTGGGAATGAGGCATATTACTTAAACCAGTGGGACTGGTAAAATTCTGCTTGGGAACAGTAAGACTCCTTTCCCAGAGCCCTCCCTCCCTAATCCAGAAAATACCTTTCTCCCCAAGGTTCCAGAACACAGCCTCATACATAATATCTAGCCAAGAAAAAGGAGGATTTCTCTGAAAAAAAAAAAAAAAGGCCCAAAAGAGAAGATCCACAGATACTGACATCTGTGGGTCCCCCAATGAAATGTCCAGCTTCCTGTGAGTTAACAAGCTTTGCCCTCACACAATTCCACTCACATTCTAGAACCGCACTCTTAAATATAAAAGGCTGGGCACAGCACTTTCCTCACATATGAGGAAAATGCTAACATGAAAGAAAAAAAAGAAAAAAAAAAAAGAGAAAATGAACTCAGAAGATAAGGATCATGCTGGGAGCAGAAAAAATATTTAAGCTGTTAGAGAAATAGAAGAAGATAAGGACCATTCAAACATTTGAGGAACAAAATCATCTTAGAAAATGAAAATATGGCAGCATGAATTTAAAGACAAAAACCTTTCAAAAGCAGATTGGGAAATAAGAATTGAAGAAATTCCCACAACTATATGGTCAACTAATCTTCAAAAAAACAAGAAAGAATATCCAGTGGAAAAAATCTCTTCAACAAATGGTGTTGGGAAAACTGGACAGCAACGTGCAGAAGAATGAAACTGGACCATTTTCTTATACCATACACAAAAATAAATTCAAAATGGATGAAAGACCTAAATGTGAGACAGGAAACCATCAAAATCTTAGAGGAGAATACAGGCAACAACCTCTTTGACCTTGGCCAGAGCAACTTCTTACTAGACATGTCTCCAGGGGCAAGGGAAACAAAAGCAAAAGTGAACTATTGGGACTTCATCAAAATAAAAAGCTTCTGCACAACGAAGGAAATAGTCAACAAAACTGAAAAGCAACCTACAGAATGGGAGAAGATATTTGCAAATGACATAGCTGATAAAGGGTTAGTATCCAAAATCTATACTTATCAAACTCAACACCCCAAAACCAAATAATCCAGTTAAGAAATGGGTAGAAGACATGAATAGACATTTTTCCAAAGAAGACATCCAGATGGCTAAGAGACACATGAAAAGATGCTCAACATCCCTTGGCATCAGGGAAATACAAATCAAAACCACAATGAGATACCACCTCACACCAGTCATAATGGCTAAAATTAACAAGTCAGGAAACAACAAATGTTGGCAAGGATGTGGAGAAAGGGGAACCCTCTTACACTGTTGGTGGAAATACAAACTGGTGCAGCCACTCTGGAAAAGAGTATGGAGGTTCCTCAAAAAGTTAAAAAGAGAACTAACCCTATGATCCAGCAATTGCACTACTAAGTATTTACCCAAAGGATACAAAAATACAGATTCGAATGGTTACATGCACCCTGATGTTTACAGCAGCATTATCAACAATAGCCAAACTATGAAGAGAGCCCAAATGTCCATCAACTGATAAATGGATAAAGAAGAAGTGGTATATACATACAATGGAGTATTACTCAGCCTTCAAAAAAAAAAATGAAATCTTGCCATTTGCAATGATGTGGATAGAACTAGAGTGTATAACACTAAGTGAAATAAGTCAGTCAGAGAAAGAGAAATACCATATGATCTCACTCATATGTGGAATTTAAGAAAGAAAACAGATAAAGATATGGGAAGGGGGGAAAAGTAGAAAGGGGAACAAACCATAAGAGCCTCTTAAAAATAGAGAAAAACTGAGGGTTGATGAAGGGAGGCGAGTGGGGGACGGATATTAAAGAAGGCACTTTTTGTGATGAGCACTGGGTGTTGTATGTAAGTGATGAATCACTGAATTCTACTCCAGAAACCAATATTGCACTGTATGTTAACTAAAATTTAAATTAAAAAAAAAAAAGAATTGAAGAAATTTTCTAAGAAATAGAACAAAAAGACAAAGAACAAAACAGAGGGGGTTAAAAAAGAAAGAAATGAGGGGATTATTTCAAGAGGTCCAATAATGGAAAAATAAGAACTCCATAAAGAAGATGGGGAAAATACAAGGTAAAAACATTTCAAAGAAGAAATACAAGAAAAGTTCTCATAAGGACTTAAATTTCACATTGATAGGACCTATGAAGGACTCAGAATAATGACTGATGAAAGACCTACTTCAGAGGACTTCATCTTGAAATTTTAGAACACCAAAAAAGACTCTAAAAGTTTCTAGAACGGAAAACAATTTATATACAATAGAACAGGGATCAGAATGGCATTAGATTTCTCAGAAGCAATACTGAAAACTAGAAGACAATGGAGCAATGCCTTCACAATATTGAAGGAAAATGACCTCCAACTGAGAATTCTATATCTAACTAACCATGAATAAAATATGAGGAGAGAGGGGGAAAAAGGAATAATTTTCAGGCATGTAAGGCTCTCAAAATATCTTACCTCCAATGCTGCCTCTCTCAGAAAGTTACCATAAGATAATGCCTCCTAAACAAAGGAAGATTCAGGATCCAGGAAACATCTTACATAAGAAGAGGTGAAGAACATTTCCAAAACAGCTATAATGTAGCAGGCCCAGGAGGCAAAGTTGAAGGAATGTCTCCAAGGTGAAAAGCAAAATACAATCTGATGAGTTTTATATTGTTATGAGTTTTACAGTTCTGTCAGAGAATACAGAGGTTACTATGCAAAAGAAAAAAAAAAGATATAATTAACTCCAGAAAATACATAAAATGTCTTATAGGAAATAAAAGCAATCATTGAACACAGAACCATAAAAACCAAACAAATATAATTTACATAATCAAAAATTTAATTGTCAATTGATTTCAGCAATCAGTTATTTGGGAAAGGATGAGTATCTAGGGGTGAGGAAGAGGAAAGAGTAGATGGAGAATATAAAGGAATGCTAATCTTCCCCAGTGTCTCTACATTATGTCCAATACCGAAAAAAAAAATCAAGAAACAGCATATAAGCATGTCATTTAGAAAAGATAAATATTAAAAGAAAGAGCTAAAATTGTTGACAGAAATGGTCTCTGCTAGTGAAACTGCAGGGGAGGCAGGGAGCTTCTGTTTGACCTAAAGATAGTTTGTATAAATATATTACTTGGAAACAAAGTTTTTATTTAAATTAAGCAACTGAAAACATGCTCATGTCAGAGAAATCTCCTAAAAGATGCTTTAACTCCTGTAGTTCCCATTGCCCAACTTCTTTAACCTCTATTCACTATTAGACCCCATATCCCAACTCAGCTTTGCCTCATGCACTAGGAACAGTCCTATCTTTATTTTGGAATAAGGTAAGAAACTCCTTCTGAAGTACCTTGGGTGATTCAGACTCTACTCCTCTCACCAAATATCCACCTTGTACCACAGTTCCAGGATTTGGGCAGCTTTTATGTCCTCCTGGGCCTGGGTACCTGGCCTGACACCTCAGCCATGACTGAGGCCTGGCCCCTAATACCTGACTTCCTACGCCAACCATTAGCCTTTCCTGCCCGGACGTTAGCATTCAGCCTAATGTGACACTAATAAGTTTCTCCACTGTCTGACAGGATGCTCTCTACCTGATCTGCCACTATGTTCTTGCCTCAAAACCTGTCAATAGCATCCCTCTTGATCTTGTTTACCACAGCTGAACAGCCTCAAAAGGGCATGGTAAAACCTAAGACAAACCAATTCCCGTCCCATCACGCATTAGCCATCAAACCACCACTGCTACAACAAAACCTACAGCCCCAAAGGCAACGCTCGGTAATGCAAAAATTTGTGAGGAAATCAAACCGGTGACTGCACCAAGTCCAACTTATTTTATTTCTTCTAGCCAGAAAACTAAGCTCATCTGATTCAGACTGGGGATCTGTTAGAGTGAAATTATAATCCCTCTTCTAGAATCCACTCCCTAGGTCAGGCCAACGTGGGAATGAATGCTTCATTCACACCTCTCCCTGAACACTCCCCTGCTCCAGTTGGGAACGTTCAGGCTGCAGTGCACATTTTCACATGCAGTCTCTCTGGTTCATTCTGTCAAGACTCTATGCTATATTTTGCAGATCATGACAGAACCGCAACCCACACATTAAAATAATTAAACACACTGAAGAAATATTTGGCATTTTTTGAGGATAAAAGTATATTTTCTCTCTGATCCTCTCATAGCAACCCTTTCAAGTCTTTAACAGTCTTTAGCAATGTTCTCAAATCAGAATGAGCCAAGGTAATAGGAATGAGCAAGGTAATAGGAATGAGCCAGAACAGTGGCAAATGTGGAGTGCTGCTTAGAACAAGTCAGCAGTTCAACTGGACTTACGTTATTATGATTATTTCTACTTGGTTTTTGAGCCCACAAAGTTTTAAATGTATTTTCAGGTTAATAGTGAATTGGGCATTAAACCATCAAAGGGTGGCAATAGAGAGGATGGTATGAGCCTAGAGGGAAATGCATGATGCCAACACTTACTTAATCCTGCAACAACCCTGTGAGGCAGGGTTATAGTAAGCCCCAACTCAGAAAACATATGTAATTTGGCCGAGATTCACAACTAATGAGTGGAGAAACTAGAATTGGATCCCAGGTCCTTCTGACTTTAGAGCCCATCGTACCCACTAGGCTGTATTACATTCTGTCATGGAAAAAGATTAGACAGATACGAAACTGGTAAAAGTAACAATGAAGTGATTAGCCTAGACATGAAAAATGGGAAATGGACTCTTTTTCCTCATTGTTCAGATGAGAAATATATTCAGTAGTTTGCAGTTGAATGGAAAGCATAGAGAATATACAAAATTTGTGCTCAATATTTGCTACTAAATTTTAACTAATAAAACTACAATAAATTAAATGTCAGCAGCTGGTATGACAGAGATTAAACTCTCATTACTTAAGTGTCTCCTCTCTGAGGTTCCCCAAATTGTCTACTCTAGGATTACACTTTTCTTTAGGAGTAGAAAACAAAAGGCAGAGCCATCCTGTGAGAGATGCTGTGCTTTGTCCTGCCGTCCTGTGGATTCTGCGTCCTCACATTCACCCAACCTCGTTCCTGTTTCCCACGGGACTCACCCTAGTGCACATCCTGCCTCTTGCTGCTACATTCTGCTCTCCCCTGGCAGTGTTCCCCCAGTACTGTCAACCCAGTCTGAGGGGGGCAGCTGACTTCCACTGCAGATCTGGGATGAGGGAAATAAACATTATCTCAGCAAACCACTCAAAACAAAACATAATCCAAATTCTCCTGCAGATCCCCCCAAAAAAGAATTTCCTAGTGCCTGACTCTCCTCCTGGGGTGCCCTGTCTTCCCACAACATGACTAGGCTCTCTCTCCATTGTTTGCTTCTGTATCTGTTTTGTCCTAAGCCATATTCCAACTATTTTCTTAAGTATTCTCATCTAAACATTTGGGGGAGGGGGAGTCTGGGCTATGCTCAGTGGAGTCTCAACTCTATAATACAACTCACACTTTAAAGTGATCCCACCCCCATAAAAGAGATCTCTCCACAGCAGGAATTATATCTTGTTTCTGAACTAAGACACTCAAACCAGAGTCAGTTTTTCAAAACCAAATTTTTTATTTATTGTACAGTAAAACTGATCTTTTATTATGTACAAGTCTATGAATTCAAGCACATGTCACAAGGAAGATATGGAACAGTCCCATCACTCAAAAAAAAAAGTCCCTTGGTCACACACTCTCCTCATACCTAACTCCTGGCAACCACTGATCTGTTTTTTAGCACTATAGTTTTATATTTTCAATACTGTCACATAATGGAATCCTATAGTTTCTAACCTTTCAAGACTGGATTCTTTCATTCAATATAATGCCTGGAAGACTCATCCAGGTTGTAGCACGTATCTCATAGTATGTTCCTTTTTATTTGTGGGTACTACTCCACTGCATTATGGATGTACCACAAAAGCACTGTTCCCAGTTTTTAGCAATTATAGAGATGCAATAAACATTTCTGTACAAGTTACTGTGTGAGAATAAGTTTTCATTTCTCTGAAATAAATGCCCAGGAGTAGGTATTTTAAACTTCCTAGATTATTATTTTTGAAGTCAATTTCTTATATACAGCATATGGTTGGGTAATTTTTTAAATTTAATATAAGATCTATATTTTGATTGTTTAGACTATATTTAATAAAATCATTGATATATTTGGATTTTTGTCCTACTTTTTTTTATTTGTTTTCTGTTCATTCCCTTTGTTTTTCATTGCTTTTTTCCTCATCCCTGCTTTTGTTCGCATTATTTAAATACTTTCTAGTATTCTATTTTAATTCATTGTGGTCTTTTTTATGATATCTCTTTGTATGGTTACCTAAGTGATTGCTCTAGGGATTACAATATAAATAGTTATCCTTTCAGAGTCTACTTAGAATCAATACTATTTCAAGTAAAATGCAGAAACTCTACCACTATATAGGTTCCTTTATTCTCCCCACCCAAGCTACAGCAGTCTTAAATAGTACATCTGCAACACTTTGAAAACTCTATCACAAGGTTATAATTTTTGCTGTCAATCAGTATGTTTTAAAGAACTCAAGAAGAGAATAGTTTATTATATTTGCCCATATATCTACTATTTCTGTTGCTCTCTATTCATTCCTGATGTTCCGATATTCCTTCTGGTATCATTTCCCTTCTGTCAAAATAACTTCTTTTAGCAATTGTTCAGTACAGGTCTGCTGGCTATGGATTTTCTGACTTTTCCTTTATCTGAAAATGCCTTCATTTCACATTCATTTGTGGAGAGTGTTTTTTGCTGGATACAGAATTCTGAGTTGATTTCTTTTCTTGCAGCACTTTAAAAGTGGCCATACCACTTACAGCCTCCATAGTTTAAAAGTGGCCGTGCCACTTACGGCCTCCATAGTTTCTGGGGTGAAATCCGTAATGATGTCAATGAATATTCCCCTACAAGTAATATGTGTCTTTCCCCTGGTTGCTTTCAAGTATTTTGTCTTTAATTTTTAGAAGTTTGGTTATGATCTTCTAGGTGTGGATTTCTTTTGGTTTATCTTATTTGGGTTTACTGTACTTATTGAATCCACTTATTGAATCTGTTTATGTCTTTTGCCAAATTTAGAAATTTGTCAGCCATTATCATTTTCAGCACCACATTCTTTCTCCTCTCCTGCTGGGATTTCCATGACATGAACATCAGACCTTTTGTCCTTGTCCCACAGGTCCCCAGAATCCTGTTTAATTTTTTGCCTCAATCTGCTGTTTTTCAGATTGGGGAAATTCTACTGGCTTATCTTCAACTTCACCAATTCTTTCCTCTGTCCTCTCCATTCTGCTACTGAGGCCATCCAATGACTTTTTCATTTTGGCTGTTTTATTGGTTCTTCTTTATATCACCTATTTCTTTGCAGAGAATTTCATTTTTCCATTTAGTTCACAAGAATTTGAGCCAGCTGGGTGGAACATTTGTGTTAACAGCTGCTTTAAACTCTTCATCAGATAATCCCAACACCTATGTCATTCCAGCACTGCATCTACTGATTGTCCCTTATTATACTAGCTGAGTTTTCCTGTTTTGTTTTGTTTTTTTTAAGATTTTATTTTTACTCGAGAAGGAGAGAGAGAGAGCACACATGAGCGCGGGAATGGGGGGAGAGGCAGAGGGAGAGGGAAAAGCAGGCTCTCTGCTGAGCAGGGAGCCCGATGCAGGGCTCGGTCCCAGGACCCTGGGATCATGACCTGAGCTGAAGGCAGATGCTTAACCAACTGAGCCACCCAGGCACCCCTTTCCTGGGTTTTCATATGCTGAGTGATTTTGGATAGTACCATAAACATTCTGAGTATTATAAGACTCTCGGTCTTATTTAAATCTTCTGGAGAAGGTTGACAATTTTGTTGTAGTTTTCAAAGCTTCTGCAGTGCCATTCAAATTTGTGCCCTGCATGCACCACATTGAGGCAAGTCTGGAATGTAGGTGGTGGTCTATGTGTTAGCTCAGTTCTTAGAGTCATTTATATGCTAAGCAGGATAAGATCCACACATAAACAGCTCAGGGATGAGCCCAGGAGTTCATAGATGACTATATGCAGTTGCTTTCCCAAAGTCCTCCTTCCCTGAAATCTGTGAAGTCTGCCCAACACTTTCAGGTTTCTTGGGGCTCCTTTGCTGCTCTCTAGCCTATATACTGTACTTCCACAGCTCTACCTGCCTCTGGGGCCAAATGGCAGAAGGACTGGAGGGGGAAATTGGTGAACTCAATGGCAATCCAGTGGTACTTTGAATTCTGGTCTTCTTTCCCAATCCACCTACCATCATTTGCTTTTCAGAGCCCTCAAATAGCTACTCCATTTATTCTGTCCAGGTTTTATAGTTGCGTTCTGCAGAAGAGATAAAAAAGAATGTGCTTACCCCATCCTTCCTGAAACTGGAAACCTAGAGCCAGAATTTTAAAATAACATTTTTTTTTCTGTACGTGTGAGGCTTTTTGTTTTGTTTTTGTTTGTTTTATATTTTGGTTAATCAGAGAAAGTCCACAAACTGTCTTTGTTCAACCTGGCTAAATTTTTTTTAAAAAGCCAAAAAACCAAAGGTACAGCTCTCCCACAAATGCTCCAACTAAAATTACATTTAGCCTTCTTCTACAGTGAAGGGCTGGATTCCTGGAGCCAGGCAGCATCTCTGAGCAGCTGATACTTCATTTAAATTATCCAGGAATATCAAATGCTTACTTGCTTAATCCTATGTATGACTGCCCAAGTTTAAACAATCATTAAACCAAATCTTTTCAACTAAAGAATGAGAAAAAAAGATCAGTTATAATAGAGTTCAGAGCAGTATTTCTCAGTTCAGAGATAGGTGACTTTACCTTGGGCTTTAGAGTTCATATACAACCTTACCCACCAAAACAATAACAACAACAACAACAACAACAACAATGATGACGATGAAACCACTTCACACTATGAAGAATGCTTCTGAGAATATTTTCATCTCAAAGCCATAAATTTCAAATTACCATGTATGCTTTCAGATGCAATAAACCATATATACTAAGGCAGTTAGAACATATGGAGGCCTGTCATAGGCAATGGGAGGGGAGAAGACTCTTTGTGAGTCATTAGCACTACCACTAGTCAGAATAAGATCAGCTGCAGTGACTCAGTTATTTTCAGGAACTCAGATTTGTCAATCATGGCATAATCTGATGCTTTACAAGGATTTTAATAGAGAGGCATGGTTCTGGTCCAAAACGGCAAGGTAGACCCTGAACCCACTTCCTCCACAGAACACACCAAATCCACACCTATTTATAGAGCAATTCCTCCTGAAGAAGAACTAAGGCTGACTCAACAGCTTCAGCACATCAAAAGATAGACCACACAGAGAACAGTAAGAAAGAGAGGAGACAAAGTAACAAAGGGAACCCCCACCCCAACACTGTGAACTGCAGTGGGGACGGATAGTACTGAGGGACCGTGGGCAGATCTGTCTCCCATGGGGCACAGGAAGAAAGCCTCAGTTTAAAAGAGCAACTAGGACATAAAAGATCCAGCTCTAGAACTCCACCAAATGGTGGGGAGCTGCCGGAACTCTCTCCAGGCTGGAGGGGCTGGTGAGAGTCATAGTTAACGTCCCCCGCCCCCAACCTCCACTCTGATAGTGCAAATGAGGGCAGGGTCCAGATGCCATAGCTGGCCTGCCACCTCAGTGAGCACAGGGCCCTAGCCCACAACATTCCTGGATGCCCTGGGGCACAGAAAAAAAGCCACACTTAAAAAGAGCGAAGAGAACATAGAAGTAGCCCTAAAACCCTGCCGAACAGCAGGGGAGCTGCTGGAACTCTCTCCACGTCTGAGGGGCTGAAGAGCACCATGGTTTACATTCCCCTTCCACCTTGAAGCATGGACGAGAACAAGGTCCAGGCACCCTAAGTGACCTAACGCCTCAGCGAGCCCCAAGCCCCAGCCCACACCAGCCCCAGCCATCCCACTAAGGTGGCCCCAGCATACAACACCAGGATACCCCTGGTCAGTGCTCACTATAGCTCCAGCCACTGCACCGAGGTGACAGACACACAAAGCACCTTAATACACTCCAGGCCTGCACCACTGTGGCCTCAGATGGCCTGGCTAAGGTTCCCTTGATGCGGAGTGCTCCGACATCCTGGCTCATGCTAGTTTTGGCTCTGGCCACCCCACACCCACCACATGGAACACCCCAGAACCCCAGTCCATGTCTGTCTCAGTTCCAGCTGCCCTACCAGGGTACCCGCTACATGGAATGACCCAGGAACCCAAAGGCCATACCCCGCCTTGTCTCCAGCCACCCCACCAGGATGACCCTGTGTAAAGTGCCCTGAGACATCCTGGCCCACATTAACCTTGGCTCCAGTTGCCCCACCAGGGCACCCCCTATGCTGAGCACCCCAGAACCCCCCAGCTTACACCCACTTCAGCTTTAGCAAGTCCTGCCAGGGCAACCTCCAGACAGAGAGACCCAGGACAACACAACCACACCAATTCAGCTCTGACCATTCCACCAGGGCAGCCCCAGCAGAGAGTGCCCTTTGACCACAAACCCATGCCAGCCACAGTTTCAGCCAGACAGGCAAAGTCACCAGGGACACACCGTCTACACAGGGGATGACCATATACGAGGCCATTCCTTCAAGTTCAGGAGAAGTAGCTGTTCTGCCTAACCCACAGAAACAAACACAAAAGAAGAAGATAGTAGGAAGGATAAAATGAAGGGGGGGGGGAAATCAGAGGGGGAGACGAACCATGAGAGACTATGGACTCTGAGAAACAAACTGAGGGTTCTAGAGGGGAGGGGGGTGGGAGGATGGGTTAGCCTGGTGATGGGTATTAAAGAGGGCACGTATTGAATGGAGCACTGGGTGTTATACGCAAACAATGAATCATGGAACACTACATCAAAAACTAAAAATGTAATGTATGGTGATTAACATAATAAAATTTAAAAAAATTTAAGCATGGAAATATAAACCTAGAATTAAAATGGTTTTGTTTTTAATTCTGTTTAATGAACAATGCAAAAATGGCTAGGACTGTAACAACAACAAGAAACTGGAAAATTATCAAAGATGTTTTTGAATTGGAACTGTGCTGTTTCATATGCCACGAAAGTGCCTCTAATCTAGTAGCTCACACTAAAAACCAACTTTCCATGCTAAAAAAAAAACAAACACAAAAGTCAAGCAAAATGAAGAGACAGAGGAATATGCTCCAAATGAAAGAACAAGACAAAACCTCAGAAAAAGAACAAAATGGAGATAAGCAACATGCCTGATAAAGAGTTTAAAGTAATGGTCATAAAGATGCTCACTGGACTGGAGGGGAAAATGTATGAACTCACTAAGAACTTCCACAAAGAGATAAAAAATATAAAAAAGAACCAATGAGAGCTGAAAAATACAATAACTGAAATGAAAAGTACACTAAAGGGAATCAACAGATTAGCAGATGGAGAAGAACAGAGCAGTGACCTGGAAGACAGAGAAATGGAAAGCACCCAAGTGGAACAACAACAACAAAAAAAGAATTTTTTAAAAATGAGGAGGGGTCGGAAGGGCGTGCCTGGCTGGCTTAGTTGGTAAAGCATAGAATCTCAATTGTGGGATTGTCAGTTTGAGCCCCACACTGGGTGTAGAATTTACTTTTAAAAAAGTAGCTACTTAATGCAGTTGATGTTCTAGTAACACACTGTTTGTTGTATCAACTCCTCTGATTCTATCATTAGCTGCAGAGAAAAAAAGTAATGAACACCATCACCATTAACCAAGTCTGGTCTCTCTGTATTCATATACAATAAAACTGTTACTTTAAAAAAATAAGATATGAGGATAGGTTGAAGAGGAACTTAAAAAAATACATGGAAACAATGAAAATGAAAAACACAATGGTCCAAAATCTTTGGGATGCCCTGAAAACAACTCTAAGAGGGAAATTTACAGCAATACAGGACCTCAAGAAACAAGAAAAATCTCAAATAAACAATGTAACGCTACACCTAAAGCAACTAGAAAAAGAAGAATAAACAAAACTCAAGGGGAGGAGAAAGAAGAAAATAATAAAGAGCAGAAATAAATGAAATAGAGACTAAAAAAAAAAATAGAAAAAATATCAATGAATCAAGAGCTGGTTCTTTAAAAAGATAAAGATATACCTTTAGCCCGACTCATCAAGAAAAAAAAGAGAAAGGATAAATAAAATCAGAAATGAAAGACAAGTAAAAAGATACACTACAGATACACAAAACATTATATGAGACTACTATGAAACATTATATATCAAGAAATTGGACAACCTAGAATAGATGTATTCCTAGTAATACACAATCTTCCAAAACCGAATCAGGAAGAAATAGAAAATCTGAATACGCTAATTACTGGCAACAAAATCTGTTTGGTATTCAAAAAAGTCCCCAAAACCAAAGTCCAAGACCAGATGGATTCACAGGTGAATTCCACCAAACATTTATAAAGTCAATACCTATTCTCCTCAATCTATTCCAAAACAACAGAAGGGGAAGGAAAGCTCCCAAATTCATTCTAAGGGGTCAGCATCACCCTGATACCACACCATATGGATTCTACAAAAAAGAAAACTACTGGACAATATCCCTGATAAAAATAGATACAAAAATCCTCAACAAAACATTAGCAAACTGCATTCAACAACATATTTAAAAGGATCATTCACCTCAATCAAGTGGGATTTATTTCAGGGATACAAGGATGGTTCAATATGCACAAATCAATCAATGTGTTACACCACATCAACAAAGTGAGGGATAAAAATCATATGGTCATCGGGGCACCTGGGTGGCTCTGTCGGTTAAGTGTCTGCCTTTGGCTCAAGCCATGATCCCAGGGTCCTGGGATCGAGCCCCGCATCAGGCTCCCTGCTCCGCGGGAAGCCTGATTCTCCCTCTCCCTCTGCCTGCTGCTCCCCCTGCTTGTGCTCTCTCTCTGTCAAATAAATGAATAAAATCTTTTAAAAATCATATGATCATCTCAATAGATGCAGAAAAAGCATTTGACAAAATTCAACATCCGTTCATGATAAAAACTCTCAATAAACTGGGTTTCCAGGGCACATACCTCAACATAATAAAGGCCATATATGACAAAACCACAACTAACATGATCAATGGTGAAAAACTGAGAGCTTTTCCTCTAATATCAGGAATAAGACAAGGATGTCAACTCTTGCCACTTTTATTCAACATAATACTGGCAGTCCTAACCATAGCAATCAGACAAGAAAAAGAAATAAAAGGCATCCAAATTGGTTAAGAAGAAGTTAAACTGTCACTACTTGTAGATGATATGATACTAATACATAGAAAACCCTAAAGACTCCCCTTGAAGTAATAAATAAATTCAGTAGAGCTTGGGATATAAAATTAACACAGAAACTGGTTGCATTTCTATACACTAATAACAAAGGTAGCAGAAAGAGAAATTAAAACAATTCCATTTAAAATTGCACCAAAAAGAATAAAACACCTATGAATAAATTTAACCAAGGAGGGGAAAGACCTGCATTCTGAAAACTATAAAATACTGATGAAAGAAATTGAAAATCACACAAACAACTGGGAAGATATGTTCATGAACTGGAACAATATTGTTAAAATGCCCATATTACACAAAGCAATCTACAGATTCGATGCAATGCCTATCAAAATACCAACAGCATTTTTCACAGAACTAGAATTTTTATGGAACCACAAAAGACCCCAAATAGCCAAAGCAATCTTGAGAAAGAAGAACAAAGCTAGAGGCATCACAAACCCAAATTTCAAGATACTACAAAGCTGTAATAATCAAAACAGTATGGTACTGGCCCAAAAAACAGAGGTCAACAGAACAGAACAGAGAACCCAGAAAGACACCCATGCTTACATGGGGTCAATTCATTAAAGAAGGCAAGAATATACAATGGGGAAAACATATCTCTTCAATAAATGGTGCTGGGAAAACTGGACAACAACATTCAAAGAATGAAAACAGACCACTTTCTTACACCATACACAAAAAAGACACTCAAAATGGATTAAAAACCTGAACATGAGACCTGAAATCATAAAACTCCTAGTAGAAAACATTTCTTTGACATTGGCTTTAGTAATATTTTTCTAGATATGTCTCCTAAAGATGTGCAAGACCCAACTATATGCTGCCTTCAAAACACCCACTTCAAATATAAAGACACAGAAAAATGAAAAGTAAATGGATGTGAAAAGAAACACTAATCAAAAGAAAGCTGAAGCTATTATATTCATATCAGGTAAGGTAGACTTCAAAGCAGTGAATATTATCAGGGATAAAGAATGACATTTAGGGGCGCCTAGGTAACTCAGTCATTAAGCGTCTGCCTTCGGCTTGGGTCATGATCCCAGGGTCCTGGGATCAAGCCCTGCATCAGGCTCCCTGCTCAGCGGGAAGCCTGCTTCCCTCTCCCACTCCCCCTGCTTGGGTTCCCTCTCTCACTGTGTCACTCTCTGCCAAATAAATAAATAAATAAATAAATAAATAAATAAATCTTAAAAAAAAAAAAAGAATGACATTTCATGACATTAAAAATAACAATTCATCAAGAAGACCTAATAATCTTAAATGTGTATATACCTAATAATACAGTTTCAAAATATCTATAGCAAAACTTAGCCAAAAGAAGAAATAAGCAAATCAACAATGATAGTCAAAGATTTAAACACTATACTCTCAATAATGCATAGGTCAAGCAGACACAAAATCAGTAAGTACATAGAATACTGAACAACACTGTCAGCCAACTTGACCTAATTGATAATTATAAAACACTCTACACATCAACAGCAAAATACACATTCTTTCCAACTGCACACCACAGAACATTCACCAAAATAGACCACACTTTGGGCTATAATACAAATCTAAGTAATTTTAAGAGGCCTGAAATCACACAAAATATGTACTCTGACCACAGAGTATTAAACTAGAAATCATTAAATGAAAAATGTCAGTAAAATCTCCATGTATTTGGATATTTAACTACATACTATAAATAATACATAGGTCAAAAAAGAAATCATAAGAGAAATTATTATAAAGTATTTTGAGTACTAAGAACAGATCCAGTGAGAATTTGTAGAATACTGCTGAATAAAGTGAAGCTTAAAAGGAAATTTTTAGCATGAAATGCTTATTTTCTAGAAAAGAATGAAAGTGACAAATCAGTGATTTAAATTCCCACATTAAGAAACTGGAAAAAATAGTACAATAAGCACAAAGTAAGTAGAAGAAAGAAAATAGTAACAGCACAAACCAATAAAATAGAAAACAAAAAAAGAAAAATCATTGAATCCAAAAACTTTTTCTTTGAAATTATCAGTAAAAATGATTAACCTCTACCCAGTCTAATCAGGAAACAAAGAAAGAATACACAAATTATCTATATCAGAAAAACAGATCTTACAGACATGAAAAGGAAAACAAGGGGACATTATGAAAATTTTATGCCCCAAAATGTGACAACTTAAGTGAAGTAGACAAATTCCTTGAAAGACACAAGCTATGAAAACTCACCTAAGACAAAATAGGTAATCTGATTACTCCTGTATGTTTTTTAAGGATTTAAATTGTAATTAAAAATGCCCTCCAAAGAAATCTCTAGGCTCAGATGGCTTCAGTGGTGATTCTACCAACCATTTTTTTTTTAAGATTTTATTTATTTATTTATTTGAGAGAGAGTGAGTGAGCAAAAGAGAGAAGCAGGGGGAAGGGCAGAGGGAGAGGGAGAAGCAGACTCCCTATTGAACAGGGAGCCCAATGTGGGGCTCGATCCTGGGACTCCGGGATTATGACCTGAGCCGAAGGCAGATGCTTAACTGACTGAGCCACCCAGGTGCCCTCTACCAACCATTTAAAGAAAAAATAATAACCCATAATAAGCTTACATAAAATATAGACAAGCTCTTCCAGAAAACTAAAGGGAACATTTCCCAACTCATTGTATGAGGCTGGCATTACCCACAGAACAAAACCAAAGACATTAAAAGAAAAGAAAATCAATAATCCTCATGAATGCTGATGCACAAACCTTGCCAAATTTTTAGGAATCAAAAGAATATGTAAAAATCACCAAGTGAGATTTATCCCAGGAATGCAAGTTCAATTTAACATACAAACACAATTCATGTAATTTACCACACAGCAGACCAAAAATGAAAATCCATACAATCACTTCAATAGGTTGAGAATAGCATTTCACAAAATTCAACACTCATAGTTTAAAAAAAATAGTAAATATTAGGGATCTTTCACAACTTGATAAAAGGAATCCAAGAATAACCCACTGCTAACAAAACACTTAATGGTGAAAACGAATGTTTTCCCTCTAAGATCAGGAACAAGACAAGGATATCTACTTTTATCACTTCTATTCATCACTGTACTAGAGTTTACTCCGTAAAATAAGGAAGAAAGATGAAAGAAAACACATAGGAAGGAAGAAATTAAAGGAAGGAAGGATGGAAGGAAGGAATAAAACTGACTTGTAGACAACACTGTCATTTATGTAGAAATTCATTAGGAATCCACACACAAAAAAAATGCTAGTAGAACTATTAAGAGAGTTTTAACAAGGTGATTCAAGATCAATATACAAAAAATTAACCACATTTCTATATAATACCAAAGAAATTAAAAATTAAATTGTTTTTAGAACACCATGTATAATCAAATCAAATATATGAAATACTTAGAAACAAAAATATGTACAAGGCCTGTTCACTGGGAAGTACAAAATATCGCTAAGGAAATTAAATATGACCCAGAAAATGGGGACATATACCCCAAATCGGTCTAGTGATTCAAAAGTAATCCCAATGAAAATCCCAGCAGGCTTTTTGATAAAAACTGAAATGCTGATTCCCAAATATATATGCAAAGCCAAGGACCTAGAATAGCCAAAATATTATTTTTTATTTTTTATTTAAATTCAATTTAAATAATATATAGTGTATTATCAGTTGCAGAGGTAGAATTCAGTGACTCATCAGTTGCACAAACACCCAGCACTCATTACTTCAAGTGCCCTCCTTAATGCCCATCACCCAGTTACCCCATCCACCCACCCACCTCCCCTCCAGCAATCCTCAGTTTGTTCCCTATAGTTAAGAGTCCCTTACGGTTTGCCTCCTTCTCTATTTTTGTCTTATTTTATTTTTCCTTCCCTACCTCTATGTTCATCTGTTTTGTTTCTTAAATTCTACACGAGGGATGCCTGGATGGCTCAGTTGGTTGAGCATCTGCCTTCAGCTCAGGTCATGATCCCAGGGTCCTGGGACTGAGTCCCACGTAGGACTCCTTGCTTGGCAGGGAGCCTGCTTCTCCCTCTGCCTGCCACTCCCCCTGCTTGTGCTTTCTCTCCCCTCTCTCTGACAAATAAATAAATAAAATCTTAAAAAGAACTCTACATATGAGTGAAATCATATGGTATTTGTCTTTCTCTGACTGACTTATTTCTAGAATAGCCAAAATATTCTGAAAAAGAAAAAGAGGATCTAGACAATCTGCACTACATACTTTCAAGATTTACTATAAAGCTATAGTAATCAACATAGTGTAGTACTGACTAAGGGTAAATATGTAGATTAACAGAATAGAATGTCTAGAGATAGACCAGTACACACATGGCCAACTAATTTTCAAAGGTGCCAGGGTAATTCAATGGGAGTTAAAGTCTTTTTTTCAACAATGGTGCTGAAAATGGCTATCTATATGCAAAAAATGAACTTTGACCATGATCTCACAAACATACAAAATGTTAAATTGAAACAGATCACAGACATAAATATAAGAGCTAAACTATAAAATTTGATGAAGGAAACCTAGGAGAAAAATCACTGTTATCTTGGGTTAGGTAAAATTCTTAAAACACAAAAAACATGAATCCTAAAAGTAAAAACTGATAATTGAATTTCATCAAAATAAAAATTTTTGTTCTTCAAAAAACAATTTTTTGTTGTTCTTCAAAAGACACTGTCAAAAAAAAATGAAAAGGAAAGCCACAGATTGGGATATTTACAAAATATGTGCTAAAAGTCTTCTACCCTGAATATATAGATAACTATTATATCTCAAGAATAAGATAAGCAATGGAATGCCTGGCTGACTCAGTCAGAAGAGCAAATGATTCTTGACCTCCAGATTGTGAATTTGAGCCCCACACTGGGTGCAGAGATTCTTAAAAATAAAATCTTTAAAAAAAAAAAAGATTAAGGCAAGCACTTTGATTTTTTTTTTAAATGGGCAACATACTTGAATATACACTTTGCCAAAAATAAGATATAGTATTAAGATAAAATAAGCATATGAAAAGTTGCTCAATATCATTAGTCATTAGTGAAATGCATATTAAAACAAGGAGATTCTATTGCACACCAATTTGAATGGCTAAAATTAAAAAGATGGACAATACCAAGTGATGTTGAGGATGGGAAGAAACTAGAACTCTCATGAACTACTGGCAGAAATTTAAAATAGTACTGTCACTGTGGAAATCTGGCAGTTACCATATAAACCAGCTCCTAGGAATTTACCCAAGAAAAATCAAAATATATGTCTACCCAAAAAACTGTACTCAGACATTCTTAGCAGTTTTACTCAAAACGGCCCAAATTTGGAAAAAAAAAAAAAGTCCATTAACTGATAAATGGATAAACAATGTGACATATCTATAAAGTGGAATACTGTTCAGCAACAAAACCCTACAAACTACTAACATATGCAATAATATATGAATCTCAAAGGCATTATTCTAAAAAGCCAGACACAAAAGATTATATATGATTCCATTTATATAAAATCCTAGAAAAGTCAAAACTGTAATGACAAAAAGCAGATGTAGGGAAAAAACTGGAAGCACAAGAAAGGTTTGGGGATAAAAGAAGTGTTCTCTATCATGATTGTGATGGCCACTTTTTTCTCTATGACTGTTAAAATCCATTAAATTATACATTTAGAATTGGTGAATCCTATTGCATGTAAATTACATCTCAGGGAAGCAGATTTTAAAACGCAAAACACACACCAAAATAAAGTATGAGTTTATCATCTACAAGATTCTATATACATTAGAGATCAAAAGACAAGATATGAGGTTTTTTTCTCCCAAATTTTTATTTAAATTCTAGTTAACACACAGTGCAATATTGGTTTCAGTGATTCAGTAGAATTCAGTGATTCATCACTTACATACTACACCCAGTGCTCATCACAACAAGTGCCCTCTTTAATACCCATCACCCCTCTAGCCCATCCCTCACCCTCCTCCCTCCATTAAGAGACTCTTAATCTTAGGAAACAACTGAGGGTTGCTGGAGAGGTTGGGGGTGGGAGGATGGTGTGGCTGGGTGATGGACATTGGGGAGGGTATGTGTTGTGGTGGGTGTTGTGTAAGACTGATGAATCACAGACCTGTACTCCTAAAACAAATAATACTTTATATGTTAAATAAAAAGAAAAAAAAGAAAATTATTCAATTATTTAATGATCTGTTTAAACCTAAAAACTTATAAATACGTATGTATTTAGTTTTGATCAAGCCAAAAAAAAAAGAGTCTTTTATGGTTTGTTTCCCTCTCTTTTTTTTTCCCCTCCCATATGTTGATCTGTTTTGTTTCTTAAATCCACATGAGTGAAATCATATGGTATTTGTCTTTCTCTGACTTATTTCACTTAGCATTATATACTACCTCCACCCAGGTCGTTGCAAATAGCAACGTTGATGGCTGAGTAATACTCCATTGTGTATATATACCACAATTCTTTATCCATTCATCAGTCAATGGACATTTGGGCTCTCTCCATAGTTTGGCTATTGTTGATACTGTTTCTATAAACATCAGGGTACATGTATCCCTTTGAATCAGTACTTTGTATCCTTTGGGTAAATACCTAGAGGTGCTATTCCTGGTAGTTCTCTTTTTAATTTTTTGAGGAACCTCCATGCTGTTTTCCAGAGTGGTTGTACCAGCTTGCATTCCCACCAACAGTGTAAGAGGGTTCCCCTTTCTCCGCATCCTCACCAACACTGTTGTTTCCTGTGTTGTTAATTTTAGCCATTCTGACTGGTGTGAGGTGGTATCTCATCATGGTTTTGATTTGTATTTCCCTGATGCCAAGGGATGTTGAGCATCTTTTCATGTGTCTGCTAGCCATCTGGATGTCTTCTTTGGAAAAATGTCTATTCATGTCTTCTGTCCATTTCTTAACTGGATTATTTGGTTTTGGGGCGTTGAGTTTATTAAGTTCTTTACAGATTTTGAATACCAACCCCTTATCAGATATGTCATTTGCAAATATCTTCGCTCATTCCAAAGGCTGCTTTTTAGTTTTGTTGATTGTCTCCTTCGCCATGCAGAAGCTTTTTTTTTTTTTTTAAGATTTTATTTATTTGAGAGAGAAACCATACGAGTGGCCGGGGCCAGGGGAGGGGCGCAGAGGGAGAAGCAGACTCCCTGCTGAGCAGGGAGCCTGACGTGGGGCTCAATCCCAGGACCGTGAGATCATGACCTGAGCCAAAGGCACACTTAACCATATGAGCCACCCAGGCACTCCTGCAGAAACTTTATCTTGATGAACTCCCAATAATACATTTTTGCTTTGTTTTCCCTTGCCTCCAGTGACGTGTTTAGTAAGAAGTTGCTATAGCCGAGGTCACAGAGGATGCTGTCTGTATTCTCCTCTGGGATTTTGATGGATTCCTGTCTCACATTTAGGTCTTTCATCCATTTTGAATTTATTTTCATGTATGATGTAAGAAAGTGGCCCAGTTTCATTCTTCTGCATGTTGCTGTCCAGTTTTCCCAACACTATTTGAAGAGATTGTCAAATAAGATATGGTTCTGTCCTCAAGTTCCCTCTAACTGAAGAGGCAAACAAAGCATGCAAACTCATGTTACAGCACCATGTGCAGGCTGCTAAAGGCAGCCCATGTGACAGGCATCTAATCCAGCCCATGCATGGGGTAGAGAGAGGAGAGGCTTCTTCTTTTCTTTTCTTTTAAAGATTTTATTTATTTGACAGAGAGAGGGAGAGAGAGCGAGAGAGTGCAAGCAGGGGGAGAGGCAGAGGGAGAAGGAGAAGCAGGCTCCCCACTGAGCAGGGAACCTAATGCAGGGCTCGATCCCAGGACCCCAGGATCATAACATGAGCTGAAGGCAGATGCTTAACCAACTGAGCCACCCAGGTGCCCCAGAGAGGCTTCTTGGAAGAGGGAACACCCAGGATGTGCCCTGAGTGATAAATAGCTGGTTATTAAATCACCCACCCACCCATCCACCCACCCATCCATCCATCCATTCATCCATCCATCATGACTCAAAATCTCTAACAGGAGACAGACTTAAAGATTATATTATAGTGAGGTAAATCCAATGACAAAATTGTGTACAGCATATTATGAGGACAAAGGATGAGTAATCAAACCAGCCTGAGAGGGCCTAGAACAGCTTCCTCGGAGTCAATACTCAAAAGGGAGTCTTTTTTCTGAATACATACACCTGGGTCCATCCTACCCACTTGAATCAGCAAATTTTGGAAGACCACATGTTTTGTGTGGTTTTTTTAATTGTCCAAACGATTCTAATGTTAAGAAATACTGCACTGAAAAGCTTCATGACACTGGATTTGGCATTTGGATTTCTTGGCTATGACACCAAAGGCACAGGCAAAAAAAGAAAACAAAAAGGTAAATTGGACTTCATGACAACAACAACAAAAAAATTATGCATCAAAAGACACTTTCAACAGAGTAAAAAGGCACCTCACAAAATGGGAGAAAATCTTTGCAACTTGCATATCTGATAAGAGAATAATATCCAGAATATACAGAAAACTCCTAAGACTAAAGATAAACAACTCAATGGAACACTACATCTAAAACTAATGATGTAATGTATGGTGATTAACATAACAATAAAAAATTTTTTAAAAATGAGGTCCATAAAGATAAACAACCCAATTCAAAAAGTGGAAAGGACTTGAACACACATTTCTCCAAAGAAGATACTTAAATAAGGGGCACCTGGGTGGCTCAGTCATTAGGCTGAGGTCCTGGGATCAAGCCCTGCATCGGGCTCCCTGCTCCGTGGGAAGCCTGCTTCTCCCTCTCCCACTCCCCCTGCTTGTGTTCCCTTTCTTGCTGTGTCTCTCTCTGTCAAATAAATAAAATCTTAAAAAAAAAAAAAGAAGATACTTAAATGGCCCATAAGTACATGAAAAGATGCTGAACATTACTACTCATTAGGGAAATGCACATCAAAATTATAATGAGATACCACCTCACACCCATTAGGATAGCTACTATCAGAAAAACAGAAAATAAGTGTTGATGAGGATGAGGAGAAATTGGAAGCCCTGTGCGCTGTGGGTGGGAATGTAAAATGGTGCAGCCCCTGCGGAAAACAGGATGGGGGTTCCTCAAAAGATTAAAAATAGAATTACCAGATGATACAGCAATTCCACTCCTGGGTGTATGCCGAAAAGATCTGGAAGCAGGGTCTCAAAAATATATTTGTACACCCCTGTTCTTAGAAGTATTCACAATAGCTAAAACATGGAAGCAACCAAAATGTCCACTGACAGATGAATGGATAACAAAATGCAGTATATCATAGTATGGAGTATTTCTGAGCCTTAAAAAGGAAAGAACTTCTGACACATGCTACAACACTGATAAAACTTGAGGCAATTATGCTAAATGAAATAAGACAATCACAAAAAGACAAATACTATATGATTCCACTTATATGAAGTAGTTTAGTCAAAAATCAGAACACAGAATGGTGCTGCCAGGCGCCTGAGGGAAGAGAGACATGGAGCGTGACTGTTTCAGTTTTACAAGATGGAAAGAGAGTTTTAGAAACAGATGGTGGGGCGCCTGGGTGGCTCAGTCACTAAGCCTCTGCCTCAGCTCAGGTCATCATCCCAGGGTCCTGGGATCGAGCCCCACATCGGGCTCCCTGCTCGGCGGGAAGCCTGCTTCTCCCTCTCCCACTCCCCCTGCTTGTGTTCCCTCGCTCGCTGTGTCTCTCTGTCAAATAAATTAAATAAAATAATCTTAAAAAAAAAAAAAAGAAAAAGAAACAGATGGTGGTAATGGTAGCACAACCTTATAATGTATTTAATACCACTGAACTGTACATTAAAAAATGGTCAGGATAGTGAATTTTACATTATATGCATTTTGCCACACAAAACACTGCACTGATTCTGAACTTGTTATACACATGGAGCACCCACTATATCAATAATACTAAAATTTCTAGCACTTATTTCCTGCTTCCTATGTACCAGGGACTCTTGAGGTAGGCACTCTTATAGACTGATCTGATTTTTAAAAAATCTCTCACATCCTCATACTCTGCTAACAAGAATGTAAAATGGTGCAACCACTTTGGAAAGTAGTTGGCAGTTCCTCAAAAAAGTTAAACCTAGTTACCCTATGACCCAACAATTCCACTCCTAGGTATATACCTAAGAGAAATGAAAACATATATCCACACGAAAACTTGTACACAAATGTCCATAGCAGCATTAATAATATCCTAAAAGCCCATCAATGGACCACGTATAAACAAAATGTGATATATCTATGCAATGAAATATTATTTGTCAACAAAAAGAAATGAAATATATGCTGTCAATCTTAAAAACATGCTAAATTAAAATCAGCCAGTCACAGAAGACCATATATCGTATGATTTCATTTATATAAAATGTCCAGAATAGGCAAATCTGTGAAGGCCAAAAGTAGATTAGCGGTCACCCAAGGCCAGTGGTTGGGGAATGGAGAAGAGTTGGATGACTGCTAATGGTATGAGGTCTCCTTTGGGGTGATGAAAATGTTCTAAAATTGATCATGGTGATGGCTGCACAACTCTGTGAATATACTAAAAACCACTGAATTGTATACCTTAAGTGATTAAATTGTATGGTATGTGAATTATATCCCAATAAACCTATTATTAAAAACAAAGATGTCTAAAGGTGGAGGATGAGTACAAGCCTGTCAGAGTCTGTCATTAAAATGCAAGTGTAATTATCTACCACAAAGGTAATCATATGACTTCTCATTCTGGAATACTTATAGTTTTAAGATACAAAAGAAACTCAATATATATTTGGGTAAGGGAACTAAGACACTGTAGGATATCAATACTCAATATATTTGGGTCCCCTGCACCAACAATATACAGTTGACACCTGAATACCATAGGTTTGAACTACATGGGTCCACTCACATGCGGATTTTTTTTGACAAAGACAGTATGCTACTATAAATGTATTTTCTCCCCTTATGATTTTCTTAATGACATTTTCCTTTCTCTAGCTTACTTTATTCTAAGAATACAATACATATTACATATAACCTACAAAACACATGTTAATCTACCGTTTATGTTATCAGCACGGCTTCCAGTCAACAGTAGGCTATTTGTAGTTAAGTTTTGGGGAAGGCAGAAGTTATACACGGATTTTCGACAGCATAGGGGTCAGTACCCCCAACCCCTGTGTTGTTCAAGAGGCAAAACTGTACTTCCAACTGATTTCACAAATACTTCCCCAAAAGCAAATCTGGCAACTCTGCTGCAGGAGTGCAGGCAGTCTTCCTAGGAGTGCCCTTATTTCTCACAGCTTCACCCCTGTAGATGTGGAGATCACTACAGGCCAACAAGCAAATGCCCGATGGCTGAAGCCACGTAAGCCTGTCTACAAATAAATTCCACATTAGAGTCACAGGAAGGAAAAATCAAAGGGACATCATTTTTTTTTCAATAAAGTTTTGGCTTGACTTTTTTCCAGGGAGCTGCAATGAACTTTTCTGATTTGAGGAATAACTGACATAAAACATTATATTATATACAACATAATGATTCGATATTTGTATATACTCGACATGATCACCACAATAAGTCTAGGTAACATCCATCACCATACCTAATTAAAATTTTTTTCTTGTTATGACAGCTTTTAAGATTTACTCTCTTAGCAACTTTCAAATATACAATACCGTCCGCTAAACTCGCTTCACTATATATCACATCCTCAGGACTTGCACCTTTTGACCACCTTCTCCCCTTTCACCCACCCCTCCCCACCCCTGCCTCTGGCAACCACTAATCTGTTCTCTGTACGTCAGAGCTTGGGTTTCTTCCTCCTTTTTTTTTGGATCCACATATAAGAGCTAATATGGCATTTGCCTTTCTCTGACCTATTTGCCTTGATTTTATTTGTACAAAAAGGGATCCTATACTCCTTAATTAGTAACTTTCTTTCTACAATATAATCACTCATTTATTCAAAAAAGAACTCCTGAAGGCAGCACTTACATATGCCAGACACTATTCTAGGTGTTGGGAGATACAAAATAGCCCCAATCCTCATGGAGCTTAAACAAATATAAGAGAAAGACAAGACAGAGAGAAAGCAGTATATGAGATAGGCCTAAACTATGAAGACAAGCAAAGTGGGGAAGGGAAACAGGAGGTGCTGGGGCTTGGTGGGGCAGGGGGAGAAATTCACAGGGTAGTGAAGTAAGGGAGGTGGGTTCAGGGATGCCTTCAAGGGTTTTGACCTGACAGCTGGAACTGCCGTTTACTAAAACTGAGAAAATAGATGGGGAACAGGTTTGAGGGAAAAACAGGGTTTGGCTTGGAATCTGTTAAGCTTAAGATGCCAATTACACATCGAAGTGGAGACTGTAAATGGACACCAAGTCTGGAATTCAGTGAAAATGAGGCTGGAGATAATTTGTGAGTCAACAGTATAAAGCTGGTCCCTAAAGTTTGAACTTGTGACTGTCCGTTATATTTATTCAACCTCTTCCCTGGAGTATGAGCAAGCTGTTTCCATTACTTTGCCACTGAAAACACTGCTGCAGTAAGCATTCTTAGAAATAGTTCCTTCTGGGGGCGCCTGGGTGGCTCAGTTGGTTAGGCGACTGCCTTCGGCTCAGGTCACGATCCTGGAGTCCCGGGATCGAGTCCCACTTCGGGCTCCCTGCTCAGCAGGGAGTCTGCTTCTCCCTCTGACCCTCCCCCCTCTCATGCTCTCTATCGCATTCTCTCTCAAATGAATAAATAAAAAATCTTCAAAAAAAAAAAAAAGAAATAGTTCCTTCTGCTATATATTAACATTTTTATTTGTGTAAGGAAGCTTAAAAATAGAAATGCTTATTCAAAAGGTATAACCATTTTAAATTTTACTAAATACAGCGAGTTGATTTACAAAAAGACTGTAGCAGCCCACACTTCCTCAATTAGCACATGACAGCGCCCGTTTTCCAATACCAGTGAGCATTGGATAATACTCTCTGAAATTTTTTTGCCAATCAAATGGATGGAAAAAATCGTATCTCATTTTAATCTTCATTTCCCTGAACATATTTGCATATATTCATTGGCTATTTGTACGTGCTCCTCTGTAAAATGTCCACTTTATTACAGGGTTGCTTATCTTTTTCTTATCAACTTGAAGATGCTCTGCTGTATTTGAGATATGAAACTTTTACCTGGCAATTCATGGCATGATTTTTTCTCAGTCTGGACTCATCTTTTGGTTTTGTTCACGAATGCTTTATATCACAAAAAAAAAATTTAATTTCATGCAAATCTGCCAATCATTTTCTTTATGGCTTCTGGACTACCTGTCTCACTTTAGAACCCCCAATTCTAAACACAGTCCCCTAATTTTTTTCCTATCATTTTTGTAGTTTTCCTTTTTACATTTATGTCCTTCATACATCTGGAAGTTACTTTTGAATATGGCGGGAGCTAGGGGGTCTAGGTCTATTTGCAGATAAACAACCAACTGTATCAATTCCACGTATTAAGTAAACAATCCTTTCCCACTGAAATGCTCTGGTATCATGTGCCCGACTCACCTGGGCAGCCATGCAATCTCGACCAGAAATAAATCCTGCACAAAAGTGTAAAGAAAGTCAAAGTGCCCTAGTCCTTAATATAAACATGCAAATTACACAAAACTGAGACATACAAAATTCAGAGTCAAGAATTCCATGAAGTAAGAGAACAACAGAAGTGAAGGACGACCGATGGCTTCTTCTTGATTTGTGGCTCTGGCCTGGTCATGATGACAACCAGTCCAGAGCAAGGGACAGAGAGGAGGCACTTAAACTAGAACAGAGAAGAATTCATTTAAGTCTTGGGCTCCCTCCAGTCTTTCCTGTCACAGAGCTTTCACTGGTTGGTTTCATCCACGTGCACTGAAGCCTGATGCTCCCCCCACCCACCCATCCACCCACCCGCCGCTGACACTTTAGGGTCAGTCCTAAGAAGGTCTCTAGACAGCTCTGTTTGGCTGGAACACTGCCAAAGTCAGTGGTGCATTTAAACTGTGGACAAACTTGAAATCGCGTTTTTCTGACCCAAAATATCTAAATCAGGGCAGTTAAATGGTAATTCATAAAGTGCTTTAACAAAAGGATGGGCAATGAGGAGATGGACTAACAGTTTGGCTTTTTCTTGAGCTCATAAAATGACAAGGGAAAGAAATTCTATGGGTCCAGTGGTCCTGCCCAATCCTGGGTGACGTGTACTGGCACCCTCCCCTCATTCAACCGATGCTGCTGATGCATGTGCATGCACACGTGTGTGTGTGTGTGTGTGTGTGCACGCACGTGTGGAGCAGAGACAGAAGTGGAAGGAAAGAGAAATATCACTGATTGCTCTCTGGGGCCTGGCCCACCCTTTCCTACTCCTAATCACATTGTGTCAGTTTAGAAATATAAAAAATAGCTATTTACAAAAGCTCTACAAAGCCTACAGATGAGTCCTCCTCCATAAAGAGGGTAGCCGATGCTTAATGACAAGCTAGAATAGTAAAGAAAGGAGACAGGCATCCAGTTGATCTGAATTACACCAGTAACCAAAAGGAGAGCCTAAAATAGCCAGAATATGTATACTCATATACCGTTCACCACTATCGTCTCCATATGGAAATACTAAATGCATTCATCAAAGCTCTTGTGCTTCAGAAACTACCTTCAATGAAGAACAAAGAACAGAAAGATGTGTAAAGTGTGGGCTAACACTCATCAAGACATCACAATAAAAATTCCAACTTCTCAGGGCGCCTGGGTGGCTCAGTCGTTAAGCGTCTGCCTTCAGCCCAGGTCATGATCCCAGGGTCCTGGGATCGAGCCCCACATCGAGCTCCCGCTTGGCGGGAAGCCTGCTTCTCCCTCTCACTCTCCCCCTGCTTGTGTTCCCTCTCTCGCTGTGTCTCTCTCTGTCAAATAAATAAATAAAATCTTTAAAAAAAAAAAAAAAAAAACTTGGGGCACCTGGGTGGCTCAGATGGTTAAGCGTCTGCCTTCGGCTCAGATCATGATCCTAGGGTCCTGGGATCGAGCCCCACATCGGGCTCCCTGCTCAGCAGGGGGCCTGCTTCTCCCCCTCCCTCTGCTTCTCCCCCTGCTCATATTCTCTCTCTTTCTCTCTGTATCTCTGTGTCTCAAATGAATAAATAAAAAAACCTTTAAAAAAAAAACTTCCAACTTCTCATGCATGACTAGCTAGTCTGGGATCTCTTTTTTTTTTTTTAGATTTTAATTTATTTATTGGGGGGGGAGAGAGAGAGAGAACAAGCAGGGGGAGCGGCAGAGGGAGAAGCAGACTCCCCGCTGAGCAGGGAGCCTGATGCTAGGCTTGATCCCAGGACCCTGAGATTATGACCCTAGCTGAAGGCAGACACTTAACTGACTGAGCCACCCAGGTGTCTCTGGTTTGGGGTATCTCTATCATGAGCCACCTCACAGTAAACAAAAACATTCCATAATTACCTCAGCATTCTTTCCTCCATATGAAGAAAAAAGAGCATTTAACTTGTGCCTCCTGGTGAGCTCAGCATGACTGCTCTCTCCACTTTTCCTATCTTTCCTTTCTCTTTTCCTGGTTGCCAATATTCTTACTTCCAGCTGGGCTTGGAGCAGGCCCACCGTGGCCCATCAGCAGCCTTCACCTCCTTAAAGGAAACCAGGGAACTTGCGTCTAAGAGCATAATGAGCCCCATGTTCCTGCACTACTTTGAATGTGCGCCCCACAGCCTGAGTACAGGCAGAATGGAGAACTTGCTGTCTCATTCAGCACAATTTATTTAACCATGATCAGCACTATTCATACAGCACTAGGCCGATTCCAAACCAATCAATGATAAATTCTTCTCACATGATAAAGTACACTGACCACAAATCTATGCAAAGTGGGAAACCGGTTCTTTAAATTGTTAAGGACTCTGCAAACTCTCATTAATATGACTTTGAAAAGAGGTTTAAAAAGAGCCCTAAATTGGTGCAGCCACTATGGAAAATGGTATGGAGGCACCTCAAAAAATTAAAAACAGAAATTTCATACATTTCACTAGTGGGTATTTACCCAAAGAAAGCAAGAACACTAATTAGAAAAGCTATATGCACCCCCATGTGTACTGTAACATTATTTATAATAGCCGAGATATGAAAGCAACCCGTGTCCATCGACAGATAAATGGGTAAAGAAGATGTGGCGTATATGCATATAGCAAAATATTACTCAGCCATAAGAATGAGGCCATTTATGACAACATGGATGGACCTAGAGGGTATTACACTAAGTGAAATAAATCAGAGAAAGACAAATACCATATGATTTCATTTACATGTGGAATCTAAAAAACAAATGAATAAACAAGCAAAAAAAAGCAGAAACCGACCCATAAATACAGAGAACTGGTGGTTGCCAGAGGGAAGGGGGGTAGGGGTGGTGGGCAAAATGGGTGAAGGAGAGTAGACAGTATAGGCTTCCAACTACAGAATGAGTAAGTCACGGGGATGAAAAGTACAGCACAGGAAATACAGTCACTGTTAGTGTAGTCGCATTAAGGGGGAAAAATAAAAAGCCTTAGAGCTCTCTTCCTAGCAACATGCATTAACTCCCCAAATAGTTGACAGCTGAGATGCTATTGTGACTGGACCTCATGGAAAGTTCTCACTCCAAATTTTAATGAAGTATATCATATTCCTTTGAAAGTCTGAGTCCACTGCAAATGTTTTCATTTCAATAGCTAATAGAGTATCAAAGGAGAAAAATATCACAAGAAAATTAAACTTTCAATGTAACAGGCTAATTATGGCATCCAAAAAAACAAAAACAAAAAACAGCATACTGGCAAAGCAGACCCCTGCTGGTAAAGCACTTGGGGATAAATGCAGGCTCTAAATCAGACCCAAAAAAATCTTACAACCACATCAGTGAGCTAGAGAATTGGCAAGGAGCATAAATCTGCAGCACTACAAAACTCCACTCCCATCCATCCACCACTGCCTTATACATAAACTCATATCTACACATTCTGTTAAAGTAAAAAAAGCCTCCTATCACTGGAAGGTATTTGTATCAATCATAGTAATAAATGGATATTCACAGTCCTGGAAATTTACTTACTGCTGGGGAAAGGTGTGCTGGTAAGGGCTGGGAGGTATTGGAAAGGGTATACGTTAGTATTTGCTTCACTTCATGATTTTAAATTAGTTTGACAGTTAAATGCAGGAGGATCACTAATAAATGAATGCCTGCTTCATGGCCCAGGTGTTACTACGTGCTAAAGGCACTGTTCTGAGGACACTCATGATCTCTGCAGTCTTTCTAAAAATGGGTTAAACTGGGGACACCTGGGTGGCTCAGTTGGTTAAGCCTCTCCCTTCGGCTCAGGTCATGATCCTAGGGTCCTGGGATCGAGTCCCACATTATGGTATCAGGCGGGGTATCATGTGGGGAGCCTGCTTCTCCCTCTGCCCCTCCCCCCGCTTGTGCTTTTTCTCTCTCTCAAATGAATAAAATCTTAAAAAAAAAAGGGTTAAACTGATAAGTTTACTGAGCTGAAGTAGCCGAGTCTACTGCAGCTCCCTTTAGAGAAGTTCTGCTGTGTGATACTAAATCCAAAGTTAGTTCTGTGAAGCCTCATGAATGGAAATATTGACCATTCAAGTCACTCTTTTATCCTCCATCCTTAAAATTCTGTGATCTTCTTTAAACAAAGATCATTCTGATCTTTATTGACCTAACCCCAGAAACCTCCCAGAACCCATACAGAACATGGCAAAGTAACAAAATAGTAAAACCTATGAGACATGTATTTATTTAACACATTTCCTACCCTATGTACCTACCATGCTGTGCTTAGCACTTAAATACAAAGCTACTAACTCTTTTTTTTTTAAATTTTTTTATTGTTATGTTAATCCCCATACATTACATCATTAGTTTTAGATATAGTGTTCCATGATTCATTGTTTGTGCATAACACCCAGTGCTCCATGCAGAACGTGCCCTCCTCAATACCCATCACCAGGCTAACCCATCCTCCCAACCCCCTCCCCTCTAGAACCCTCAGTTTGTTTTTCAGAGTCCATCGTCTCTCATGGTTCTTCTCCCCCTCCGATTTCCCCCCCTTCATTCTTCCCCTCCTGCTACATTCTTCTTCTTCTTTTTTTCTTTCTTAACATCTATTGCATTATTTGTTTCAGAGGTACAGATCTGAGATTCAACAGTCTTGCACAATTCACAGCGTTTACCAGAACACATACCCTCCCCAGTGTCCATCACCCAGTCACCCCATCCCTCCCACCCCACCCCCCACTCCAGCAACCCTCAGTTTGTTTCCTGAGATAAAGAATCAAAGCTACTAACTCTTAAGAAATACACAATTCCATATCATATACAATAAACACTACAAAGTCATTGCCTCATAATGATAGCCATCAGTTTTGTTCGAGGCCAATGTTAAGGTGTTGTTGATTTCATAAAAGGAACTACAGATTATAATATGAGCAAAAATAAGATGCCATGATTCCACTTTAAGGTGGCAAAGACCCTAGATTGCACACCTTATGAAATCGGCCTTGTGGAAGATGCTGTGTGTTGCTTACCCATTAGCCATCTCCCATTTTCTCCTTGCACTAGAACCCTTAGGGTTGCTGGGCCCCTCCCCAGTCCCAGGAGATGACACTTGACTATGCCAAACCGATATTTCCTATTTCACTTACTCAGGCACAGCAGTGACTGGTCTATGGTAGGCACGTACCCCAGGCCTGGCCAATGAGACAAAGGAGGATGTACACGAGGGGGTTCCTAGGCAAGGTTTTCCCCATTTTTGAAAGGTGACACAAAAGAAAACTCCCCTTCCCATCTGCCTTTGAATACAGCTGTGTGAGAATGTGATGCCTGGAACTGTGGCAGTCACCTGGTGACCGTGAAGGGACAAGCCCAAGGAAGAAAGACAATAGACTGAAGATGGCAGAACAGAAAGATGGCAAGCACCTGCGTGCCTGATGGTGTCCTTGTGCTGATTTAACCAATCCTAGAACTCTCTATAAAGAGATCTTAAGTTTTACTCATTGTTCCTGCAGAAATGTAGCTTAGTATTCTGTTACTTACAGCTGAAAGCATCCTGGCCATACACACAGGCCCATTTAAAAAAAAAAAAAAAACAGGATCAGACAGGTGCAGACTCCAAAGTGATTTCTTCTTAGGCAACTGCAGAATGTAGAAAGGAAAACCACTTACCTTCTTTCAGGTCATTTAGATCCCTGCTCAAAGATTCACCCCCATCAAAGCTAACAAGAAGCCTAAAGTAATCACACACAGAATTCAGGTGGGCTCAGCATGAATTGATTGTGCCCTATTTTCTGGACATGTGGCAAGATCAAATCACCTGGCTAACTGTTGCCAAACTACTTCCAGTCCTCTAGGAGCATCACACAGTAGACCCTGGCATACTATAACGTCCACAGTGGCCTAATTCACTTCATTTCCCTTTGCAATTTTGGACCAGAATGCTGGAGGCAATGTTAACATGGCATAAAGAGAACATATATGTATGCATGTCCTTATGTGGATAACCCATTTTTACAGAGTGCCAATATATATGCAAGGTATTTTTCTTGGGACCAATAAAGTAAAAGACCCCAAAAAGTTTAAAATAAAGACTATCCGGGGCGCCTGGGTTGCTCAGTTGGTTAAGCGACTGCCTTCGGCTCAGGTCATGATCCCAGAGTCCCACGATGGAGTCCCACATTGGGCTCCCTTCTCAGCAGGGAGTCTGCTTCTCCCTCGAACCCTACCCCCTCTCATGCTCTCTCTCTCGCTCTCTCTCTCTCTCAAATAAATAAAAAATCTTAAAAAATAAAATAAAATAAAGACTATCCTTTAGGAGGGGAAGAATGAAGGGGGGGAAATCAGAGGGGGAGATGAACCATGAGAGACAATGGACTCTGAAAAACAAACTGAGGGTTCTAGAGGGGGGGGGTGGGAGGATGGGTTAGCCTGGCGATGGGTATTAAAGAGGGCACGTTCTGCATGGAGCACTGGGTGTTATGCACAAACAATGAATCATGGAACACTACATCAAAAACTAATGATGTAATGTATGGTGATTAACATAACAATAACAAATTAATTTTTAAAATTAAAAAAAAGACTATCCTTTAAAACTCAAAATATAAAAATTAGCATAATGTGTGTAGCTTCTCTTAATGACCCTAGCTTATAGCATCTCCCTCCCCTGTATGCACAGACCATTCATCAAATCCTATAGTGTTAAGGGAACCTATAAAAATGATCAAAGTACTTATTTTTATGTATATATATGTGTAATGAATTTATTAATTTAATATGCTAGAACAGTAAGATCAAAAAAATCGTAATGGAAGATGTTACCACACACTACTACTGGGAGCACCTAATTGAGTCCTTACTTTGGGCCAGGCATTATTACAAACACCTCAGGGAGGACTTTGGAGTCCTCACAAAATCCTAATATGTAGATATTATTACCCATGTTTTACAACTAAGAAAACCGGGACACAGAGACGTTAAGCAACTTTTCCAGAATCACACAACCAGTGAGTGGCAAAGCCGGGATTACAATACAGGCAGTCTGGCTCCAGAGTCCATGCTCTTATTCATTATACTGCCTCCATGATTAGCTAACGCTCCAAATTAAAATCACTCACCATAACAATTCCAACTGCTATGAGTCATTTAATAATTGTAATAGAAATGCAATACATGTCTTAAAATGAGTAAAAAACTAATCCAAAATTTGCAAGGACAGGAGACAGTTTATCTGCTGGAGAGTTACCAAAGATTTCAACATTACTTGCTCTGAAAGGGTATTTACTCAGATTCCGGTTTTTACTCAGATTCCTGAAGAACTGTAAAATGTCAGCTGAATAGACATATACCATCCAGACTGATAAATTTCCTGAAAACATTCTACGTATCCTAGGTCCATCAAGATCACAGATCACCAAAGGTATACCAGAGATCATCAAAATGACAAGACTGTTACTGCAACACAAAAATTCAGAAGTAAAGGGTGGACTTACCCACTAACGTCATGGAAAATCCCTGGAGAATGACACCATTTCCAAAGCTGCCCCTTCTCCGACTGCTAGATTTCACTCCTCCCACAAAGCTCACAAACCTAAGATAAACTTGAACTTTATATGTGTGTGGTTATAAAAGATGGCATCTGTGAGAAATCTGAATGTAGCACTGTTGGTGACCTGATTTAGACCTGACTCCTCACTACAACTCTTATTTTGACACACTTAGGACCCTGATCACTTGCTTGGCACATGGTGAACTGGATTACGTAATCTTTACAGAAACAACAGGAACACATCTTACATTCCCACCTAGCCTGTAAACTCCCAAAGGGTAGGATCTGCACTAAATGCATTGTGTTCTGACAGTAACTGCGACAAATGAGGAACCTAGTAGTCTAGTCACTCAGTAAACACCTGCTGAATCAATGACTGAATGACAGGAAGTAAATAATTCAAGGAAATAAAGGAAGAAAGAACACGAGGCAAACTGCAAGGCAAAATAAAATATATCAGCCTGAGATGTGAATTATCATGTGTGTTTTTCCCCCAGATTAGCTGGCAGTCACCGGATAGTTTTAAAGATGAAAAGGGAACGGATTGTTTCTCCATACCTTTAATCAAAACACCTTAAGTATATCTGGCATTTAACCAGTAAATTAAAGAATACAAGCTTCTTGGTGGCCAAGTTTATATCCTTTTGTTTCTTTTGTAAGGAATGAGTGGAGACTAAAAGTAAACAAGAAAAACAGTTTAAGAATAAAATTCTATTGTGCCCTTCCAAGCAGCCTGTGGTTAAAAAGATGTCCATCAACAAAATTCTACGATTACTAAAACCAAACTGTCAGCACCCAAGCAAAACAAACTCAACTCCCTTTCCTGTTCTCCTTTACATATACCTGGGATGGTAATACTGACCTACTTTATAGAACTATCATGAGGATTAATCAGCTTAAAAATGTCACGCACGTCCAGAGGAAGAGAGATTATAATACCTATAGTTAACCACTTCTACAATTAACAAATGAACTCGGTCTCGTGTATCACAATGCAAACCACTGTTAGTTACTTAAAAATAACACTGCAAGTTTTTAAGTCACAAATAGGGGCTCCTGGGTGGCTCAGTTGGTTAAGCATCTGCCTTCAGCTCAGGTCATGATCCCAGCGTCCTGGGATGGAGCCCCCCATCAGCCTCCCTGCTCAGTGGGGAGCCTGCTTCTCCCTCTGCCTGCCCCTCCCCCTGCTTGTGCTCTCTCAAGCGCTCTCTCTGTCAAATAATAAAATTTTTTAAATCTTTAAAAAAAATTAAAGAAATAAAGAATATGCGCTCATTAATAAGTACATATTTTCTAAAACTTTCAAGTATCTTTAAAGAAAATAGGCTGAGTACAGACAGGAAAAAGTAACTTTTGATGACCCACCCCAGCAAATAAAATTATTAAATGACACTGCTCCTGAGCTCCAGGCATCTGAACTAGAAAGCTGTCCACGCAGCTAAACAGAAGTCACCACATCCCATAGGGTTTGATTACTCCCACCGTCGTCATCATCATCAGAAAGGGTTGTGCAGCCTCCCAGACCACCTGCCAGCCCTAATGAGGAAGGGAGGGGGCTTCTAACAGTGCAATATTGAGATCTGAACATTTCCTGTGGCACCTTCTGCCTTTTATATCAGGGTTATGCCCATAGAAACATGTACTTCAGTAATAGGAAGTCATTACAGGATGTCTTCCATTTCCTTTCAGCTCAGCTAGTTTGCTTTCGGCAAAAGCTGATTAACGTGAGAGAGTTACCTCGTCCTTCAGATGCCCGAAAGGAACTTGGTAAGCTAGCTGAAAGTGTTACTTCTACCAGGGTTAGCAGCAACCACAGCTCTGGGAATTGACGCTTTTGAGATATTCCGCTTTTGAGATATTCCGCTTTATAAACCCCATTTATCAAACAGCGGGAGAGCTGTTACATATGGTGATGGGCATTATGGAAATGCTTAGGTTGAATACAAAATGTGAATGTGAATTGGATTAAATTACCTGCAAGAAAGAGAGAAACTAACTCGGGAGGAAGTAAAAGGAACCAATCATAGATATGAATCAAACAGGGTTGCACAGAAATGTTAGAGTCTGCTTTAAATGGTTACCCTTGAGGTTTCCAATGAAAAGGTTTCCCGGAATGTCAATGCAGATTTTTAAAAATTTAACATAGTCGGGGCACCTGGGTGGCTCAGTCGTTAAGCATCTGCCTTCGGCTCAGGTCATGATCCCAGGGTCCTGGGATCGAGTCCCATGTCGGGCTCCCTGCTCGGCGGGAAGCCTGCTTCTCCCTCTCCCACTCCCCCTGCTTGTGTTCCTGCTCTCGCTCTCTCTCTCTCTGTCAAATAAATAAATAAAATCTTAAAAAAAAAACTTTAAAAAAATAAAAAATAAAAATAAAAATTTAACATAGTGAAGTTAGATTAAATAATTGCACCTACCACAGTTCTTTGTCTACTCAAAATAGAAAGGTCAGAAGAGGTTTACATAAATTCAGACATCCCTAATAACACAAGGATTAGCTGGTGCTAAAATCCCAATATGAAGAATCAGAGTATGCATGGGGAGAGGAGACCTGTGGGTTTGGCTGAAGAATACAGTGCTGACAATGTGGCTGGGTGGGAATAAGAGAAGCAGAGTAAACTAAGGTAAAATCCTTGAATTTTTTTTTCTAAGGGCAACCAGTTTCTATTTTAGTTTAACAAAATATTTCAAAGATGTGCTTAATGTTCAGTTACAGTTTAGTCACTTATTTAAAAAATCATAATTTGGGAAAAAACTCGTGTTTTGCTTGCTTTATTAAAAAAGAAAAAAAAAATTAAATTTAAAAATTTAAAAAGGAGGGGAGGACACCTGGGTGGCTCAGTTGGTTAAGCGACTGCTCAGGTCGTGATCCTGGAGTCCCAGGATCGAGCCCTGCATCGGGCTCCCTGCTCGGCACAGAGTCTGCTTCTCCCTCTCACCCTCCTCCCTCTTGTGCTGTCTCTCATTCTCTCTCTCTCAAATAAATAAATAAAATCTTAAAAAAATAATAAAAAATAAAATTCTTTAAAAAAAAAAAAAGGAGGGGAGGCACACAAGTCTTCCTATAATGTAGTTCTGTAACTCTATGTCTTCAGAAATTATGAGATGAATTCATGGGCAAAAACATGCGGAAATTAGTTTAATAATCCTACAATTTTTTCACCACTGAAACTATCCCTGATTTTTGGAGAGGTAAGGTTGATAATCACAATGTGATGGGGAGAATGAAGGAGAGAAAAGTCATATGGGAGACGAATATACAAAACAGTTATAATCCAACTGTTTTTTGTTTTTTTTTTTAAAGCTGGACATTGAGTTTAGATGGGACTTTGATATTCTGCCCATAAAAAATGCTTCTGGGAATCACAGGGCTCTTTGCCTTTGGCCAAAGCACAAATGAATGAGTCACAGAGATACACAACCTAGAACCCCAGGCTGCCCAACACACTGGGAAAATATCGGACCTTCATTAGCAGGAGTTTCAGTATTTGATGTGTCCTTGAAATGCCCTCTCTCCATCACACACAGAGACACACACGAAGCTGGTCACATAAGAGCAGTACTAAGAAGTAAGAGAAATGCACAGTAGCCGCAGGAACAGCAAAAGCAATAGGTAACTATTAGATGCTCTCAAGGAGAAAAAAAAGAAACCCTTTAAAATCATTGTGGAGTGCTTTATACCACTGCTATGTCACAGGTATAGGATTCCTCCTAAAAAAAAATGAATTTGTGTCCCTTGCAACCATGCCAATTAGAGACAATGTGTATAAACTGATCAACTGGCAGGACAGACTCAAGGTGCATGTTCTGACAGAAGAGTCTCATCCCACCATCCCGGTGCATCCCCTACCCCATCTTCCTCCACCTTTCCTTCCCCTCACTCTTTAATCCTTCACACTACAAAGTCCTCTGGTCTGGGCAATGGTGTGGACTTGAAATCACAAACCCGCCCACTGCCCCCAGAAGCATCCTGAGAAAGTGCTCTTCTATCAAGTTCCCTCCCCAAACAGCACAGGGGTTTCTCAGGGCCAGCACAGGCTACCTGAAACAGGGTCTGTCTGTCACTGACTTCCCCACCTCTGCCTAGCAGCTCTCCAGGTCACAGTCCTCAAAAAACATATGGAGAAAACAAGCTCATTCTCTTTTTCCCAGTCATTAAAAATAAACCCAAATGGTCCCCAATTTAGAACACACCTACCAATGAAAAAAGTTAAAAGAGAGGGAGGTGCCCACCCACATAATCTTTCCATTCAAAGAGGCACTATTTCACAGCTGCTATGGAGTTTAAAATTAACAGACAAGCTTAACCAACAACAGAAGTTTCTGGAAACTACTGTAATTTACACTAGGGCCTTGCTTATTACAAATTTAGATTACAAGCATGGGCTGGATTCTGTGGCTGAATCCAAAAGCCTTCTTGATGCACCTCTAGCTCCAGTCTCTTGCAGTCACTCAGCCTTGCCTACAGGGAGCGGCTGCAGGCTGAGGCGTCGGCCTGACCCAGTGTGCAGGCTGAAGCAGTGACTGCTCCTGCTCACTCACTCCCAGAGCCCACAGACCACCCACCACTAGCTCCATGGAGCTGTCAGGAGGTTCCACTGGAACAACGTCACATTGCACTGAGGTGCATTCACCAGGGGGCCTCCCACAGGTCTTTGCGATGGTTGGACTGCAAGCATTTTGTTTCCTTTCTCACCTGCCACCCCAGGTTGAATCCTCTCACCCCAGGTTCTAAGACAAAGGTGGGTGAGGGGGCGGGCAGGCTGCCACAGAGGGCAGAGTCACAGAGCAGACAGACAGGAGGACGGGAGCAGGGCAGCCTTCACAGGCCACAGGTAGCTTTGCTGAGTCGTCTTTACCATTCGAATCTACTGCATCAGGAGCTACACCACCACAGGAAGTCTCCTTTTACAGGAAAGGGAACTGAGCTCAGAAATAGAGACGGGTAACGCCTACACCTGGTTTGTCTGACTCCAGAGTTCACCCTAACTGTATTGTCTCTGCAGTCCTGGAAAGATCTCCTCCTGGTCCCCAAAATCCTCCCTTCAAAGGCTGGCCAGGGTAAGGACAAATCCTTCACGGATCATTGGTATGAAGAGGGCCTTAAATGTCTCTAAGTCCTGGCTGAACATACACATTCCCATAGGAAGGAGCGAGCTGTTGGACTGTGACTCGCCATTAATCTCTCTCTAGGCATTAGTGGTAGATACTGGCTCTCACTTGAGGAAACAGAGCAAGAAGAGGAGTCTCATGTAAGATACAAGTGAGTTTTAATAGAAGGAAGGGAAAGAAGACCTTGGTTTTTTACTCTTTTCCAAAAAGAAAACCATTTTTAGAAATCAAAAACGTTCCTGCATATTATACTTTTATGTTAATTGGTAAAACACATAATGGGTAGGGTTTACTAACTCAATTATGAATTGGTAGCACATTTATTGAAATTTTATTTTAATGAATAACAGAATCTACTAACATTTGAAAACCTGTAGGATCAGGTGCATTGTACATATAAAGGTGTACGAACATATGGCTCATGCTACAAACTCCTTCCTTGAAATCCCAAGAGTCCAGGGCCCACATGTTAGGAAAGCCCTGACAGAACACTGGGATTTGCTCCAGGTGAGCAGGCTTGATGGGATGTCTTAGGGAGGGCTCCAATGAGGGAACCCAGGGCAAACAATGGGGAAGGAGCCCACGAATCATACTTCACATACTTCATAATTTTGCTTAAGACCAGCCCTATGGCCCTTTATCCAATGGTCAAATTATTAATTTATAAATTCATACTGACATTTGGGCAGGTGAACTATGGAACACAGCCACTTGCTATGGGAGGGAATAAATATGAGAAATGAGGGAGACAGTGTGTCATGGTAAAAATTTAGCTCATCCTGATGCCAAACTGACCTTCCTAGATAAACACGAAAGAGTAAAATTATCTAGAAAAAAAACTGAAAAAATTTAGCTCATCCTGATGCCAAACTGACCCTCCTAGATAAACATGAAAGAGTAAAATTATCTAGAAAAAAAAACAGCAAGGCTGTTCTTTAATGAAGCTTCCGTATCTTCACTTGATTTGGATTGAATAAAAGATAATAAGTAACAAGCAAAATGACACCTGCCCATGTTAGTGTGAAAAACACAACATGGTCACAACTAAAGACCCTACCTTATCATTTCTCACCAAAAGGAGACCCATTTAAACATCATCACTACTACTTCCAAAATCCAAGACTGAGAAAGTACCTCATAGATTCATTCATGCTACATATATACTCAAGGTCAAACTCACACAGAAAAAGTGGGAAGAAAATAAATTGAAATCAGTGGACTTTAAATATGTACAGCCCCTTTCACCCTCCATCACCAGTCTTGCCACACTATTCAACATTCCCTGAACAAGGATTGCACCTTGATAGCCATGCCTTTAAAACAAAACAAAACAAAACAAACCACAGGGTACACTCAGGTGTGTGCAATAAGCTGAGTGTTCCCGCCACATGCATACACACACACAGACACACACACTTGCCGAAGTCCTACTATGCTTCTTACTTGACCCCCAAAGGCAGAATGGATCCTGCTCCCCAGCTCCCTCCAGCATATTCTTCAACTTACTTCACACATCCTTCCACGGGGGATCCCTGGAGCCACATCATCACTAACTCCCATTCAACTATCTCTTCACACGAGCACAGTGCTTAGCCCAAAATGCTAAACAAAAGCATGTTGCCAAAATTGATGAATGAACACGCAATTAGGAGGAAAAATGAGGTGAAAATGCTTCTGATATTGACTGTGTGAGGGTTACAAATCCACAAATGATCATAATGTCTTAGCATTCAATTACCAGAGAAAAATCTAACTCTGAACTCGTCAACCTCCCCCCCCACCCTGGCCAGTGATATTACATATGTTATCTAATAAGATGAAAAAGGAAAAGTCTGGTTTTCTGACAAAAAGATCTGACTTGAACACAAAAGTTCCAAACAGTAAGAGATCCCTGCACCAGATCAGAGCCCCTCGAAAGATAAACACTCAGTGAGGTAATCTTCAACCCGCTCTCCCCCTTCCCTCGGCCTTTCTCACCAATCATGGAGGCGAACTAGGTGTGCTTACCTGGCTTATTTCCTTCCCTCTCGTGGCCCAGCTGCCCCTTGGTGTTCAAACCGCAGGTGTAAACTTCCCCATCCTCCAGCAGGAACACGGAGTGGTTTCCTCCACAGGCCACTTCCTTGACGCTTCTATCGGATATGAATCCACACACCTGTGGCTCAGCCACAATCCCTTGCAGGTTGGTGCTGATCCCAGGTTGGCCCAGAGACCAATATCCCCAACATAACATTGTTCTGATCCTTCAGGGAGTCATGTAGCCTAGAATAGAGTTCTGTTAAAAAAAGAGGTCAGAGAAAATAACTTTTAAGTAATAAATATAATCAATTTTAAAAAGAACACTCCCCTTAATATTCTCCAGATACCTTGCATCTCAAAATAATACATATTAATATCGTTGAAAATATTTATAGTAATGATGCTATTTTTGTGTTTCAGTAGGAGTTTAAAAAAACATTTCTAAACAAATTTTGTTTGTATAAATGAATAGTGAACACAAACAGAATGTGACTTTTAGATCGCTGATAAGGAACTCCGAGCACAGGAGACTCGCTAAAACAATCTTTGCAAACCATTATGGCAATAACAGTCTGGAAATTACCGTCCTAATTTCATCTTGTCCTTTCCCCTTGCCCCTTTTGAGTTTTTTGCTTATTTCATGTTATAAAATTTTTTGAACTAATTAACTCCTTTAGGTAACCTATTGTTAGCTTGGACAGTAATAATTCACCACTTGAAACAAAACATAATAATAATAATAATAATAATAATAATAAAATGAAAAAAAGAAAAATGGGGAAAAAATGTTATCTTCTCTGCCATTTCTTCTTACACATCCTTCTGGCTCAGAGTCAAGCTTCACTTCCTACCTAAAAGCCCCTAGGGATCATTCCAGCCACAGTCAGCCTGCATCCCTCTGACACATCTACTATAGTGTCTTGATTGGAGACTTTCTCTGTGGTTTGTTGTTTTGTTTTTTTTTTTTGCTTTTTTTTTTTAAAACTTAACTCCTCAGCCAGAGCCTAACTCCCTTAAATAGGGAACACAGTATAACATACCTCTCTGACTTAACAGCTACTCAATCAACTTTTGACTGATCCTTGCTGACTCCAACCCAAAGTTTCACCACCTTTTAGAAATTTATGCTTCCCTTTCATACAAACAAAAACAAAATCTCATCGCGTTCTACCAGTTCACACTCACTAGGATGGCTATAATCAAAAAGGACAGATAATAACAAATGTTGGTGAGGATGTGGAGAAACTGGAGCCTTCTACATTCCTGGGGGGAACATAAAAATGTGCAGGTCCTTTGGAAAAATATTCTGGCACTTCATCAAAAGGCTAAAAATATAGCTACCATATGATCTGGCAATTTTACCTCGAGGTATATATATATCCAAGAGATTTGCAAATATATGTCCACACAAAACCATGTACACAAGCTCCTGGATGGCTCAGTCGGTAAAGCGTCTGACTTTGGCTCAGGTCATGATCTCAGGTTCTTGAGATGGAGCCTCATGTCAGGCTCCCTGCTCAGCAAGGAGTCTGCTTGTCCCTCTGCCCCTCCCCACGCCTCATACTCATGTGCATGCATGCTCTTTCTTGCTCTCTCTCAAATCTTAAAATAAAAACACACACAAAAAAACTTGTACACAAATGTTCATAGCAGCATTACTCATAACACCAAAATGCAGAAATAAACCCAAATACCTATCAATTGATGAATGGATAAACAAAATGGGGTACTTCCATACCACAGAATATTATTTCACTACCTATGGTAATGTTATCTGACTTATTCTTTGAACTCTTAAGGCTTTCAGGAAAGGCATGGAAACCCAAAATAAAATATAAAACTGAATCTCAAGATGCTTTCTTAACCAAAAAGTTCTGTTTCTTCCCAAGATTTGTATTCCTTGTCTAGACTCTAGAACTAAAAGGACATTAAGCTTAGCTGTTATTCTTTGAGTTAATTACAAAGGGAGGCAAGATAAAACACAAACTGGGGCAGGGGGTAAGATAATACATTTTAAAAGACCAGAAAAATCACATAATCTTTTCATAATTTAACTTTCCCAACTAACTTCTTTCATCATTTTTAATGTTTCGTGAATTCGTCTTATCTCACCTACCAATAATTACATAAGCAGCATCATAGAGCTTACTATGCAACAGTCACTGTGTTAATAAGCATTTTACATCATTATTTCATCTTCACAAAAACCTTGTGCCATAAATACTATTTTTAGCTTCATTTTCTGATAAAGCAAGCCTCAGAGAGACGAGAAGCATGCCCAAGGTCACACAGCTTGAAGGCGTCAGAACCAGGCTACGAATCTAGGCCTGATACCAATGTCCACAGTCTTATCCACTGGGCTACACTGCCTCCCAAGCAGGTCACCTACAGGAGCAAGAACACAAAAATTACTTGCAGAATGACTAACTGTAGTCAGGATACAATACAGTATGCCCTGCAAAGTTGAAAATAAAGTTGCCCTCTGAGAGTGAAACTAGTCAGAATTAAGAGATAATGGCTGAGATTAGGCAGCTGTAGCATTAAGCCATCCCCTTAACCAGCCAAGTACAAACACTACATCTAAAAATATGACATCAAGAAACCACAATTGTATGTCTGCAAAAAGATCTATAAACAATGCTCACAGCAGCTTTATTCATACTAAACAAAAATGGCAACAACCCAAATGTCCATCAACAGGAAGCTGGATAAACAGACTGCAGTATATTCATACAAGGAAGCCCCTGTATGTTCCTTGTATGAATATACAGGGCGAGGGGGCATGGCTGAAACCCACTTAACGTAAAAGCAAGCTGCAACTCAATGTGACGCAATCCTTCTGAATGATAAAGGTTTAAAAAAAATTCCTCAAGGGTGTTATCAACTGCTTTTTTTAAATCCATGTCCCAAAGTCCCTCTTCATCTAGTAACAAATTCGCTGCTCTCTTGTACAAGGGTAAGCATGACCCTGGCTAAGCCAATCAAAGAACACCCCTCCAGGGGCGCCTGGTGACTCAGTCAGTTAAGCTTCTGCCTTCAGCTCAGGTCATGATCCCAGAGTCCTGGGACTGAGCCCCGCATCGGGCTCCTGCATCGGGCTCCCTGCTCCGAGGGAAGCCTGCTTCTCCCTCCCCCTCTGCTGCTCCCCCTGCTTGTTCATGTTCTCTCTCTCTGTCAAATAAATAAATAAATAAAATCTTAAAAAAAACAAAAAACAAAAAACCACCCCCAAAGCCATCACATGACCCCCCCACCAAGCCAGAGAAGGCCACCCCTAAGCCACAAGACATGACCACAGCAAACCAATCAGAGAACGCCCCCTAAGCCATTTTGACTGGTTCAGGGATAGGTTCACACTCCCAAGGGAGCCAGAGTCCTTCCCCATGAAGCTCACTGGAGCTCTAAAGGAAGACTGCCTTTTGCCTCTGAAGGATAACTGAGGCTGCTGCGAGCTCTGTTCCCTGCCACACGAGGATACCTGTAAGACATTATTACCCTCCTAGCCACAGAGTTTCAAAGACAAGAGACAGAACCAGTCCCAATAATGTTGCTTAGCGGGGGATACCCTCTTGTCTGGTGCCAGAACCACCACCTTCACTCTTCCCGACTGCAGCTGTTCTTCATTATTTGTGGGCTCCATGCATGTGAATTTACCTACTCACTCACATGTATTTGCACCCCAAGAGCGATACTTGGAGCATCTCTGCAGTCCTTCTCGGATAGGGGCAGAGAAGTGAAAAATCTGAGTCACCCTACGCACACGTTCCCAGCCGAAGTCAAACAAGAGGATGCTCTGCCCTCTCGTTTCAACTCTCATACTGTAAAGAAGTGGTCTTTCTGCCATCTATTTAGTGCCAGACTTTTCAGATTTTTACAGTTTTTGTTGGTGATTTTGCTATTTAAAATGCCACCAAGCACAGCGCTGATGCTGCCTAGTGTTCCTAAGTACAAGAAGGCTGTGCTGTGCCTCGCCAAGAAAATACATGGGTTAGACGAGCTTCACTCGCGCATGAGGTATAGTGCTGTCGGCTGTGAGTTCAATGTTAATGAATCAATCATGGGATAGATCTAAGGAAAGGAAGAAGGAATTTGCTGATCTACACGTGTGGTGGCTGTGGAAAGTGCTAAAGTAACATCTACAGTGCATAATGAAGCTACAGAAAGACGGAAAAGTAGCTGAATCTGTGGATCCAGGAGATGACTGTAGTGTGTGGTGGACGGCATTGCTGGGAGGCTGAAAGCCAAAGAAGTACACCGTCGCATTACTGAGGATCAGAAAAATGTTAAAAACCCTCTTAGCTAGAGTTCTGTCATAAAGAAATATTGTATACAATTAATCACTTGTAAAAAATACATATTAAACTGGGCATCTAAACAGAAATACGCATAAAACACACACAAAACAAGGTCATATACGGATTGGCTGAGCAGAGGCTCTCAGCAGGAACCTAACTAACCCTGTATTTCTAGAAGAGCAGTAGCTCAGTATTCACTAATTCAGTGTTCGCAGTGGCTTTGTAGAACACAACTACTACGAAAAATCAACTGTATACAGTCTGAATCTCCCTTTTGTGTTTATTTAAGATTGTTCAAATTGGATTTCTGTCACTTGAAATTTTAAAAAAAGTCCTGACTGATAATATTAATAATTACATTATTAATAATAACAGCAGGTAAGACATAATTTGAGCTTACTCTGAGCCTGGCACTTTTTCCATGTGCTTCACAGATATTAACTCATTTCATCTTCTATGAGGTAGGTGCTGCTATTATCATGTCTAACCTATAAATGAAAAAAAAGTGGAACCAGAAAGAAAGGATAAAGGAAAAGAAAAAGATAATAAAACAGAGAATGAAGGGACTTGACTAAATCACACAACTAGGCAATGGCAGAGTTAGGATTTAAGCCCAGAGTCTGTGCTCATGACCATTATGCCATCTAATAAGGAACCTAGAAAATAAGGAACCAGCCAAAGGGTCAGAACTTCCCAATGTCTCCAGCACCGTCCAGAGAGAAAGGGCACCATTACCAGTGAACCCATGTGAAATGCTAAGTAATCACTGCCCAATAGTGGAGGTGGGTAGATCAGACTCCATAACATTAGTCATTAAATTCACCCAGCCACTTGCCATACTTAGATTCCATAATTAACAAGCACCTTAAATAACTTGGTTTCTAAGGCAGCTTCTACTATGGGGAAAGAACACCGTGACCAGCTGACCCAAATGTCCCAGCCTTCTTGGCATTTCTACTTCTCATTATTAATTTAGCATCCTGGATGTATTAGCTTCTTGTAAGTTTTTTTAGCATGAGTTAGTCTTTGAGAGTCAGCTGAACTCTGGGTGCTTTGGCCAACTGCAAGCCTGAGTAAGCAGCCTGATGTATGGCCTCATCCTGATTTTACTACCATTCATTTCAAAAAAGACAAATAGAACTATTGTTCAAGAAAACTTCAAAAATCCTTCCCACCTGAGTTATAGTAATGGAATTTTCAAGTAGTCAAATAACAACTACTTACTAGGAGAAGTAACGAAGGAGGAACCACAAATAAAATGTATTCCCATGAATGGATTAAAAACCCTAATTAGAAGTGTGATCTAGGTCATCAGGATGCTCTGCCAAAACTATAGCAGGAGGCACTAAAATCATCTAGCTTTCAGGAGAGAAGTTCAGCGCAGTGCAGAGAAGCAGCCATTAATACAGCTTTCACTTAAAAGTACACCCTAGAAGAACCCCCAAATCTAGCAGCGACCGGCATCTGTGAATTTAAGGTCTAGCTTCAGAACTGTTCTTCATCACTTGGCATTTTGCTCTCCCAGGTCCTCCCACCCCTTTTTCCTCACCCACTGTCTCTCCCTTGCTCCTAGAGGAGTGGAATATTCTCCTTCCTTTCAGAACACACAATTATGAACAGTGCTGCAGAAGGATACAGGACTGCACTCTGGCTCAGCACCTACGCCAGCCACTGCAGTCCCAGCCCCTCCTTTTCCTGCCTGACTGCCCCATCACAAAGCGAAAGGAAGGAAGATGTTCTGTTCCCTCCATGTCACACCTGGTACTTTTCCCAGCCCTTCTCCTCATCTATTTTGGTAAAAGATTCAGGATAATGTCAGCAGGGTTTAAAGGTCGAAAGGACTAAAGTTCAAGCCTGAATTAACCACACGCTAGCTGTGAAATCTTGGGGAAGGTATTAGCCACTGTTTCCTGTTTCTAAAATGGGGAGAAGGGTGCTTAGCACGATGCCCAACACACAGTACTAACTGACCAATAAATGTCAACTGCTCTATCACTGTTACTCCCTAGTCCTAGTGTTCTTCCCCGAGACCCTCAGCAAACAGGACAGCCCCCAAAAGAGGCTGGGGGTGTGACTCCTTTCTTCCTCCCCATGGTTAGCGTTAGCTACGTTCCGCCAAGTCTGTGCCACAGCAAAGCAGCCCTACCACCATCTGTCATAACTTTCATGAAGGGGATTCGAGGTTGCTAGGACAAAGTTTTCTGCATGTCTTTTCTTTCAAATTCTGGGTGGGGGGCGCGGGTAGATAAAACTCTTTTTATCAGTCCTAGTAAGCTGAATGCTAAAAGATAAGCTGCAATTCCTAAACTTTGTCTCATTAATCAGACCATGCACACAGCAGCCTAACGACTGATTCTTATTCTTTGTCTGAAAGCCACTGGAACCTAAATAACACTCGGGCAGGACTTCTAATCTCATTCATAATAGGGATAAGCGTCCTTTCAAATAAGCTTAGAAGCCATTACCTGCATGGTGTATGGGGAGAAGGGGGATCTTTTTCAACAGTAGGAAAAGGCAATGCACAAGGCTTCAGAGCTCTGCAGGCCCTCCCCAAATCAAAGCTTGAAATAAATCTGGAGCCGAAATTCAAATGCAGAATTAATTCCAGTAACAAAAAAGATTCATTCTGATGACATGCTTTATTGTTAAAAAGGTTACTTACCAGACAGAAATGGCAGAGAAAGCAAAGAGAAGTTTTCAATCCTGAGACTCTGCTCCTTGCCGCTTTCTCTCTCTCCTTCACTTCAGCTGGACTTTGGTTCTCTGATTCTTTTAGAAAGCACAGGAACCATTTCTAGCCCTCCCCAGAAGGGACCATTACAGATGGTACCTTCTTCACTACCTGGTGCTGGGCCCTGTGAAGCTAGAAGAATGATCTCTCTGCTGTCTGTGTAAACTCTGGGCTGCCTTCAAAAGACACTTGACCAGCCTTACAAGAACTGAAAAGTCTGACAGTGCCAAGTCAAAAATATGAAGCAACCAGGACTCTTACACAAAGCTGGTGGGAGTGTAAATTGACATAACCGCTTTGGAAAACAAGTTGGCATTATCTAGTGAAGGTGAAGATGTGAAGAGCCCACAGCATGGCAGTTTCACTCCTACCCATATGAACAACGAAATCCAACTTACCAAGCACCTACGGGGCTCCTGCGCCATGCTGAGAACTAGAGATACAAAGAGGAGTGAAAGCTGGAAACGGAGCTTTCTCCAAAGATGGAAATGTTACATACCTACACTGTCCAGTATGGTAGCCACTAGCCACACAAGGCTCCTGAACACCTGAAATGTGGCTAATGCAACTGAGGGACTGAAATGACTTTTAATTTTAATCCAAGTCATATATGGCTAGTGGCTACCTTATTCTACAATGAAGCAAGAACCCCCCGGACATGTACCTTAAGATATATGCACAAGAATGTCTGAAATGTAGTGTTTGAGATCGGTAAAACAAAGACAACCCAAATGTCCATCAATAAGGAAATGGATAAATTGTGGCACAGCAGTCAAAAATAAATGCACTCTATAAGCACCAATGAAGCTAAACCTTGAAAGCAATGTTGAGGGGAAAAATTTTACAGAAGAATTTAGAGAATGATGAATTTTTACAAAGTCCGAACACAAGTATAACAAGTATTTGTAGATAAAAACATTAGTGGTGGCAAAGCCATGAAGAAAAGAAAAAAAAAAATTGATAAATACAAAATACAAGGTAATGATTATGGAACCAAGAGAGTTGGAGGGTACAGTGTGGAAGGAGCAAAATGAGAGCTTCGATAGCATGGCTAATGTTCTACTTCTGTCCTTTTATTGTTGCCTCTTAGCGCATATATTACATACATTGTCTTATGGCTACAATTACTTCACAATAAAAGAAACGGAAAAGTACTACTGAGGTAGTGTTGCTGCTTCTTGCATCTCACCCACCAATTTCCACCTGTACACAGGCTGGGAGCTTCTCCATGGCGGGGATAGGTTTCACTCATCTCTGGGTCTCTAGTTCTCAGCAAAGTGCAAGAGCCCAGCGCTGCTTGCTAAGTGCCCTCGTGACCTGAACCCAAATCCGGGAAAAGCAGCACTCCCACAACTTCAGTTTGTTAACAGTTTTGTTTTCCAGGTAATACTAGAGAAACATTCCCTATGCAGTAACAAAAAAATAATACTGTATTTCCTCCATTCTAAAATGCACCCTCCTTCGGGGCGCCTGGGTGGCTCAGTTGGTTAAGCGGCTGCCTTCGGCTCAGGTCATGATCCTGGAATCCCGGGATCGAGTCCCACATCAGGCTCCCTGCTCAGCAGGGAGTCTGCTTCTCCCTCTGACCCTCCTCCCTCTCATGCTCTCTGTCTCTCATTGTCTCTCTCGCAAATAAATAAAATCTTTAAAAAAAAAATAATAATAATAATAATAATAAAATAAAATGCACCCTCCTTCACCACGTTTTAGCAGATCTGAAAGTAGAATGCCTTCTACAATTGAAGCTGTCAGTAAAGGGTGGTGTTTCTCAATAGCACCAGCATGCTAGAATTCAGGAATGAAAGCTCTGTGAAGGAAGGACTGAGCCTCTTTTGTTCATTTCCCAATCCTTAGAGAAGTGTCTGCCACACAGTAGGGGCTCAATAGTTGCTACATAAAGAAAAATAGTTACTATTACTGCAAGCCTACTCTGTGTCTGAGTCTTGCTAAAAACTTCACACAGATTATTTAGTTTGCCCTTTACAATAACTTCAAGGCTTAGCAAGGTTAAGTGCCCAAGACACTACATGTAAATAAGTAGTTGAGGGACGCCTGGGTGGCTCAGTCGGTTAAGTGGCTGCCTTCGGCCCAGGTCATGATCCCAGGGTCCTGGGATCGAGTCCCACATCAGGCTCCTTGCTCAGCAGGGAACCTGCTTCTCCCTCTCTCTCCCTCTGCTTGTGCTCTCTCTGTCAAATAAATAAAATCTTTAAAAAAAAAAAAGTAGTTGAAATAGAAACTTAGTAAATGGCAAAGGCAGGATTCAAATCTCCTCTAGACTCCAGAGTCCATGCTCTTAAACATGACACGATACCATCTCACAAACAAAATGAAGCCAAGTTCCACCCTTTCACCAATTTTGAAAATAAATGTTTAAAGAAAACTGCCTACAGTTAGTGAGCTTATATTAGCTGAATCACCGGCCATGTTTATAGGCAAACAGAACCTATGTTAGCCAGAGACGGGGGAGAGGTGAGTGAAACAATCTCATAGATAGCCAGACTTTCCTCCATATCCACCCTGACTTACAATATTAATCCAGTTACTGGTTCACACAGAGAAACACATGCCCCTGACACCAGTAAGTACTATTTCCAAATGCAGTCAATGTCTAAAGACAACAGAATTATATCATCAAAGGGATTATCTTATTAAAAAGACCTTAAAAGTCTATTTGATCCAACCTCTAGGCAAGAAACTTATATTCCTAACCTCATTTTAATGGCAGCTGAAGCCTTCCGAGGCCAAGTAACTTCGGTCCTCTGAGAAGTAAGTGGTTGAAGCAGAGACCAGAAACTAGGTCTCCTACTTCCTGGGCTCACCTTGTTCTCTTCACTACATCACAGCAAAGGGAAGTCATTAAGGATTTGTTAAGGTCCCTATCTAGGCAGCTATACTAACATGAGTCCTTTACATAGTTTATCTTGTTTAATCCTCTTGTCGATTCTGTGAGTTAGATATTATCTCCATGTACAAGATGAGGAAACTGGGGGCGCCTGAGTGGCTCAGTCGGTTGAGCGTCTGCCTTCAGCTCAGGTCATGATCCCAGGGTCCTGGGATCGAGTTCCGCATCGGGCTCCCTGTTCGGCGGGGAGTCTGCTTCTCCCTCTCCTCCCCACCTGTGCTCTCTCACTATCTCTGTCTCTCTCTTTCAAATAAATAAATAAAATCTTAGGAGAAAAAAAAAAACAAGATGAGGAAACTGGATTCAGAGAAATTAGGTAACTCACCACAGGTCACACCCTTGGCATTTGGACTAGAAGCCAGAATGGTTTTCCCTCACCTTGAAGACCTGCAAGTTAAAGAAATCATAATTAACATTAGCACGGTGCTACAAAGTGCTTTCATGTTATTGAAAAGAAAATGAGAAGTAAACTTCTGAAAATAAGAACATCTTTATATTATGCAAGCTTAAATATTCCCCAATAACTGCACCTTAAGACTGGAGTTTGGTTAAATACCAGTAAGCTAATCTCTAACCAACTACAAAGATGTCACCTCTAAAGGTGAACTTGAGACACAGGTAGCACCTTAAAAAATTACTGGTATTTGTAGTAAATATAAAGGAAAAATAAAATTATTTTTAAATCTCCCATTTAGGTTAAAAAGAGAAAATTTTGAAAAATAATTCAATTTTGTCTATTTTCCTCCATTTTTTTCCATGTACCACACACAGTATAGCTTATTTTGCCACAACTGTTTTTGAAGACTTTCTCTTTCATTCCTGTCATCACCACATCCTCTTTCAGGCAAAACAAGATGAGACTATCTGAGAGGCACCTTAAGTCTCTCAAAAGAAAAAAGTCCTCCATAATTTTAATGTATTATCATCATAACTTTATTTCTATCTTTTATGTAGGAAATCCCGTTCAATTTGGAGAATATTACTTTTATTTCTGAAACTGCAGCAAAACTATCTTATATCTTCAGGAGTGCAACTCTCATCTTTTTAAAATTCTTTTTAATTCTTATGCAAATCTTAAGAAATTTAAATTTGTTACTCAGAAAGAAATGCTATAACCAACGACTCCCCACACCATTTGGAACATTTTAGAATCTGTTTCTTTTTTCAAAAATAAAAACCCAACTACATACATAACAAGTAAAACTGTATGCTAATCGATGGTTTCTTTTTTACATACCAAAGGAGGAGTTTTGCCAAAGAGGCGGTGAGCCTTCCTCCTTGATTCCTGCATAGTTTCTCCAGAAGGTTCCTAGCCTTAGTGGGGTCAGACAATAATGTGTAATTCATCTATTTTGCTTTAGAAGGAGGTTAAATATATTACTCCCCTTTTCTGACTTATAATGTCATTCCCCTGCCCCCAGGGTAAAATAAAGTACAAGAAGAGAGAGAGCTTCACAGTAATCTGCCTACTAAAACAAGACATCTCTCTCCAGAGTCACTGCATTTAAAAAGGCTGCCAATCCTCATTTTATTTCACTTTTCTTTCTTCTCAGTCTGGAGTTAAAAATCAGTTCACTTGATGTTATCAAATCATCAAAAGAAAGGTTCTAGAAATAGCTTCCTATTTGTGGAAGGAGCCAGAAGACATACAAAAATGGAAGAGAGCTCTCGAATCGTCTTTGCTAAAGCATTCCGTGTGTAACGAATGCAAGCAAAATCCTGAAAGGCTTGCCTAGCTATGAATTCAAGGTACTTCCTAATGGGGCTGATTTAAAAGCTAAAGAACAATGTAACCAGAAAACAGGCAAAAACCGTGATAGACCAAAAGCAAAGTTCAAATACACATTGCCCAGGGCCCGCGGTGCATACCCAGAATCACTGCACAGTTGCTTCAGGTGCTGCTCACCGCGCTCCCTGGCTCATCTGTTTCAGGTTACACATGCTCTTCTCTGTCAGTTGTCCCGGTTTGCCCACTCCACACGTTTACAAGTGACTCAAAGTGCCACCTGCCCCCGAACGTCCCAGCTCCTGACACCCCCGCGCCCGTCCACGCACTTACGTGTCCGCACACACACACGCACACACACGTGTCCACACACACCCTCGCCCCGGCTCCGCCCCGCAGGCGGACTGGGGCGAGGCGAGCCCGGCACAGCCTCCGCGGGGTGGGTGGTGCCGGGCGCCGCGGCCCCACCGGCGCTGTCAGCTCAGACGCCGAGCCCCGCGTCCTCACTGCAAACTCCTCGCGGCCGCCGGGGTTCCCCCAAAATGCGGAGGCCTCGCCGGTTCCCATTACGCGGGGAAAGGTCCGCGTTCCTCCCCGCGAGGGTGTCACCGGAGCCCCGGAATTCAAATAGGGACAGGCGAGGAGGAAGGGGAGGATCCTCTTTTTGACTTTCTGCGTCGCAATTCCTCCTGGTCTGCACGCAGCCGAGTTGGGGTGGGGGAGCGCTCCCATTTTTAAGGCTGCTTCCGGCCTTTCCGGGCGCTGGGGCTGTTTTGGTCAGAGGGCAAGCCCCGAGAACGCCAGGGAGGCGCGCGCGAAGCCGAAGGGCACCTAGCGCGCCCGGCCCCGGCGCAGCTCCGCCGCCTGCCTCCCGCGCCCCGCAGGCGCTGCAGCCACCGCGCCCCGACCTCCCCGCGCGCCGGGCTCCAGGTCGTCGCGGGGAGCGCCCTGCAACCGCAGCTGCCCCTCCGAAAGCCGCGCGCTGACAGCCGTGCCCCGCGGAACGCGGCGGTCGCGCGGCTGCAGCGCCGCGGTGCCTTCTTCCCTGGAACCCCGGCCCGCGACCCGCGTACCTTGGCGGCCGCCGAACCGCCGCTCGGGATTCCAACTGTGACAGCCCCTCTGGCCCGGCTCGGGGTTTCTCCGTTTTCGGCGTCACAATAATAAGGAAGTTTCCCCGCAAGCCTGCGGGCGGCGGAATGTGCTGGGCGAATGACTTCCCACCCGGCCAATGGGCGCCCTTCTGGGGCGGATTGGCACCAATGGCGGCCGTGGCGGAGGCGGGGCGGCGAGGTCCGCGGGCGGGAGGCGGGGAGAGGCCCAGGCCCGGGAGAGAGGCGGGGGCAGCCCGAGGTGACAGGACCCGCGGGCCCGGCGAGGGGACAGCGGCGCGGGCGTGTGTCGGCCAGGAACCGGCTGCTGGACACAGGGCATTCGCGCCGGAATAGGATTGCTTTTCACTGACGGGGAAGCGAGCGGGACTGATCAGCGGTCGGTTTTTCAGGTTCTGGGTTCTGGATCTTAGTATTTATGCAGAGGTGACCAAAAGCCTTGAGCATGGGAGGAAAATCTAGAGGGTGACAACTGAGGGTGAGTTAGTAAGCGTTTTATTCCGCAGTGGAGGAGTCTTCTGTTTCATACCTCTTCGGAAGACTGGAGGAAGCGCGGAGCCGTAACGCGGGGCCGCGCGGTGGGAGAGAGGCGGGAAGGAAGTCGGGTGCAGAGGCCCGCACTGCCTGGGCCCTCCTGGAGAGTTGGGGGTCGAAGAGGAGAGCGGTGCTGCAGAAGCAAGGAGGGCTTGGGAGACTGGAGAGTGGGGGCTGGGAGAGCATGAAAAGAAGTCACTGAGTAGATGACTTAAATCTTATCATCTGAAAGACACCATGTGGCTTCTTCAATGGATAAAGAAGTTTGTCTTCCCCTACTTTCCATGGCGCTGAATCTCAGAGCTTTCTTCTCCTCCCCAAGGTCACAGTGCTTTCAGAGTTCCCTTGGTCCGTGTCCTTTTGAAGAAAATATTCTCATAGAGATGACTTCATGTATCTGTTGTCCCCCCACTCTCCCCTTAAATTTGAAGCACAGAAGCAGAACACACTGGGAAAGTACCACTCTAACCCAAAAGAATGGCTTTCCTAGTGGATGAATTTCTGTAACCTGTTATTTGAACTGGAGAGGTCCTTTGAGGCCAGATTCTTCACAAGGACGTTCAAATCAGGTCAAGTCTGCAATTACCTGTTCTGGAACTCTGATAGATTGACCAAGCCAAAAAAAAAAAAAGTTTTGAGGGGTGGTATATTCCGGGGATGGGTCAATGTTGGCTGACCTATGAACTCTCAGTGAAATAAAGCAAGTTGTCAAATGCTCCTGGGACAAGAAAGATAAGAAAAGCAAAATCTCCAATTATCAGGTAGCTAAGGTCATCTAAGAAAATCTCAGCCTTTGAAGTTTGAATCACACTGGACACCTTTAGAAACACTGGGGACAAGATTAACAAGATTCCCTTATGCTGTTTCACAGAAGTCTAGATATCTCACAAAGACATAATCCTAATCTAGAGATGGTATCACAAAAAGGAGCTGGGGGAATAGCCAGAGAGGAGTCATGGTAGGAAGGGAGGTTCCTCATGGTTGAGAAGGAGAGAGCGAGATTCTATTTTCATGTGCCAAATATGAGGTTTGTAATCAGTCAGCATTTAGGTCAATATATTTGCCTCATGGCTTAAGTGTTTTCATATGAAATTTCATCTTGAGAGAAAAGTTGGTTATCAAAGACTCAAGCCTGGAGGTGGGATATAAGTATGTCTAAATTACAAACTGAGGTGCTGTAAGCTTCCTTACCAAATAAACATCCAGAACCCTAGGAACTTATTTATATGTAGAACAATCAGTGAAGATACTCAAAGTACTTCATTTTATTTTCTTAATTGAACCAACATAAAATGCCAATTTCCTTAGCAAGCATGTCCTTCTCCATTTACCAAAATGCTTTGAATGGCCTCAGCACCAACAATAATCTTTTTTTTTTTTTTAAAGATTTATTTATTTGACAGAGAGAGACACAGCGAGAGAGGGAACACAAGCAGGGGGAGTGGGAGAGGGAGAAGCAGGCTTCCCGCTGAGCAGGGAGCCCGATGCAGGGCTCGATCCCAGGACCCTGGGATCGTGACCTGAGCCGAAGGCAGACGCTTAACGACTGAGCCATCCAGGTGCCCCACCAACAATAATCTTAATAACAGATATTTAAACTGGTTTGAGAGGCCATGGTTTACTTTTTCTTGGAATTTCTATAGCCCCATCCATTTCTTTCTGACTTCCCATATGTTCCCTAACAAATATACTGTATATTGAGCATCTACTGTAATACCAGCCCCTGTGGATATCTTGGTGAGCAAAACGGCACAGTCCCTGTTGCCTTCAAAGGGGAGGCAAACATTGACCAAATAAATATACCAAGGAGTACATAGTTGCTAACCAAGATAAATGTTATGAAAGAAAACATTCATGTTAAAAATAAAAGATTTAACCTAAAAAACAACTGTAAGCAAAACTGACGTCCAGTTAATGCTATGCACACTGATGTATTTAGGAGGAAGTATACTGATAATCTGTAACTTATTTTGAAATGTACATTTTAAAAGATGGATTGAAGGATGGATAGAGAGATAGATAGCTGGATATACATGTAACAAATCCAGTATCCCAAGATGTTAATTATAGACTCTACATGGTAGGTAGAGATGGGTGTTCATTGTACATTACTTCCAATTTCTCTGTATGTTTAAAAAATTTACATTAAAAGATACTGGAAAACAAAAAATCAATGAGATGTGATAAATTATAACTGTAACCTTTGACAGGCAGAAGGGATCATGTGGTCCAGCTCTAGCACTGGACAGATGAGGAATCCCCAGTGACCAGGGGATGATACCCAGTGCTACTACGCTTCCACCTGAACAGATACCCATTTGCCCCATTTTTAACAGCTCACTTTTTGAAATGCATGTGCCTATTTTGAATTGAAAAAAATTCTCAGTACAGTAGGAATAGTGTTTAATGATGATTGTTTCCTGTGTTTAACTTACTTACCCGGCAGACAAACATGAACTTGGTAAACTTAGAGACAGATCAAACTTGTGGGGAAAAAACAGGTTGGCCACAACATTCTGTCTTTCAGGTATACTTTTGAAGAATTAAGTGTCTTCACCTCTGGGAAAGGAAAGCACTGATTATTTGACAGGCAATATGTGCACACCCTATAAAGCTACATAATGACAAAGGTTTTTCTTGGTCCCCCACCTCCCAAAATACTCATTTTGTCCATGTAGTCAATATTCAAAGGAAAAATTGGTTGTAAAATATTTTTTACATGTTCTCACTGTTTTTTGTTGTTTAATATAGTTTAGCCAAGAAGCCTATATATACCTAGGCTAAATTATCTAAGCTTATTGAAAACTGTCCTATAACACACAGCATTGATTTATTAATGTGAAAAATAACTTGGAAGAAAAATATCATGGTAAATCAATATTGCCATCAATCAAATAATTATTATAATATTTAGTTAATGTCTTCTATATGTATTGCTGGATAAGAAGCATTATTCCTGACTACAAAGAGCCTACAGGCTTTATGACTATTCCTTTGTGTTTCTTTAAACTATTCATAGTTTAATTTTGCATTTTTTTAAATCCACCTTATCGTAAATATAAGAAATTCAGTAATATCATATAGGTTAATATTTATGTTAAAAAAAGATTGGATGGTTGAGCATTTCCTAAGAAAGCCTTTAGGGTGAGCTTTGGTTTGTCCCTAAAGGTGCATGCAATAAAGTCTTTAGGAAGTGACATCTTTCATGAAAATTTCTCTCTCTTTTTTTTAAGATTTTATTTATTTATTTGACAGAGAGAGACAGCGAGAGAGGGAACACAAGCAGGAGGAGTGGGAGAGGGAGAAGCAGGCTTCCCGCTGAGCAGGGAGCCAGATGTGGAGTTTGATGTGGGGTTTGATGTGGGGTTTGATGTGGGGCTTGATCCTAAGACCCTGGGATCATGACCTGAGCCGAAGGCAGACACTTAATGACTGAGCCACCCAGGCGCCCCTGAGAATTTCTCTTCTTACAAGGTCCCAAAACTTGTACCCTTGGAAGTGGCATCCAACCTACCACTAGGACTGCACTGACAAAACAAGTCCTTGGGGGTATACAGCAAAGAGCATGTCTATTGCTGTGTAGCTGCATAGTGTGCACAGATTTTAACTGCCAAAAATCAGGCAACTGTTTTACCCTTGTAGATGCAAAAAAGACCAAATTCTCCAGAAGTTCACTTGTGTCAAATCAAAATTGTCAAAATGAAAAACCCCCTTTTTTTGACGTTAAAGATTAAATCTGGGTCAAATTAAATTTAAGGAATTTTATTATATCCTAGAAAAGCTAAAGTGACCCTATGGAATTACAAAGGGGCATGCATAAAACAGTATTAGACAGCTTTATAACTTGGCCATAAATTCAGGAAACACGTGAATATACATAATAAATGGTTTCTTGTTTTACCGTTATGATACGTGGTATGTTCCATGATATTACCTGATATGGTAAGTGTGTTATCCCTTGTGGCGATGCATAGTTCGTGTTGCAGTGAGTGTGGTGTAGTAACACATTTTCCCTAATCCTAGCAGAAGCACATTCAATGTGTTGTCTGGGTTGACTTCTCTCATTTTTACTAAATAAACCATGGAGCGCCTGGGTGGCTCAGTCGGTTAAGTGTCTGCCTTCAGCTCAGGTGGTGATCCCAGAGTCCTCGGATGGAGCCCCACATTGGGCTCCCTGCTCAGCAGGGAGTCTGCTCCTCCCTCTCCCTCTGCACCTCACCCCAATTAGTGCTAGCTCGCTCTTTCTCTCTCAAGTAAATAAAATCTTTAAAAATAAATAAACCTATATCTTTAACATACTCCAGAAGAAGCAAGTAATCAGAGGGGGTTCTGTCTGTAAAGTTGGTATATAATATAACATAAAATAACAATATGAATCTGTAAAAAAATAAAATAGTATCCTGTTTCCAAACTTTATGGCTACCCTTTATATAAAGGGGAACTGATAACTGATATTTAACTTTCCATTGGTCTCTAGCATTTGTCTTCATCCTACATGTAGGTAAAAGTCCAGTGAAATCAGCCATTATACTCACTTTTAAATTGTTGACTAACAAATTGTTCTTACCTTACAGATATTTTAGATACTATAGTATCATCTTATAGATACTAAGGCTATTTCTGTTTCCCTCTTTCCGTTGGCTTTTGAAAGCCTGGAACAAAATGTATGTCCCATCTGTACAGAATCTTACTGCATACATTTTGAGAAGTAACCTCATTTCAAGATTCGTTTTAACTTTCCCATGACATTTTCCCATTGTACTCATTTTCTTACCTCCTTAAAGAAAACAAACTTGCTTTTCTCTTCACAAAGGTAGTAAATATTCACTACATAAGGTATGTAAAATACATATAGGAAAAAAGAAGAAAATAAAAATGATCAGTCCATTCACCACCTTTTTTTAGTTCTTAATATTTTGTCCTTTTCCCATGCATGTATATGCATTTCTAAAAGTGGCTCATTTTCTACATTTTACACAATGCTTTCTGAATTTAACAATATATTTAACATCTTCAATAGAATTAAATACTATTCTACAACATCATTTTAAGTTGTATGTAAATTACATTTACCTACAAAATGGATATACTGTAATTTAACAAATTTCTTATTGTGTATTCATTTCCCATTCTTTGCCATTAAGAACAATAGTGCAACATCGCTACACATAGTGAATATAACTAAATATTTGCCCTCACCTTTGATAATTTCCTTAAGATAAATTCCTAAGAGAATAAGTGCTAGGTCAGGCAGAATGCAGAGTCTTAAGGCTTTATAGTGTATTGCCAATATTCCCTAACAAAAGATGGTACCAGCTAAATACACACACAATGTCTAAGTAGCCCTTGTCCAACCCCCTTACCAATAATGGGGTTGTCTTGGTTTGGTTTTCACTTTATCATTTTTACTGTATTAATTTTATATTTTATGTCTTGACTAGAATATGTGGGATATAAACAATTAAAAATAAAACCAAAAAAATTCTAGTAAAATAAAAATCCATGTGGCACACATCTGAAAATCAGCTTAGGTAAGATGTTTCTAAACATTCATATCAAAAATTCCCTAAAGGCATAAAAATGTATGATTAGGGTTGTTGGTCCTTGCTGAAATTATTTGATGTCATGTGACTCCTCAATCTTCCCACACACCTGCCAAAAATAAAAGGTTCCAGGAAGGAAGTTCTGTACAAACTCAGACTGTTGTTAATCATATTCTTATTCACACACATGCACATACCAATAACAATCAGCTGATGGTTCACCAAGTTCCATAGCAAAATAAAAAGCAGACAAAGTGGGGCACATGGGTGGCTCAGTCAGTTAAGCAGTGGACTCTTGATTTCGGCTCAGGTCATGATCTCAGGGTTGTGAGATCCAGACTGAGCTCTCTGTCAGTCTCGTGCTGAGCATGGAGCCTGCTTAAGATTCTCTCTCTCTCCCTCTCCATCTGCCCCTCCACCCCAAAAAATAAATAAATCTTAAAAAAAAAAAAAAAGCAAAGTGTCAGAATTTATTTCATCCATCAATAGAATGATAGCCAGAGAAGGCATTTTATTGTGCACTTCTCAAAAAGAAAACGTAGTGTCATGACTTGTAATAATCCACTGTGGTCCAATCACCTTTGCCATCAATCATCTTATTATGTGTACCAGTGTGTCCCAGGCTTTATAGAAGAAAATGACCTTACTGACCAACCATCAGATAAGCATGTACTTCGAGTTCTTTTGTAGCCTTCAGGAGTGGATTTGTACTATTCCATCCAAGTTCTTGCCTGGTTTCCTTTTTGATTAACTGGATAAAATTTCAATGTAGATATATAGCTATCAGCCTAGAACCAGTTAGAACAATCTGCCCAGTACCTGGAATGAAACATGCACCCTGGGCCTTATTAACATTATGTTCTGATGGATTGTACTGATGTACCCATACTGAGGGTAAATGGTTTGGGAGGTGTAGTGAATTAAATAGTTTCCCCCCAAATCCACGTCTACCTGGCACTTCAGAATGTGAATTACTTGGAATAGGGTCTTTACAGATGTAATTAGTTTCATTAAAATGAGACCATGGGTCATAAAATGAGGATTAGGAACGTCCTAAATCCAATAACTGATGTCCTTATAAGAAGGCCATGTGAACACAGAGAGACACACAGGAAAAACACCATGTGAAAATAGAGATTGGAGTGACGGGTATCTACCAGCCAAGAAATGCCAAGTAACCACCAGAAGCCAGAAGAGAGGCATGGAGAGTAGATTCTCCTTCAGAGCCTCCTGAAGGCATCCAACTGCCAACACCTTGATTTTGGACTTCACCCTCCAGAATTGTGAGATAATACCTTTCTGTTGTTTTAAGCCACCCAGTTTGTCATACAAAGGTAAGTACATTACTACAAAAAGCATTTATAATAGGCTTTTATTGCAGTCTAGCTGTGATCTGTGACCCGGTTGACTGCCAGGACTGACTGACTGATCTGGCATCTTAGCCCAGAGTTCCCTTTCTCTGAGAGCTCCGTGTGTGTTCTTCCCAAAGTGTCAACTCAATCAAAAAGAATGACATTTCCAAACTGACAAAGTCTATTCTTAGTCAAGATATATGGGGAGTTACACTCCCTGGCTAGATCTTTCCAACAAGCATTGACATCCTTTTGCAAGTAAATGTAGGTTAGCCGAGTCCGTTTTACAAAGTATCTCTCTCCCCCTGCTATTTTATTATAGTATCAGTAAACCCAGAGTTCTCTATTAGTTTCATTCAGAAAACATATAAATTATGTAAGATTGCATGTATACAAGGCGGGCCGTAGGAGGAAGATGGTGGTGCAGTCGCGCGTTACCCAAGAGGAAATTAAGAAGGAGCCGGAGAAACCGATCGATCGGGAGAAAACGTGCCCGCAGCTACTGCGTGTTTTTATCACCAGTAAGGGCCGCCACCACCGAATGGACGAGTTTTCCCGCAGAAACGTACCGTCCAGCGAGCTGCAGATCTACACTTGGATGGATGCAACTTTGAAAGAATTGACTAGTTTAGTAAAAGAAGTCTACCCAGAAGCTAGAAAGAAGGGCACACACTTCAATTTTGCAATTGTTTTTACAGATCCTAAAAGGCCTGGCTATCGAGTAAAGGAGATTGGCAGCACCATGTCTGGGAGGAAGGGGACTGATGACTCCATGACCCTGCAGTCACAGAAGTTCAAAATAGGAGACTATCTGGACATAGCAGTCACACCTCCAAATCAGGCACCACCTCCTTCAGGCCCATGAGACCATATTAAATTTTATTTACTATTTCTTGAATTATTTTTCATTCAGTTATGTAAAATAAATTCTTTTTCTTCCCCTCATCATTGCCATTAAGCCTTTAAAGTCTAAACAAATTGTAATGCGTCTATCTAGGAATTAGATTTGACTGTGTTATGGTATGGATATTAATAGAAAGTCCATATGTTTCTGGTCCTTCTGTAAAATACGAAGAAAAGTGCTCTTAGCATCCTTTGTAAAATTGTATTGTTAAATATATGTGTGCAATCAAAAAAAAAAAAAAAAAGATTGCATGTATACAAGACTTGACCTTGAAATTCTAGTCACTTCAAAGACAAATCATATTTTCCTTGATCTTACAGCAGAACAGGTACCCTTTATGAATGAGTATAACGTAGAAGCTGGAAAATACTTAAATTTATTTTATTTATCCCACAAAGTAAGACTTTGGATGTTAAAATGAAACTTCATGTCTGTGGAGAGGACCCAAGAAAATCAATCATATCTGTAGGAAACTCCATCAAGTACAAACCTTGTCCAATTCCTTATAGTACTTTTTATGATTTTTCATAGTATTTTTAAAGGAAATCTTGACAATAATTTTTATTTTTTAAAAAATCAACATGATATTGTTTTGGTTTTTTTAAGATTTTATTTATTCATTTGACACACAGAGAGAGAGGGGCACACAAGCAAGGGGAGCAGCAGAGGGAGAGGGAGAAGCAGGCTCTCCAATGAGCGGGGAGCCCAATGCGGGGCTCAATCCCAGGACCTTGCTGGACTGGAGCCGAAGGCAGACACTTAACCAACTGAGCCACCCAGGCACACTAAGTCAACATTACATTGTAAAACAAAATGGAAACTGTTTTGGTCCCTACAGAGGTGGAAAACCAGTTACCTAAATAAATTATTTGTTGTTTATTATTATTTTATTTATTTATTTATCGCTATTTATTGTTTAATAACAATAAATATTATAATATAATATTTATATAATATAATGTGATATGATATAATAATATAAATTTATTATTTATTGTTTAGGGAAGAGATTCTGACCCCAGGTCAGCCTCTGAAGCATTCAGTGGACTTGGCTATGCTAAATCTAAGCTACATTGAGAAGGATCTCTTAGTATACAGGACAGAAATCAAATTTAACCAGAGAAACATTTTACTCAGGAGATCAACTAAGCGACTCAATGATTTATATCACTGAAAAAAAAAAAAAAATAGTTGCTGTTAATTAGAAGCTCCCTAAGCTTTCTATACCTCATTTATTCTTTGAAGAGATTGCCAATGATAATGATATATTAAGTTATTTTAATATCCACTTCGTGGAGATAATAGTATTTGTAATATTGAGAAAAGTCCTTTGATGAAATATTCGGTAAAACACCAAAACAGAATTTTTTTAAAGAACACATTGCCTGCAAACAAAAGAACTCTTAACAGAATGAACTCTGCAGCCTCTTTGCAAACTGGGTCTAAGAAACACAAAAAGTCCTGATATATGGGTCTAGTATGAGAAAAGAGGAGCAGGGATTAGTGGTACCAATCTACAGCAAAAGAATGCCTGTGGAGTTTCCGTGTTGCCCTTTCTGCTTCCTCTCCCCCTTCGCCCTTCCTCCTCCACCCTCTGGTCGCCCTTCCTCCTCCACCCTCTGGTACCCCAGGCCATTAGCGCATGATTCCAAACTTTCGTTTTCAATCTTCCACCCTTTTGAGAATCTGACGGCATTACATGTTGTCTCCACAAAAATGGTGTATTTGCTCACATAATTATGAATACCGTTCTAAGAGTATTTACGGACTCTTTCCATCTAGGGATGGACCTATGTACTCCTCTTCCTCTTCATTATGAACCTTTGCCTTAACTGCTTACCAAATCTAAGAATCAGATAAGCTCATCTGTCTTAAAATGTAATAAGGCTTAATATTTTTGCCTATTCTCTACTAGAAGGAATTTTAAATGAGGTGACTTCATCTCTAACTGATATAACTGATCAAAGTGGTATAAACATCGTTGTGCAATGGGGGAGCTGCATTTTGCCTCCTAAGGAAGGACCCCTTCCAGAAATCCCCATATCAAAGCCTCATACAAGGTAAACTTGATTTTGGATGTCTTTCCTAGAACCCAAGCAAAATATATAAAATTGAACTCATCTTTCCCCCAGAAATACATTCCCTTTCCATTGCCTTCATAATCTAGATTCAGAATCTCAGAATTACTTTGATCCTCATTTCTTCTCCCCTCATTGGGTCAATCATCAGGTACTATCATTTTTCCTTTATAATGTCTTTCACATCCTCTATGTACTCAAATTCCTCTATGTATTAGTTTCCTATTTCTGCTAACAAATTAACACAAATTTAGTGGCTTAAAACAAAGCAAATTTGGGGCGCCTTGGTGGCTCAATTGGTTGAGCGATTGCCTTCAGCTCAGGTCATGATCCTGGAGTCCCAGGATCGAGTCCCACATCGGGCTTCCTGCTCAGTGGGGAGTCTGCTTCTACCTCTGACCCTGCCCCCTCTTGTGCTCTCTCTCTCTCATTCTCTCTCTCAAATAAATAAATAAATAAAATCTTTTAAAAAAATAAAAATAAAACAAAGCAAATTTATTATTTTATACTTTTGGAGGCCGGAAGTCCTAAGTGAGTCTTATGGAGATAAAATCAAGGTGTTGGCAAGGCTGATTACTTCTGGAAGTTCCAGAGGAAAACGAGTTCCCTACCTCTCCCAGCTTCTAGAAGCTGCCCACATTACTTAGCTTGTGGCTACATCACTCCAATCCCTACTTCCAAACTAGCATCACCTTCTCCTAACTTTGACACTCCTGCCTTCCTCTTATAAAATCCTTATGATTGGAGTGCCTGGGTGGCTCAGTCGGTGAAGCATCATGATCTTGGGGTCCTGAGATCTCCCTCTCCCTCTCCCACTCCCCCTGCTTGTGCTCTCTCTGTCAAATAAATAAATAAAATCTTAAAAAAAAAAAATCCTTATGATGACACTGGGCACACCTGGATAATCCAGGATAATCTCCCCATTTCAAGATCCTTAAGCACATCTGCAAAGTCCCTTTTACCATATAAGAGAACATATTTGGGCGCCTGGGTGGCTCAGATGTTAAGCATCTGCCTTCGGCTCAGGTCATGATCCCGAGGTCCTGGGATCGAGTCCCGCGTCAGGTTCCCTGCTCAGCGGGGAGCCTGCTTCTCCCTCTGCCTTTGCCTCTCTCTCTCTCTCCCTGTCTCTCATGAATAAATAAATAAAATCTTTAAAAAAAAAAGAGAACATATTTACAGGTTCCAGAGATTAGGACGCAGACATCTTTGGGGTACCATTATTCAGCCTACCACACTCTACATCACCTCTTCCTCAACCCTAGTTTTGGTCCTTATCTGTACCCCTGGACTACTTCAATATTTCCCTAACTGGATTTCTTGACCTCAGCCCCTCTCCCAATTCCTTGGCCATTCTGTTATATATGAACTAAGTTTTAATGAATATTTGTCATATCTTGAATGGCCAAAACACTGACCCTAACATACCTTGGCCCAGCATTATTCACTCCTGTCAAACTGATCATAATGTCCCCCTATGTACATAAACCAAGGAATTCCTGTATTTGTTCAGATCATACTTCCTCTCACCTCTAAAATTCTCCCATTATACTAGAGTCTAACATAAGTCCCACTTCTTCCATGAAACCATCTCGACAGGTCCAATTCACAATTTGACTTCCTATAGCACTTTTTGTGAACATGATGCCCCTAGCATTTACTACATGCTATCTGTGTGTGTCTCCACCACTTTCCCACCATATGATCTTACAGAAGTCGTTTTCCCTTCCCGTGCCTCTGTTTCCCTGTCCATAAAACTGATAATATTTATACTCTCATCATAGGAATATTCTGACGGTTCAATGTAAAAACAATGCACTTAAAATGCTCAGCATACAGCACTTAATAAATGTTAACTCTTCTTCCTTTTTCTTCTATTTACCTTCTTTAGCATATGAGCCACATTAAAAATTCCTTCAGGGAAGGGACTATTTCTTATGCATTATATACTATACACATTGTAAGATCAATAGGTACATCTTTTATCACTATTACTGTTGATGACAATAATTATCATATAAGAGACCATTCTAATAATGTTTCAGAACTCCAATCTGGTCCTTCCCACTTTCTCTTTCTCATTCTGGCTATACAAGTGAACACCTTCTCTTCCATCAAACTATTTACGTTTCTATTAAAATATTTAGAGAACAGTTATGCTTGATTCACTGTGGAAACACCTAAGGGCAATGGTTGGCAAATAGCTGATCTTCATCAAGTATTGGTACAAATAATTAATCTGTGTTCAAGAATCTGCCTGTTGCATTGCTTTCTTTACATCTAAATTATCATTTGAAAAAGGAAGAGGTTGTATTTGATAACCTAAAGCCCTTTGAATCTCTAAAATTCACTATTCCTATAATTCTGTGAATAGAGTAAGAAACTACTTTAACCAAGAAATAACCCTTTCTTATGTTTATTTTTTCTCTCCAAGATTTTATTTAAATTCAAGTTAGTTAACATATAGTGTAATACTAGTTTCAGGAGTAGAATCTAGTGATTCATCACTTACATATAACACCCAGTGCATCACAAGTGCCCTCCTTAATGTCCATCAACCATTTAGCTCATCCCCTCACCTCCCCTCCAGCAACCCTCAGTTTGTTCTCTATCATTAAGAGTCTCTTATGGTTTGCCTCCCTCTCTGTTTTTATCTTATTTTATTTTTCCTTCCCTTCTCCTTTGTTTATGTTTTGTTTCTTAAATTTCACATATGAGTGAAATCATATGGTATTTGTCTTTCTCTGACTGACTTATTTCGCTTAGCATAATACACTGTGGTTCCATCCATGTCACTGCAAATGGCAAGATTTCATTCTTTTTGAAGGCTGAGTAATATTCCATTGTATATATAAACCATATCTTCTTTATCCATTCATCAGTCAATGGACATTTGGGCTCTCTCCATAGTTTGGCTATTGTTGATTGTGCTGCTCTAAACATTGGGGTGCATGTGCCCCTTTGAATCAGTATTTTTGTATCCTTTGGATAAATACCTAGTAGTGCAATTGCTGGATCATAAGGTAGTTCTCTTTTTAACTTTTTGAGGAACCTCCATACTGTTTTCCAGAGTGACTGTACCTGTTTGCATTCCCACCAACAGTGTAGGAGGGTTCCCCTTTCTCCGCATCCTTGCCAACATCTGTCGTTTCCTGACTTGTTAATTTTAGCCATTCTGACTGGTGTGAGGTGGTATCTCATCAGGATTTTGATTTGTATTTCCCTAACGATGAGTGATGTTGAGCATTTTTTCAATGGTCTGTGGGCCATCTGTACATCTTATTTGGATAAATGTCTATTCATGTCTTCTGCCCATTTCTTAACTGTATTATTTGGGTTTGGGGTATTGAGGTTCTTAAGTTCTTTATATATTTTGGATACTAACTCTTTATCAGATACGTCATTTGCAAATATCTTCTCCCATTCTGTAGGTTGTCTTTTAGTTTTGTTGATTGTTTCCTTCACTTTGCAGAAGCTTTTTATCTTGAGGAAGTCCTAATAGTTCATTTTTGTTTTGTTTCCCTTGCTTCTGGAGATGCATCTAGTAAGAAGTTGCTACAGCCAAGGTCAAAGGGGTTGCTGCCTGTGTTCTCCTCTAAGATTTTGGTGGACTCCTGTCTCACATTTAGGTCTTTCATCTATTTTGAATTTTTTTGTGTATGGTGTAAGAAAGTGGTCCAGTTTCATTCTTCTGCATGTGGCTGTCCAATTTCCCCAACATCATTTGTTGAAGAGACTTTTTTCCACTGGATAGTCTTTCCAGCTTTGTTAAAGATTAGTTGACAATATAGTTGTGGGTCCATTACTGGGTTCTCTATTCTGTTCCTTTGATCTGTGTGTCTGTTTTTGTATCAGTACCCAGACTGTCTTAATCATTACAGCTTTGGAATAGAGCTTGAAGTCTGGAATTGTGATGCTACCAGCTTTGGTTCTCTTTTTCAACATTTCTTTGGCTACTCAGGGTATTTTCTGGTTCCACACAAATTTTAGAATTGTTTGTTCTAGCTCTGTAAAAAGTGTTGGTGTTATTTTGATAGGGATTGCATTGAATGTGTAGATTGCTTTGGGTAGTATAGACATTTTAACAATATTGGTTCTTCCAAGCCATGAGCATGGAATGTCTTTCCATTTCTTTGTGTCATTTTCAATTTCGTAAGTGTTCTATAGTTTTCAGAGTACAGATCTTTTACCTCTTGGGGAGGTTTATTCCTAGACATCTTATGGTTTTTGGTGCAATTGTAAATGGGATCAATTATTTGATTTCTCTTTCTACTGTTTCATTATTGGTATATAGAAATGCAACAGGTTTCTGTACATTGATCTTATATCCTGTGACTTTGCTGAATTCATGTATTGCTTCTAGCAGTTTTTTGGTGGACTTTTTTGGGTTTTCTACATAGAGTATCATGTCATCTGCAAAGAGTGAAAGTTTGACTTCTTCCTTGCCAATTTGGATGCCTTTAATTTCTTTTTGTTGTCTGATTGCTGAGCCTAGGGCCGTTTCTTATCTTTAAATCATTTCCTCAAACACTGCTTTCACTTTGGTATCACCATTCTATGGTGCCAATTTATGATAACATGTCTGTTTATGAAGACAGAAAAGTCTATTCCACTCACTGCTAGATATGATTAAGTCAACAGCTATTACTTGAAACTATCTTCAGTATTATAATCTTATTTTATATATGCATAAGCATAAAGTATCTTTTGTTCTAAGACAAAAATTTTTTAAATCAACATATATATGTAGCACTCACATAAATGTTCATTTGATTGAAGATAATATAATAAAAATACTTTTAGAAACAAATGTATAATTGGAATTGTAAATGGGAAGATGTAATTAATATGATCTTTGGCGAAAAACATCTGAACCCTACTCTAGGTCAACAACCTCTTCCCTTAAGGTCCACAAGGGAAATATATGACAAAGAAAGATGCAAATAAAAATAAGCACTTTGTTAAAAAAATAATAATAATAAGCAACAAACACATTTGTTATTAGATGAGACTTTAATGCTAGACTTCAGTGCAGAACTTTAGGGAATAGCCTGAAACTTGGTGAACAAGTGCCTTTGCCTAAGCTCATTATTTCCTATTTCCTCTATTTCTGCCCCACCACTCAAACCCAAGTCTTAGATCTTCCTATTCTAATGCCCACTACAGTCTTATTTATACATCTACCATAAGACTCTACTCTGAGAAAGCATGACCCAATTAATGTCCTTTAACTTTACCAATCCAAAACAAACAAACAAACAAACAAAAACTTTACCAATCCATAGCAACTCCTCCTCCTTGGAGGAGAGAAGAAATTGCCATCACCAACAACTTGAGGAATAAAACATCAATTCCTCCTTTACACCACAGAGCAAAATAAATTCCAGAGAAGTTTAAGAAATAACAAAAACTTCAGAAAAAAAAAATAATAAGTGATTGCTCACAAAATTTTGTGGAGGAGAAAGACTCTAAGCATGGTACCATGAAACAAAATGGAAAAGATTAATGGGATTTATTACTTCAAACTTAAAGCAGAAAATTAAACCTGGAAAAAAGTTAAAAGGCAATATTTTACTGGGAAAATATCTGTTCTACATATGACAAAGGCTTTTACAGGAAATAAGAAAAAAATGCTCTAAGAAATAGCAGAAGTCTTGATGAGGTAAAAAGGAACACACACATTAATGGGAAGACCTATCCAGCATTTTGAGGGAATCATTCCCTGAGGAGAAAACATTAAAGCTTAGATCTTAAGGATGTGAGGAAGGAAAGAGCATCCCCGGCAGAGGGAACAGCATGTGTCAAAGTTCTGAGGCTGAGAAGAGCTTGTCATTGTCAAAACCCTGAAAGAATTGACAGCTCACCAGTGTGGCAGAAACAGAGTGGGCAGAACGGAGAGTGACAGGAGGGAAGCTTGGAGAAAAGTCAGGGACATACCACGCAGAGTGTTATAGGGGTTTTTAGTTCTATTGTAAGTGCAGTGAGAAGCCCCTGGGCGGGGGGGTGGGGGGGAGCAGGGGGGTGTTAAACAGATCACTGGTTCCTGGCTAGATGGCAAGGGATGGAGGGGAGCAATAGCAGACCTCAAAAGGTCAGTTAGGAAGTTATCGAGGCTATTACAGTAATCCAGGCTATAAATGGTAGTGGCTTGGGTTCAGATCATGGCAGCAGAGATGAAAAGAAGTAAATGTCGCCAAGCTCTATTTTGGAGGAAGAAGAGAAGGGAGTGGGAGTGGTGGTTTGGGAGAGAGGAAACCAAAGAAAAGTCCTAGATTTCTGGCTAGAGCAGTTGGTTGGAGAGCAATGCCCTTTACTAAGGTGAAGCAGACTGAAAGAGGTACAGATTTTAGAATGTAAATCAGGAGATAAGATCCTCGAGGGGGCATCTGTGTTTAAACTTTGCTTAGCAGTATACACCCAGCACACAGCACACTGGCTGACACAATGAATACTACTCAAATTGGGTTTGATGACAATCCTGTGACATCCTGACAATTCACCACTTACAAGAGGGGATTCGGTAAATGTAAATGAAAAAGTAAACAGATATGGGATATACATAGTCAAAAGATTCATATTTTGGGGCACCTGGGTGGCTCAGTCGGTTGAGTGACCGACTCTTGGTTTTGGCTCAGGTCATGATGTCAGGGTCGTGAGATGGAGCCCCGAGTTGGGCTCCGTGAGCAGTGGAAAGTCTGCTTGGGATTCTCAATCTCTCTCTTCTTCTGCCCCTCCCCCATTTGAACTCTTTGTCTCTCTAAAATAAATAAATAAATCTTAAAAAAAAATAAAAAGATTCACATTTCAAATTTATGAATAAAGTGACAGTGATAACTTAATGCCTTCCACATAAATGAGCCTTATGTAAAGCAAGGGACTTTTTTTTACAGAATATTTTATGTAAAGAATGTCTGACACTATGAATTGGTACTTTGGGAAGAAAAAAGTCATAAGAAGTTCAATGTAGATGAGGGCTCTTTATTATTATTTGAAGTTCTTAAATTCTATTGTTTTAGAGACTTGACTCTTAAAGGCACTGTAGCCTCACACTGCTGGCTTTTAGTAGAAAGGGGAGCAAACAGGAGAGCAAGTGACATCACCTTTGTGTCAGCTGTTGGTGCTTGTCAGATTAGACAGGCTAAAGAGGAGCCCTCAAATGACATTGAGACCAAATAAGTATTCAGCTTTTAAACTCTGAGGGCAACATGGTGTTTAGCATAATCACATTGACATGCTATTTGCATGTCCCAACTCTCTAGAATACAGATTATGCATTGTGTGAAAAGGAGAAATCCTATACAAAAGGATCTTCATTGGTGTTCTGCCAAAAGGTATCTAGACTTCAATACTTTTCAACAGGTAATTGGCATCTAGTGTCCTTACTATTCCAATAAAGGCTTTTCAAAAATTGGCACCAGCTATTGTTGAAAATCAAATTTGATCAGAGAGACTTCAAACTGAGTTAAATTTATCCAGACCTGAATTTTTATATCTTGTCTAAGTAAGATGTGAAACAAAAACAAACAAAAATTCTCTAGGATAGCCAAGCAAACCATTTTTAAAAATATTATGGAAGTTGGGGCACCTAGGTGGCTCAGTTGTTTAAGCATCCAACTCTTGATTTCGGCTCCGGTCATGATCTTAGGGTCGTGAGATTTGATTCAATTTGACTTAAAAGTGGACCCCTGCCTTACCTTTTGGTGTCTCCATTTCTTCAGTTGTAAAATGGAGATGGTAATAGTACCTAGCTCATAGGGTGGTCCCAGGTTAAATGAAATAATGTGGTGAACCACTTACAATTGTGCTCAGTGGGGAGCCTGCTTGGGATTCTCTCCCTCTCCTTTTCTCTCTCAACCCCTCTCCCTGCTCACCCGTTTTTCTCTCTCTTTCTCTCAAATAAATAAATAACTCTTTTAAAAAAATTCTGGAAGTATTAAAAACAATTGTTAATTCCATATGATCCAGCAATTCCACTTCTGGGTATACACCCAAAAGAGTTGAAACCAAGGTCTCAAAAAGATATTTGTACACCATATTCATAGCAGCACTATTTACAATAGCCAAGAGGTAAAAGTAACCCAAGTGTCCATCAATGGATGACTGGATAAACAAAATGTGACATATATGTACAATGGAATATGATTCAGCCTTAAAAATGAAGGAAATTCTGACACATGATATAACATGGATGAACTGTGAACACATTTTGTTAAGTGAAATAAGCCAGCTACAAAAAAAGACAAATATTGTACGATTCCATTTTACAAGGTACCTATAGTGGTCAAATTCATGGAGACAGAAAGTGGAATGGTCATTGCCAGGGAGAAATGGGGAGTTAGTTAGTATTTAATGAAAATAGAGTTTCAATTTGGGAAGACAAAAACGTTCTAAAGATGAGTACTGGTGACAGTTGCACACCAATGTGAATATATTTCCTGCTACTGAACTGTACATTTTTAAATGGTGAAAATGGTAAATTTTATTGTATGTGTATTTTATCACAATTAAATATAATAATTGTGATTACTACTTTAAGTAGTAAGTGGTCTGTCATATGAGTGATTTTGTCCTGTCTGAGGGGATAAGAAACACTGATTGATTCAGGGGGTGGAGGTAGGTGAGGATAGGGAAACCTGCAATCTGGCTGCCTCAGAAGGTAGTGCCTGCTCATTCGAGGCATGGTAGGAAGAGAAGATGAGGGAGGGGTCTCTATATCTGCTTTCAGATAGGAAGGATCATTCCATTTCTGGCAGCATAAGGCACATGGTCCATCAACTATTTTCATTTTTCAGTTTTGTTGTGTTGCTTCAAGGATGGTGAAAATTCTTTTTAGATCCTGGCAATAGACTCTGAAATCCTACCATTTTTGGAAAGGGAGCTTGAAGTTTTCATCTTTTCTGGAACATCACAGGTTTGTTATTGACAGCTAGGAAAGGCTGTAACAGCTGCAGGTCAGATGGCCTTTCAAATCACTACTTTCTCTTTATCCCTGCTGATTTGTTTTGGAAAGGGCAGATTACGACACAGAATCTCCTTTAGGGCTATCAGTGAATCTGTCGCCAGGATTTTCCTTTTCCCAGATTCTCAGAGTTGTTAGAATTAGATTTCAAATCAATGCAGAGATGTGGGGGTGAAAGGAAGCCCTGAACTCTTTGGGTCACCATCGTATCATCATATCCCAGAATTCCAGAAATCAGAATTCCATGGTTCAAGGGTCCCTAGTGATACTGCCTAGTGGCAGTGAGAATAAATGGTTATATCGTACAAATTTCTAATTTCAGGTTTAAACTATTCAACTAAAAATGGCATCTAATCAAGAGATCAAGCTTTATAAAAACTGGAAGTAGCTGGATTATAAACCTAATGAGCTTTATACTCCATGTGCACATAAAGAATGCTTTTAATGACTGATGAGTAAGCTACATTTTTATTTTCCTTCTAAAATGGCCATGGATTTTCTTTTTCTAGTGAACACTGATCTTGAATATACACAAATGCTAAAACCCAGCTGCTTCTCTTTGTGACCAAAAAGCAATCTTAATTAGTTTTTATAACATATACATATCTTTCATTCTAGTGAAGCACAATACTCAACAAATAATGTTTTGATTAAAATCCAGTGAATGCTTTCCCTGTTCTTCTCCTCCCTATACAGTCTTGCCCCATACTTTTAGCATCTGATACCCAAGAGAAAGTATCTCCAGAATATAATTTTTCAGATAACAGAATCAAATTACCAACTTTATTTTGAATGTAGAATCTATCATTAAAATCTCCCCATTTATGTAACTTCATAGGCTTTATGAAGGAAAAAAAAAAAACTGCACTTACGTGAATTTTACATACTGATAAATAAATTTTTAGGGACACCTGGCTGGCTCAGTCGGTGGAGCGTGAGACTCTTGATCCAAGGGTTGTGAGTTGGAACCCCACTTTGGGTGTAGAGATTACTTAAAAATAAAATCTTGAAAAAAATTTTTAGTTAGATGATGGCTTAAGGCCACATACACTTCATTAACTGCCACCAACTGAACAAGGGCCATCACCTGAATTTCTAAGTGCTTATTCCTTAGCAGAGTATTAATTAATATTATCAGGAAAACTATATTGTCAAAGTTGATTATTTTGGAGGATTTATTTTTTGGTACTATACTATATTACCTAAATTGAATGTGTCCAATTGAAAATTCGCAACACTTTCTGCCCATGTTTGAAAGCCAGTTGCATTAGTTTGCTAGGGCTGCCATAACAAAGTACCACAGACTGGGTGGCTTAAACAATAGAACTTTGTTTTCTCACAATTCTGGAGCTTAGAAGTCCGAGATCAAGTATCAGCAGGGTTCGTTTCTTCTGAGGTCTCTCTCCTTGTCTTGTAGATGACCACCTTCTCCCTGTCTTCACATGGTCTTCCCTCTGTATGTCTCTGTCCTAATCGCCTCTTCTTATGAAAACACTAACAATATTGGATTAGGGCCCACTCAACCTCATTTTAACTAGTTACCTCTATAAAGATCCTATCTCCAAATATAGTCACATTCTGAGGTACTAGGGATTAGGGCCTCAATATATGAATTTTGGAGGGACACAGTTGAGCACATAACATAGTCAAAAATTCAGAAATAGCAAAATTAAAACCACCAGATCAATAAATAGTACTTAGTAAGAGTTTATTGTGCATGTAAGAACAGTTCTAGAACTGGGAGCTTTCTAATTTAAAACTAATATGAAGCTCAGGTTACAGGATGTTACAGGATGGCTTATAAAGTGAAAATAAGGAAGTTGTTTAACCTTTACAATGATTGGCTATTACAGTGGGGGTTTCCACATGGCAGGGGATTGGTTAAAAATGATTACCTTATACCGTTTTCGGAAGATGACAAGTTTCTTTTATGATATCAGAGGCCTTTGCAAGAAATTACCTAAGTTAGTTACTATTTGTGTCCATGAAAGAAGTTAGATTTAGTTTTGCTTATGTAGCTTACATGGTTTTATCACCCAGAGAATTTGCAAGTCCGGTCTCCACTTTGTATTTAATTTTAACAACACCAATTCACAGACTTCCCATGTTTTTCATTTGGTTTAGGTGGAATAAAGTAGTCCCAGATAACTGTTCCTATACAGAAAAATTACATCTAAATGATGTTCAAACTGGAGTCAGATACAGCACAAGCACAGGTTGCTTGAGGCTCCGAAATGCTTATCGTTAAGGATGGCAGATTTTTGGACCAACAAATCTCATAAGCCTGAGGATATCAAAGTCCTATTAGGAATAATAGGGTCCCAGGTATAATAGAAATTAAATTCTTACATGTGTAAAGGCTTTGGTTAGATATACCTGAGACTCTGTACCTGAAACCTTCAGTCTGTACACCACTTTGGAAAGGTGTGGTGTAGAGATGGGAGTGTTAAAAAAAAGTAGAGAGAAGCAGACAGTATACTGTACATAGACATGTTCCCACCCACTTAGAATTAAATTAGGGGGGGCAACATGATAACCAATAGACCAACCGAAGGAGAACTGAAGTAGAGGTCCTCGGCAGACGCATGTGCAGTCCTACGTGAGCAGAAGCTGTCTAATGCCCAAATGCAAGCAACTGGGATGCTGGGGAATGTCACCAGGTCCATACACTTCAAGATCCTTCTCCTGCCCAAATACAAAGGCCTGGAAGAAGAGATGTATATGGTCTGGTGAGCAAAGGATCAACGTTCAGGGCACACACACAATGACTTTCATGGGTCCATTGGATATATGACTGCATCCAATGGGGGCAAATTAATAATAAGTCCAAACAGTATCCTTAAGGAGAAAGTTAAATGATATAAACTGCATGTAGACATGGTGACAAGTGGCCAAATTCTAGGGTGAAAATGAAATAAGTATGCCATGTATCAAATATTTAGGTTCCTATTATGTGCCAGGCACTAATGCCACAAATTACCAATTACCAATACAGAGCCAGCTGGAACATAAAGGTAAAATCCTGAGTTCAGTTCTGATCTCGATAGTCTCTATCACATAGAATCTCTCAATGAAAATGTTGAAAGAAATAAATGAATGATCAGCATAGCACAGGAGAAAAATCATGACACTGGATACTTACAGATGAGAGTTCAAATCCCAGCTCTGCAACTAAGGCAGCTGTGCCGATACTTCCTTACTGGTTAGGTGGGAATTATAATATCGACCCTACAATTATGCTAAGGATGAAATGAGCTACTGTCTTTTAAAGGGTCTAACATAAAGGGCCTAGCATAGGGGCTCCGAATTATTAGTTCTCTTTTCTCTCTTTTCTTTCCCTGCCATTGACTTCCTCAATGAGACATTCGATTTAAACTGATGCATGAAAGAATGAATTTATCTAAAGGAACAAAAGTCCTGATGGTGTACATTTTTAATTATTAAAACAGGTAAATCAAGCACTTTGGGGCTTAAAGAATCATTAGTTTTCTTCAGTGGAGATGAGTTTTTCAGAGGCAGTGACATACATGGGAGAATGGAGTGAAGACTCACTGATATGAGAGGAGAATAGAAAAGAGGAGTCTTGTGACTGAGACTTTCAATTTCAAAAAGCTTAACTCAGGCTGGAAAACCCGGCCTATCACAATCCACTGTGTAATTGATAGGCAGTAAAGCAGAATGGAAAGAGAATGGACTAGGAAAGCAGACAGGCAGGAGTTGGCCTCTGGCCATGTGTGACCTTGGACATATTATTTAGCTTCTTTGAGGCTCAGTTTCCCCATTTATAAGTTGGGGATAATAATACTTGCTGGCAAGGTTGTTATGAGAATTATGAGATAACTCATGATAACAGACATAGTTTATCATGTCCAAGAAATAAATAAAAGTTTCAATAAAGGGGCGCCTGGGTGGCTCAGTTGTTGGGCATCTGCCTTCGGCTCAGGTCATGATTCCGGGGTCCTGGGATCAGGCCCCGCGTCGGGCTCCCTGCTCGGCAGGAGGCCGGCTTCTCCCTCTCCCACTCCCCCTGCTTGTGTTCCCTCTCTCGCTGTGTCTCTCTCTGTCAAATACATAAATAAAATCTTAAAAAAAAATTTTTTTCGATAAAACCTGAACTGAGGGACCTTGAACCACTGACTATCACTGAGAAATTTCACTGAGACAATGGAGGGAGAAACCTGTAAAAAAATGAAAGGAGTAGATAATGATTCACAATTAAATTCATTGAAAAGAAAGTATTCTAGGGGCGCCTGGGTGGCTTAGTCAGTTAAGCATCCAACTCTTGATTTCAGCTCACATCATGATCTCCAGGTCATGAGAACCAGCCCCTCGCCGGGCTCTGTGCTAGGCATGAAGTCTGCTTGAGATTCTCTCCCTCTGCACCTCCCCCTGCTCACTCTCTCTCTCAAATAAAAATAAATAAAATCTTAAAAAGAAAGTATTCTATATCTACAAATCTCTGTTTATGACTATTATCCACACTGTAATTGAACAAGTAAAATAAATATAATATGGAATAACTTCCTATATTCTTTGCAAGAATCATCAATAACATGCTCTGTCTGACCTCCAGGCCTTTGTGCACACTGTAGATTTTGTTTGCAACACTTTTCTCCTTCTGTCAATGCTTAACTCCTCATCCTTATAGTGTTGACATAAATGTCACTTCATCATGGAAGCTTTCCTTGCCTTACCCCAGAATAATTTAAAGGTCTTATTACACTCTTAACTTCCTCATTTGTAACTTTCCACACTTTACTGAAATAAAATGTTCATTCTCTGAGGGACTGTAAATGCCTAGAGAACCAAGTTGGTGTCTGTCTTGCTTAATGTTGTATCCAAGTACCTGGATACATCTAAGCCTTCAATATTTTTTTTAACAGTGGCATGCATAAACATAATTTCTTGAGTGGAAGTCATTATATTATTGTCATTATACTTACTATTTAATATTTAATATTATATCATAAAATGTTAGTCATAGTTTATTTCTTCATATTTTAAAATAGCACAAAATAACATTTGCAGGATGCTGTGGCAGGTTCTGTGCACTAGGTTAGAACTTTGAACCCACCGATGGGTAAAGTTTCTTCTAGTTCAAAGTTCTTGGATTCTAAAATTGTTTGATTTTAAGGTGATAAGAACCAGCCTTCCAATACTTAAATCACTCCAAGATAGTAAATTAGGAGAACTGAAGCCATATTATTTCAGAATATTATGATGAGAACATTACAATAGTTCTTTAAAGGTAAAATGGCATTGGAGAAGTAGAGAGAAAACAGAGGTTTGTTCCTTCCAGTGATAACTGGCTGGTGCTAAACCAGTGTAAGCAGTCTGTAACCATGAGAAAAGCAAAAACAGCTGGGCTACATGGAGCATAACTTGCTACCTTACTTTTGAAACTGCACGATTTATGGGGCGCCTGGGTGGCTCAGTTGGTTAAGCGACTGCCTTTGGCTCAGGTCACGATCCTGGAGTCCCTGGATCGAGTCCCGCATCGGGCTCCCTGCTTGGCAGGGAGTCTGCTTCTCCCTCTGACCCTAACCCCTCTCATGTGCTCTCTCTCATTCTCTCTCTCTCAAATAAATAAATAAAATCTTAAAAAAAAAAAAAGAAAGAAAGAAAGAAACTGCACGATCTACCAATAACCTCACTCAACAAACCACATGACATGAGGCTACAGTATCGTAGCAGGGTTATGAACTCTACCCTTAAGCATTAATTGCATCTCCTTAAATGTCAATGCTATTTATTTATTTATTTATTATTTATTTATTTATTTATTTATTTATTTATTTTTATTTTTTAAGTAGCCTCCACACCCAGCATGGACCCCAACGTGGGGCTTGAGCTCATGACCCTCAGATCAAGACCTGAGGTGAGATCAAGAGTTGGAAGCTTAACTGACTGAGCCACCCAGGCATTCCTCTATGTTATTATTAAAGAGAGATTTGGTACTAAAAAAACCCCAGGAACCCCAGAACTACTAGAACTCATACAGGAATTCAGTAAAGTGGCAGGATATAAAATCAATGCACAAAAATCATTTGCATTTCTATACACCAACAAGACAGAAGAAAGAGAAATTAAGGAGTCAATCCCATTTACAATTGCACCCAAAACCATAAGATACCTAGGAATAAATCTAACTAAAGAGGCAAAGAATCTGTACTCAGAAAACTATACAATACTCATGAAAGAAATTGAAGAAGACACAAAGAAATGGAAAAACGTTCCATGCTCATGGATTGGAAGAACAAATATTCTAAAAATGTCTATGCTACCTAGAGCAATTTACACATTTAATGCAATCCCTATAAAAATACCATCAACTTTTTTCACAGAAATGGAACAAATAATCCTAAAATTTGTATGGAACCAGAAAAGACCCTGAATAGCCAGAGGAATGTTGAAAAAGAAAAGCAAAGCTGGTGGCATCACAATTCCGGACTTCAAGCTCTATTACAAAGCTGTCATCATCAAGACAGTATGGTACTGGCACAAAAACAGACACATAGATCAATGGAACAGAACAGAGAGCCCAGAAATGGACCCTCAACTCTATGGTCAACTAATCTTTGACAAAGCAGGAAAGAATGTCCAACGGAAAAAAGACAGTCTTCACCAAATGGTGTTGGGAAAATTGGACAGCCACATGCAGAAGAATAAAACTGGACCATTTCCTTACACCACACACAAAAATAGACTCAAAATGGATGAAAGAGTTAAATGTGAGACAGGAATCCATCGAAATCCTAGAGGAGAACACAGGCAGCAACCTCTTCGACCTCAGCTGCAGCAACTTCTTCCTAGAAACATCGCCAAAGGCAAGGGAAGCAAGGGCAAAAATGAACTATTGGGACTTCATCAAGATAAAAAGGTTTTGCACAGCAAAGGAAACAGTCAACAAAACCAAAAGACAACCAACAGAATGGGAGAAGATATTTGCAAATGACATATCAGATAAAGGGCTAGTATCCAAAATCTATAAAGAACTTATCAAACTCAACACCCAAAGAACAAATAATCCAATCAAGAAATGGGCAGAAGATATGAACAGACATTTTTCCAAAGAAGACATCCAAATGGCCAACAGACACATGAAAAAGTGCTAAACATCACTCGGCATCAGGGAAATCCAAATCAAAACCTCAATGAGATACCACCTCACACCAGTCAGAATGGCTAAAATTAACAAGTCAGGAAACGACAGATGTTGGCGAGGATGTGGAGAAAGGGGAACCCTCCCACACTGTTGGTGGGAATGCAAGCTGGTGCAGCCACTCTGGAAAACAGTATGGAGGTTCCTCAAAAAGTTGAAAATAGAGCTACCCTACAACCCAGCAATTGCACTACTGGGTATTTACCCCAAAGATACAAATGTAGTGATCCGAAGAGGTATGTGCACCCCAATGTTTATAGCAGCAACGTCCACAATATGGAAAGAGCCAAGATGTCCATCAACAGATGAATGGATAAAGAAGATGTGGTATATATATACACACACACACACACACACACACACAATGGAATACTATGCAGCCATCAAAAAAAAAGAAATCTTGCCATTTGCAATGACATGGATAGAACTAGAGGGTATTATGCTAAGCAAAATAAGTCAATCAGAGAAAGACAAGTATTATATGATCTCACTGATATGAGGAATTCTTAATCTCAGGAAACAAACTGAGGGATGCTGGAGTGGAGGGGGGTGGGAGGGATGGGGTGGCTGGGTGATAGACAGTGGGGAGGGTATGTGCTACGGTGAGTGCTGTGAATTGTGTAAGACTGATGAATCACAGACCTGTACCTCTGAAGGAGGGGAAATCGGAGGGGGAGATCAACCATGAGAGACTATGGACTCTGAGAAACAAACTGAGGGTTTTAGAGGGGAGGAGAGTGGGGGAATGGGTTAGCCTGGTGATGGGTATTAAGGAGGGCATGTGTTGAATGGAGCACTGGGTGTTATACGCAAACAATGAATCATGGAACACTACCTCAAAACTAATGATGTAATGTATGATGACTAACATAACATAATAAAATAAAATTAAAAAAAAAAAGGAAGATGTTGGTATGCTGAAAGAATTTCTGAAGTTTTCCAGACCATATCACTTGCAATCTAGGAGTGGACATTGTATTTCAGAAGGTATTCTTCATTCATTCTACAAACCTCAATGTTTAGAACTGTGAAAACAGTCAAAGAGCTAAAATGACTGGGATTCAGGAGTTACCATTCATAAAACCTAGGAAATGTAAGGGAAGAGCTATCTTCTATGCAATCTTGATTTTTTTAATAATAATCATCTTTGGGGCACCTGGGTGGCTCAGATGGTTGGGCGTCTGCCTTCGGCTCAGGTAATGGTTCCAGGGTCCTGGGATCGAGCCCCACGTCGGGCTCCTGGCTTAGCGGGGAGCCTGCTTCTCCCTCTCCCTCTGCCTCCCCCCCTGCTCATGCTCGCTCTCTCTCTGTATCTCTGTGTCTCAAATGAATAAATAAAATCTTTAAAAAAAAAATAATAATCATCTTTGAAATGCATTTTAAAATATATGTTGAAGTCCTAACCCCTCAGTACCCATGAATGTGACCTTATTCAGAAATAGGGTCCTTGTAGATGATCCAGTTAAGATGAAGTCATTAGGTGGGGGGGGGGGTTCCTAATCCAATATGACTGTGTACTGAAAAAAGAGACAATTTGGATACAGGGACATGTACAAATGGAAAACGACATGAGGACTTAGGGAGAATGCCATCCATGAGCCAAGGAATGCTTACGGCTACTAGAAATTAGATGAGAAGCATAGAATAAGTTCTACTTTACATCCCTCAGGAGGAACAAAGCCTGCAAACACCTTGATCTCAGACTTCCAGCCTCTAGAACTGTGAGACAATAAATTTCTGTTCTTTAAGGTACCCACTATGTGGCACCTTATTACAGCAGCCCCAGGAAATGAAAACAAGCACTCTAGTCAAAAAACCATTTATTCTATGATATTACTGAGTCAGTAATAAATAAATACTATATCTATTACTATATAAATATTTTATAGAACCATGAAGCAATTGGACAATTTAATAAGTTGCTTGTAGATCCATGTCCAAAATATATGTCTCATATATTTTTTTAAAGATTTATTTATTTGAGAGACAGAGAGAGGGAGATAGAGAGCATGAATGTGCAGGGGGGAGGAGCAGAGGGAGAGAGAGTCCCAAGCAGACTTCGCACTGAGCACAGAGCCCAACGTGGGGCTCAGCCTCAAGACCCTGAGATCATGACCTGAGCCGAAACCAAGAGTTGGTTGTTTAATCGACTGTCCCACCCAGGCGCCCCAATATAGGTCTCATATTAATGAATAAAAAATAACTAGAAACATAAAAATATAGGCACTAGGCCATTATATTTAATAAGATAAAAATCAATACCACTTTATTTTAGTTGAACAAGAATTCATATCTTTTTATCTCTTTATTACCAAAAAGTCAGCCAAAGTAAATAGCAGTTTACATTTCAAAAGAAAAACATTTACTTTAAAATATTTCTATGGATCTTCTGAACAAGCATCATCTTTTTTTTTTTTTTAAGATTTATCTATTTATTTTAGAGAAAGAAAAAGAGAGAAAGAATGCAAGCAGGTGGAGGGGGGAAGGGGGAGAGTGAGAATCTCAAGCAGACTCCCTACTAAGCATGAGCCCGACACAGGGCTCAATCCCACAACCCAGAGATCATGACCCCAGCTGAAATCAAGAGTCAGTTGCTCAACCCACTGAGCCACCCAAGCACCCCCAAGCATCATCTTCTAATAGACACTGGCAACTCCTAGCAAAGAAAACTTCCTGTTTGAATTTGCTGAGGAAATTGTGTGATCATTATTGAGAAATTAAAACAAAACCATATTAGTGATATTACTAAGTAGAAACACAACAGATTAGCACAGTAATTATCACTGACTTCTTATCACACTGGTAGAAGGATCAAAAGGCAGTAACTGGAAGTCATTCTTTTGCTAATGTCATTTAATATTTTTGTGCTTGATCTGAAATAGTGGAATAGCAAGCATGCTTATTTGGTTTGTAGTTAAACACTAAGTTGAAAAGGGTTACTAATGTGAATAAAGAAAACTCAAAGTGACTTTGATAAATAGATGGTTAGAAAAAGTCTAACAGGAATAATTTCAAGACTGTACAGCTAAGGAAAACAAAATCAAGTGTAGCAATATAGCATATTAGCTGAAACATAGCCAGGATGCAAAAATGTCTCTGGGAATGAATATGAATATGACACTTCTGTTCTGAGCCAGTTGTTTAACTGAAAGCCACTAGGAATTCTTAGATCAACAAAGCAATTATCATTGGAAAACAAGGAAGTAAATAAAATTCCAGTTTAATACACCTAGTTGTATCAAATATGTCCTTAATTTGCATGATCAACAAATGTTGACTGATTAGCAACTGGACAAATGAACAGGACAAAATCCCTGTCAGTAGAGAACTGTCCAGGAGAAAGAATAGAAGGGAAACCATTACAATACAGTGAGTGTGGGGACAAGAGCACTAGCAGAGATAGCCAAGTATGCAAAGGAATGAGGCTGGAGATGAAGCACTTCCGGAGTGCCGCATGTGGGCTGCACTGAGTATGAGTCATGGTGGATGACGAGACTAGAAAGGGTGACAAGATCTCTATCCTGAAAGCCTTTAGATGCTTTGCTAAAGAGTTGGACCTTATTCTTTTTTTCCCAACTTTATTGAGACATAATTGATGTATAACACTGTGTAACTTTAAGGTATACAATGTGTTGATTTGATACATTTATATATTACAAAATGGCTACCACCTTAGCATTAGCTAATTCCATCATGGCACATAATTACCATTTCTTTTTTTGTGGTGAGGACATTTAAGATTTACTCTTAGTAACCTTTCAAGTATATAATACAGCATCATTATCGATAATCACAATGTTGTTCGTTAGATCCTCAGAACCTGTTCATCGTCCATCGGAAGTTTGTACTCTTTGACCAACATTTCCTATCCTACACCCCCACACACCCCCTACCCCCAGGCCCTGGTAACCACCATTCTACTCTGTTTCTATGAGTTTGGCTTTTTTAGGCTTCATTCTTAATATAATGAAGAGGCAGACATGATTTTAAGTCATTTGGTGAAATGATCAGTCTATGTATTCTAAAAGTATATTAAGTAGTGACAGTATGAAGAGTGAATCGTCACTGGGAAGGACTAAAAACAGTAGTGACAGAGGTTGTGTTAGGATCCCAAGTGAGCAACAAGGACCTAAGTTAAGACGATGGCAGTGGAGATTGAAGACAGGACTTAGACGAGAGATATTAAGGAGGCAGGTTTGACTGCACATTTGAGCACTTAATGAGTCCATGCTATGAGCCAGGCACTGTGCCAACACTAAGTAAATAGAAAGGAAATAAATAGCCCTTGTATTTAAGTAACTCCTTGTCCAGTGACAGATGCAAACAGTTCAACCAATTACAAGTCAATACGGAAAGCGTTATGGTATCAGTATGAGTGGTGCTCTGGTTGCCCAGAGAAGATGTGATTAACTCAGACTGGGGAAAGGAAGAGAAAGAAGCAGAAGGGTAAGGAGGGGAGGGGAAAGAAATGAACCTGGAAAAGATACATAGAGTGAAAGGAGTGATGTAAGATCATTTTGCAAAACTGCAAATAGTTTGCTGTGTGTGAACAGAAGGTACATGAGAACATGCAGTGAGAAATAAGGCTACAGAAACCAAAATGAGAATAAAAAGGGCTTGTGCCATACAGAGGAGTGCAAAATTAATTCCGAAGGCTGCAGGGCACCATTGAAGAAATTTAGGCAGGCATTCAACATGACCTAATTGGTGTTTTACGAAGATAGCTGTGGTAGGAGGATGGAGAATGGATTATAGAAGGATGAGCAAGCAGGATCAGTAATGAGGTTGGAACTGAGTGCAAGTGAGGGTCTAAATCAAGGCCAGGATAAGGAAGTAGAATTTATAGGATTTGTGACTGATCCGAGGCAGAGGTTTGCAAAAAGGAAGTAGTTGAAGAATGCCTGTTCTACAGCTCTTACCACAGTGATTATTCTCACATAACAGGCCCTCAGAAATGTTGATTGCATATAACCAAATTACTTATTTCCTTTGAAAGTGTTTGTCTCAACCAACTAATTCTTCCAAAACAAGTGTATTAGCAATCAATGCTGCAAAAAAGTCTGGTTTAGAGCTATTAGGGTTTACTATAATTTTATTCATGTTTTAATCCATAATTGCAAATGTTTGCACAAACTTTTGGACAGCTAGAGTGCTAAATTCAAAATTATTGCTTTTCACAATTACACTTGTGGTTTAGAAATTCTAGTGCACCTCCTACGTAATACGATTACTGCTACTTGGATTGCTTCATTTTTGCAATAAATAATATCGGAGGGGCCCCTGGGTGGCTCAGTCGATTACGCATCCAACTCTTGATTTCGGCTCAGGTCATGATCTCAGGGTCCTGGGATCAAGCCCTGCTTGGAACTCAGTGCCCATCGGGAAGTCTGTTTCTCCTTCTGCCCCTTCCCCTGCTCAAGCTCTCTCTCTCAAATAAATAAAATCTTAAAAAAAAAAAAAAGAAGAATATTGGAGAATGGCAAGATGTTTGATAAAGCTAGAAAGATATTATGTATTGGGGCACCTGGGTGGCTCAGTCAGTTGAGCATCTGACTCTCGATTTTAGCTTGGTTATGATCTCAGGGTGGTGAGATGTAGCTCCACATGGAGCTCTATGCTGGGCTCTGGGCTCAGTGCAGAGTCTGCTTGTCCCTCTCCTTCTTCTCCCCTGCCCAAATAAATAAATAAATAAATAAAATCTTTTCTAAAAAAAAGAAAGATATTATGCATCATGCCAAGGAGTTGTGTGGACAGCTAGCATCAACAAAGGAAGAATAACCATGGTTCTTTTCCATACTTTTACAGCTTCCAATAGCATCAGTTTCACAGCTCCTAACCTCTACTTGAGTCTGACTCTGAACTCTTGTTCTGACCCGTCTCCCCAAATTTGATCCAATTGTAAATATAAATTGGAAGCTTCTATTCATATGCACTACATCTAATTTGTCAGGCTACTCTATTCTTCCACCTAGATTAAGCTTACCAAACTAAGAAGCTTCTCACTGGACCTTAACAAACCACTAATTTCCTCTGGAGTAACATTTACTATACTATTTCTCTCTTCTTTTTCTCATCATATCAAACTTAACTAAAGAATATATTATTCCTCTTTAATCTCTGATGATGATAAGATTTATCTGCATCCTTACTTAGGCCACCACAATCATACCAGAACTATAAGTAAATTTAAATTTATTTTGGGCTATATGAAAAATTCTTCCTGTCCACTTGAAATGTTTTGCTAGTAGAATAAGATAATATTATTCTCAATAAATATACTAAATATCACTCTCTTTTTCAAGAGCATTTTATGTCAAACTATTACAATTATCAATAATTAGCATACAAAAACATAACACCATAATTCCATGAGTTTAATCAAATCCCTACTTGTGACACACTCAGCGGCCACTTGAAAACAAACCCTCCATCTTAAAAAATCATGTGTCTTAACATGTCTCAAACTGCCTCATAATAACTTGCATATGTGTGGTCAATTTTACATGTGAACTTGATTGGGCTAACAGATGCCCAGATGGCTGGTAAACATTATTTCTGGTGTGCCTGTAAGGATGTTTCTGGAAGATACTTGCATTTGAATTGGTAGACTGAGTAAAGAGTCACCATCTTGGTTTTTATCCATCACCAACATGGGTAAAAATCACCCCATTCCTTTTGAGGACTTGAATAGAACACGAAGGCAAAGGAAGGGAGAATATGTTCTCTTAGCTTGAACTAGGACATCAATGCTCCTGGTTCTCAGCCTTTGGACTCAGACTGAATTATTCCACCAGCTTTCCGGTTCTCCAGCTTGCAGATGGCAGACTGTGGGACTTCTTGCCTCCATATTTGCATGAACCAATTCATATAATAAATCTCTTATATATCTATATCTTATTGGTTCTGTTTCTCTGGAGAACACTCATTAATATAATATGTAATCATAAATATGAATGACAAGAGTTACTTTGAAGAAAGAAATTTTAGGACTCACACCTGCAGGAGAATGCAAAACTTCCATGTTCTCATACTCGAAAACAATTCAGTGAAGTCAATTAATTAAACTGTTGAATCCATACTCTGACAATGTTGATTTATAGTATATTATTTCAGTACTAAAGTCCACCTGTGTGGTAATTGTTTTATTTAGATCAATTCTAGATCCTATATTTGGCTTTCCATGAATATTAGCTTAAAGAATCTTGGAAACTAACACCCTAGCCAAAAATCACCATCCAAAAGCAGTACATGTTAGTATATTTGCTATAATTAACAAGGCATGATTACTGGGCCAATAAATGGAATGTAAGCCCCACACCTCAATCACCATAATTCTGATGCTACCCTTGAAGGTAAGCCTTATCTTTTTCCCAACTGTATGCCAAGGTATCTCATTAACTTCTCATACACTCCTCTAACATGTCAAAAGTTGCCCCAATCTCAATTACATACAAACTCTTCCCATCATTAACTCTTCCTATCTTTAATTAGCAAAGTCCTTTAACTTTATTTGGCAGCTGAGAAGAATTAATCAAATTCAGCTGGGAAAAATTATAGCCTACACCTCAATTGTTCACAAAGACTAAATAGCAGTCATTATTGTTTAAAGCCCAACTGTAATTAATCTCAATCATTTTATTTACCTCATCTTCACAATTACTTTATTCTTCATCTAAAACCATGTGTTAGCTGCCAAGACACAGCCTCTTGCCATTTATATCATCTATAATTCATATTGCCTCCATAGCATTTTAAACCCTTACGGGACGTTTGCCATTAACTAGGTTTCTTCCCAAATGCCTCATCCTTGGAGAATTTATCAAGCACAATATTGTCATTTTAACAATCTCATCATTACCACCTTACCAAATACTTCTCCTAAATAGGAATTATTTAGTCAATACTAGTCACATTTCTAACAACTAACAATAACAACATTAGGCAACATGGGTTGCTTATGCGCAAGGACCCTGAGGTTCTTCTAGTTCCGTCTTCATTATTTTCATGCATTCCATATTTGACTATCCCCAAAATAATTTCCATTCTCTCTTCCCATGTCTTTCTCTTTAGAGTTCAGTTCACTTGAGAAAAAAATTCTCAAATGTAATGAGTTACCCTGAGTCTTTTAGTTAGTTCATTTATTTACTAGCAATAAGGACTCTTCCAACTTAGCTCATGTGGAGGAATAAGAATACCAGGATTTCATGGAATTCCAAGAACTAGGGCCAGAGAAGACTGGTTTTGAATTTAAGCTCATTCTTGAAACCTGAGATGGGAAAGTTCAAGAATTTTTCCTCTACTATTCAGCTATTTGTGTTACTTAGTTCTAGTCTATGTACCTACTTCTTTCTATCCTGCTTTAATAACTATTTCTGCTTATTTATAATTTCTACTTTTTAAAAATAATTTTAGCTTGTATACCATCCATTATGGCCTGCCAAACTGATTCCTCTCTTACATAAATTTTCAGCTAGAACTTGCACCAGTAACTGACAAATTCTTTCCTTTGTTCCTTAAGTCCAGTCATGAGAAAGAGTATTCACTTGATGAATATAATGTTTTGAATCTGGCCTCACAGGGTGAAGATAATGATCTCACCTAAAAATTAGTTGTTCTTAGGTTAGATGGTTATTCCTGTCCAATAAAGGGGATTGGAAGGTGGGGAAAGAAGGAAGATAGCACAATATCAAATATGGCCGCTGAGACAGTAAGGTCCGATGTTGGGTCACTTTCCTTGGTGGAGATTATAGACAGGGCAAGAACAAAGATGAAGATGCTCAATAGTTACATAGTAGACAACAAGAAGTAACCCTATTCTTTGCTTAATGTTTCTCTCAGCTTTACCAAGTTCTATTCTACTGTTGTATTTAGGTAATGCAACTGTGTAAGAGAAGAATGTAACAATTATAAATTCTCTAAAAGATTGTTTACAGGGTGCCTGGGTGGTTCAGTCGATTAAGCATCTGATTAAGCATCTGCCTTCAGCTTGGGTCAACATCTCAGGGTCTTGGGATCAAGCCCCACATTGGGCTCCCTGCTCGCAGGGAATCTGCTTCTCCCTCTCCTCCCTGCTTGTGCTCTCTCTTGTTATCTCTCTCTCTCTCTCAAATAAATAAATAAAATCTTAAAAAAAAAAAAAGATTGTTTACAGCACCTACAAAAAACCCATAGCGAACATAATACTTAATGGTGAAAGACTGAATTTTCCCTCCTAAGATCAGGAACAAAGGATATCTGCTCCTGCCACTTCTATTCAACATTGTGCTAGAGGTTCTGGAAAGGACAATTAGGCAATAAAATAAAGTAAAAGGCATCCAGATTAGAAATCAAGTAGTAAAAGTATCTCTACTTGCAGATGTTATAATCTTGTATATAGAAAATCCTAAGGAATCTAGTGAAAAACAAACTACCAAAATTATAAATAATTTCTGCAAGGTTGCAGGATACAAGAGTCATATAAAAATCAACTATGGGGTACCTGGGTGGCTCAGTCAGTTAAGCATCTGTCTTCGGCTCAGGTCATGATCTCAGAATCCTGGGATCCAGCCCTACAACGGGCTCTCTGCTCCGCAGGGAGTCTACTTCTCCCTCTCCCTCTGCCTGCTGCTCCCCCTGCTTGTGCTCTCTCTCTGTGTCAAATGAATAAATAAAATCTTTAAAAAATAAAATAAAATAAATAAAAATCAATTATATTTCTATATAGTAGCTTTATGGTTCCATAACAAACTGAAAATTAAGGAAAAATTTCATTTGTAATAGCATCAAAACAAATAAAATACTTAGGAATAAATTTAACAAAAAGTGTGAAACTCATACTCTGAGAGCCACAAGTCATTTAAAAAATTTTTAAAAGACCTAAATAAATGGAATGACATCCCATGTTCATGGATCAGAAGATTTTATGTTATAAAGATAGCAATACTCCTTAGCAAAAATCCAACTGGCTTCTTTGCAGAAATTGACAAGTTAACCCTAAAATTCATATGGAATTTCAAGGGATCCAGGGTAGCCAAAATAATGTCTTGAAAATGAAGAACACAATTGGAGGACTCATACTCCCCAATTTTAAAACTTACTACAAAGCTACAGTAATCAAGACAGTGTGGTACTGGCATATGTATATACAATAGAATTGAGAGTCCAGAAATAAACCCTCATATTTACAGACGGTTGATTTTCAACCAGGGTCTAAAGACCATTCAATAAGGGTAAAGGATATTCTTTTCAACAAATGGTGCTGGGATAACTATATATTTGCTTCCAAAGAATAAAGGTAGACTCTACCTCACACCATATAAAAAATTTAACAAAATTGCTCTAAGATCTAAAGGTAAGACCTAAAACTATGAAAGTCATAGAAGAAAACACAGGTATAAATCTCTGTGAATTTGGATTAGGCAATAGTTTCTTAGAGTAAAACAGAAAAGCACAAGCAAACAAAGAAAAACAGAAAAAAATTGTGCTTCAAAGGACACGACCAAAAAATGAAAAGACAAACAAAAGATTGAGAGAAAATATTTGCGAATCATATATCTCACAGAGGACTTGTATCCAGATTACATAACTCTTACAACTCTGTAATAAAAAGGCAAAGAACACAGTTGAAAAATGTCTAAAGGATCTGAACAGACATTTCTCCAAAGAAGATACACAAATGGCCAATAAACATACACAAAAATGACCATAAACAGGGGCACCTGGGTGGCTTAGTCATTAAGCATCTGCCTTCGGCTCAGGTCATGATCCCGGGGTCCTGGGATCCAGCCCCGCATCAGACTCCTGCTCTGCGGGAAGCCTGCTACTCCCTCCCACTCCCCCTGCTTGTGTTCCCTCTCTCGCTGTCTCTCTCTCTGTCAAATAAATAAATAAAATCTTAAAAAAAAAAAAAAGGTCATTTAACAAAAAAAGATGCTCAATATCATTAGCTATTAGGGAAATGCAAATCAAAACCACATGGAAATACTACACCACACCCACTAAAATGACTATAATCAGAAAGACATATTATAACAAGTCCTAGCAAGGATGTGGAAAATTGAAACTCTCAAACATTGCTGGTAGGAATTTAAAATGTGGGGGGGGGGGGGGAATTAGATGGCTCAGTCTGTAGAGTGTGCAACTCTTAATCTCCGGGTTGTGAGTTCAAGCCCCATGTTGTGCATAGAAATTATGTAAAAATTAAAAAAAAAAAAAAAGGAATGTAAAATGGTATAGCTGTTTTGAAACAATCTGAAAGTTCCTCTAAAAGTCAAACATAGAGTTATCATATGACCTAACAATTCTACTCCTAGGTACATACACAAGCAAAATAAGAACATATGTACAGGTATACAAAATTTTAACACAAATGTTCATAACAGTATTATTCATAGACAAAACTTGCAAACAACCCAAATGTCTATCAACCAATGAATGGATAAATAAATGTGGTATATCCATACAATTGAACATTACTTGGCAATAAAAAGGAATGAAGTCCTGATACATGCTACAACATGGATGGACCTAGAAAACATTATGCTAAATCTAAGAAACCAGTCACAAAAACTATCTATTGTATGATTCCATTTATAGGAAATATCCAGAATAGGCAAATCTGTAGAGACAGAAATTATATTAGTGGTTGCCTAGGGCCAGGGGTGGGATGGGATTGGGGAAATGGAGAGTAACCGCTTATAGTACAGGGTTTCTTCTCAGAATGATGGAAACTTTCCAAAATTGATCCTGGTGATGACTGTGCAACTCTGTAAATATATTAAAAACCACTGAATTGTACACTTTAAATGTGTAAATTGTGTATACATGAATTTATCTCAATAAAGCTGTTACTCTCACACCTGTCAGAATGGCTAAAATTAACAACACAAGAAACAACAAGTGTTGGCAAGGATGTGGAGAAAGGGGAACCCTCTTGCACAGTTGGTGGGAATGCAAATTGGTGCAACCACTCTGGAGAACAGTACAGAGACTCCTCAAAAAGTTAAAAAAAGAGGGGCGCCTGGGTGGCTCAGTCGTTAAGCATCTGCCTTCAGCTCAGGTCATGATCCCAGGGTCCTGGGATCAAGCCCCGCATTGGGCTCCTTGTTCAGCAGGGAGCCTGCTTCTCCCTCTCCCACTCCCCCTGCTTGTGTTCCCTCTCTCGCTATATCTCTCTCTCTCTGTCAAATAAATAAATAAAATCTTAAAAAAAAAAAAAGTTGAAAAAAGAACTATCCTATGGATCCAGCAATTGCACTACTAGGTATTTACCCAAAGGATACAAAAATACAGATTTGAAGGGATACATGCACCCCGATTTTAATAGCAGCATTATCAACAACAGCCAAACAATGGAGAGAGCCCAAATGTCCATTGACTGATGAATGGATAAAGAAGAGTGAGATATATATATATATGATGGAATATTACTCAGCCATCAAAAAGAATGAAATCTTGGGGCACCTGGGTGGACCAGTCAGTTAAGCATCTGACTTTGGCTCAGGTCATGATCTCAGCATCCTGGGATCGAGTCCCATGTGGAGCTCCATGCTCAGCAGGGAGTCTGCTTGTCCCTCTCCCTCTGTCCCTCGCCCCACTCATGCTCTCTCTCTCTCTCAGATAAAAAAATAAAATCTTAAAAAAAAAAAAAAAAAGAATGAGCGGTGCCTGGGTGGCTCAGTCATTGGGCGTCTGCCTTCGGCTCAGGTCATGATCCTAGGGTCCTGGGATCAAGCCCCGCATCAGGCTCCTGCTTGGCGGGAAGCCTGCTTCTCCCTCTCCCACTCCCCCTGCTTGTGTTCCCTCTCTTGCTGTCTCTCTCTCTGTATCAAATAAATAAATAAATAATCTTTAAAAAAAAAAAAAAAGAATGAAATCTTGCCATGTGCAACGATGTGGATGGAGCTAGAGTGTATTATGCTAAGTGAAATAAGTCAGTCAGAGAAAGACAAATACCAAATGATCTCACATGTGGAATTTAAGAAAGAAAACAGATGAACATATGGGAAGAAGGGAAGAAAGGAGAGAGGGAAACAAACCATAAGACACTCTTAAGGTTAGAGAACAAACAGAAGGTTGATGGAGGGAGGTGGGTGGGGGATGGGCTAGATGTGTGATGGGTATTAAAGAGGGCACTTTTGTGATGAGCACTGGGTGTTGTATGTAAGTGATGAATCACTGAATTTACTCCAGAAACCAATATTGCTCTGTATGTTAACTAATTAAAATTTAAATAAAAATAAAGAAAGAAAGCCATTATTGAAAGTTACAAGTATACATTCCTTTGATATTGGTTCATACAATACAGTAACTAGATACTTGTTACACTTTTTAACCAAAAAATTATAATGCAATTCTTACACCACTATTCTAACAAAGCATAAAAGATTAGAACTAGAATTTCACTAGACCAGCAACTTCTTTCTGATTCATAAAGACCAGCCAGTTTAATAAAGATGTCATCTATTTCATTATTAAACATAGATATCATCTGTAATATTATATTTTATATTACTTATATCACATCATACTATATGACAAATTTGGAATAAGAAAGACAAAAAAGTAAAGAAACTATTGAAACATGGTTTCTTCAATGTCTGTTGTGAAATTCCAATTCTAGACCCAGAAGAAATTTGAAAAAATATCCCTAGCATAGGAATTACATACATATCATGGGGGAACATGACACATTTTTGAAGAATTACTATTTCAACAACAGGAAGGTCCAAAAACTATTTGTGAAACTCTGTGACAAAGTCTTTGTAAATAACATCAAACTCATCTGGGATTAACAATGTCAAGGGTGTTTCCATTTTTACAATACACAAAAGCCAACAACAATTATCTGAATAACCAAGTCTTGTGATTTTTCAAAACCAGGTTCTATGATGCATGGGAGGACTAGAAACGTATATAAAAGAATCATTATTACTGACTGACATTGACATAAATATTACCAGATCTGGTAGTCACAAGTATTTCCAGTTCTCTTTCTTCCTAACATTTAGATAGCACTTCCCCAGCCCACTGAAATTAGACATAGACTTATGACTGTTTTTGACCAGTAATATTTGAGTATAAGTGGAATGTGTTACTTTCTTAGATTTCTTTCCTTGTCTCAAAATAACCAGCAACATCTTAACTGGTGAAAAGAGAGCGGTAAGGACAACAAGGAGTAGAGACCCCAATCAATCTATGACTGATATGGATTAGGTTTATCTACACAAACTTGCAGTATCCCTAGTTCAAAAGTGATTAAAATACTGCTACTCTCGTGTGATTTAACCTAACAGAATGAACACAAAATAAACTCATTATTTCAAACTACTGATATTTGAGAGTTGTTTTCACTTTACTATAATTAAGCATATCTTAACTGATTGTTTCCGAAAGGGCAAGGAAGTCCCTGCTAAAATATTTGGTCATTATTCACATTTATACCACTATTAAGGAGAAATGAGACATGAAAAGTATTTGAATTATTACATCTTTACATGAAGAGAACTCTACATTAGGCTTTAGTTTAGAATTTTTCCTGAAAAACAATTTTTTTAGTTCACACTGTAAAGCTCTTTATGATCAAGTTACCTTCAAGTATATAAAAAGAGAAAACAGATATTTTCCCTGGAGCCATCATTACTTTAAAAATGAATGTTTCTCATACATAATTCCTTCATAATTGAGAATTCTGCAAATGGCTTCCTTTTAAAAATTAAACATATTTAAATATGTATTATAAAGTCTATTAAGGGACTTTAAGATGTTTGATCACCTTCTTTTAAATCCTGTAGAATTGAAATTTTTGTACCAAGCCAGTGGAACTAGAAGAGAGGAAGAACGGTGTTAGGGGTTGAATTGTGTCCCTCCAAATTAATATGTTGAGATCCTAGCCCCTAGTACCTCAGAAAGTGACTATATATTTGGAGATGGAGCCTTTAAAGAGGTAACTAAAGTAAAATGAGATCATATAGGTGGGCCCTAATCCAATAGGACTGATGTTATAAGAAGCAGAGATTAGGAAATAAATGCACACACAGGAAAGACCATGTGAAGACATGGAGGAAGATGGTTATCAAAGAAAATGGTCAAAAGCTGTCACAAGAGATAAAGGTCATCATATAATAATTCATCAAGAGGATGCATCTAACATTGGAGCACCAATATATACAAAGCAAATATTAACAGAATTGAAGGAAGAAATAGTAATAGTAGGGGACTTCAATATCCCATTTTTATCAGTGGATAGATCATCAAGACAGATGATTAATAAGGAAACAGCAAACTTGAACAACACTATAGAACAAAAGGCCCTAACAGTCATATGCGGAATATTCCAGCCAACAGTAGCAGAATGCACATTCTTTTCAAACATTCATAGATCGGGGTGCCTGGGTGGCTCAGTCATTAAGTGTCTGCCTTCGGCTCAGGTCATGATCCCAGGGTCCTGGGATCGAGCCCCATATCGGGCTCCCTGTTCTGCAGGAAGCCTGCTTCTCCCTCTCCCACTCCCCCTGCTTGTGTTCCCTCTCTCACTGTGTCTCTCTCTGTCAAATAAATAAATAAATAAAATCTTTAAAAATAATAATAATAAAATAAAAATGGGATTCCCTATTAAAAAAAAAAAAACCACTCATAGATCATTCTCCAAAACAGACCAAATATTAGGTTATGATACAAGTCTTAACAAATTTAAGTATCAAAAGATACCATATGTGGTATCTTTTCTGAACACAATGGTAGGAAACTAGAAGTCTCTAACAGAAGGAAAATTAGAAATTCACAAATATGTAGAAATTAAACAACACACTCTTGAATAGCCAATGGGTCAAAGAAGAAATCAAAAGAGTAATTAAAAGTATCTTGAGACAAACACAAACAAGCACAAAACATACCAAAATTTACAGTATGCAGCAAAAGCAAGTCTAAAGGGGCCATTTATAGTGCTAAATGCCTACATCTAGAAAAAAGAGGGGCTTCTGGGTGGCTCAGTCAGTTAAGTGTATGACTTGATCTCAGCTCAGGGCTCAAATCTCAGGGTCTTGAGTTCAAGCCCCATGTTGGGCTAAAATAAATTAAAAAAAATAAAAATCTCGGGGTGCCTGGGTGGCTCAGTCATTGGGCGTCTGCCTTCGGCTCAGGTCATGATCTCAGGTCCCGGGATTGAGCTCTGCATCAGGTTCCCTGCTCCGCGGGAAGCCTGCTTCTCCCTCTCCCACTCCTCCCCTGCTTGTGTTCCCTCTCTCGCTGTGTCTCTCTCTGTCAAATAAATAAATAAAATCTTTACAAAAAAATAAAATAAAATAAAAAAATAAAAATCTCAAATAAACAACCTAACTTTACACCTCAAGGAACTAGGAAAAGTACAAACTAAGCCTAAAGTTAGCAGAAGGAAGAATGTAATAAATATCAAAGCAGAAATAATGAAATAGAGACACAATAGAAAAGATCAATGAAGGGCACCTGAGTGGCCCAGTCAGTTGGGTGCTCTTGGTTTTGGCTTGGGTCATGATCTCGGGGTCCTAGGGATTGAGCCCCCTGTGGGGATTAAGCCCTGCATGGGGCTCCGTGCTCAGCCTGGGGACTGCTTGTCCCTTTCTCTCTGCTCCTCCTCATGCTCGCTCACTCACTCGCTCTCTCTCAAATAAATCAATAAATAAAAACCTCGGAAAAAAAAATAAATGAAACTAGGAGTTGGTTTTTTGAAAAGATAAACAAAATTGACAAACCTTTAGCTAGATTAACTAATAATAAAAGAGAGAAGACTCATATAAATAAAATTGTAAATGAAAGAAGAGCCATTACAACTAATACCACAGAAATACAAAAGATCATAAGAGACTACTATGAACAATTATATGCCAACAAATTAGATAACCTACAAGAAAAAGATAAATTCCTAGAAATGCAACCTACCAACATTGAATCATAAAGAAATTTTTAAAAATATGAATAGACTAATAATGAGTAAGGAGATTTAATCAGTAATCAAACCCCCCTCCCAATAAAAAATACAGAACCTAATGGCTTCACTGGTAAATTCTACAAGTATTTAGAGAAATTTAATGCCAATCCTTCTCAAACTCTTCCAAAAAATTGAAGAGAACACTTCAAAATTCATGTAATAAGGCCACCATTACCCTGAAATCAAAGCCAGACAAGGACACTACAAAAAAGAAAATTACAGCCCAATATCCCTGATGAATATAGATGCAAAATTCTTCAACAAAATACTACCAAACTGAATTCAAGAGCACATTAAGAGGATCATACACCATGATCAAGCGGGATTTATCCCTTGGATACAAGGATGATTCAACATATGCAAATCAATAAATGTGAGACATGATATTAACAGAATGAAGGATAAAAATGATATGGTCATTTCAATAGATGCAAGAAAAGTATTTGACAAAGTACAACATCCATTCAATAAAAACCCTAAACAAAGTAGGTTTAGAGGGAACATACCTCAATATAACAAAGGCCATATAGGAAAAACCCACAGCTAACATCATGCTCAATGGTGAAAAGCTGAAATCTTTTCCTCTAAGATAAGAAACAAGACAACGATGTCCACTCTCACCATTTCTATTCAACATGGTACTGGAAGTCCTAGCCAGAGCAGTTAGGCAAGAAAAAGAAATAAAAGGCATTCAAATCTGAAAGGAAGATTTGTGAAGTGAAATGGTCTCTGTTTGTCAATGACATCACCTTATATACAGAAAACTCTAAAGACTCCATCAAAAAACTATTAGCACAGATAAACAAATAAATGTAATAAAGTTGCAGGATATAAAATCAATATACAAAAATCAATTGCATTTCTATGCACTAGTAACAAATTATTCAAAAAAGAAATTAGGAAACAATCCCATTTACAATAGCATCCAAAAAAATTAAATACTTGGGAATAAATTTAACCAAAAAGATGAAAGATTAGTACACTGAAAACTATGAGACACTGGTAAAAGAAATCAAAGAAGACAGAAATAAATGGAAAGACATCCCATGTTCACAAATTGGAAGAATTAATATTAAAATGTCCATTACTATCCAAAGAGATCTACAGGTTCAATGCAATTCCTATTAAAATTCCAGGGCTATTTTTCACAGATAAAAAAAATAATAATAATCCTAAAATTCATTTGGGACAAAAGACCTCAAGTAGCCTAAGTATTCTTGAGCAACAAGAACAAACCTGAAGGTATCACATCCTGATTTCAAACTATATTACAAAGCTATAGTAATCAATACAGTATGGTACCAGCATAAAAATAGACATATAGGCCAATGAAACAGAAGAGAGAGCCCAAATAAATCTACACATTTATGGTCAATTGATCTTCCATAAAGATCTCAAGAACACTCAAAGGGGAAAGGCAGTCTCTTCAATAAATGGAGTGGGGAAAACTGGTTATCCACATGCAAAAGAATGAAATTGGACCCCATCTCACAACATATACAAAAACTGACTCAAGATGGATTAAAGACTTAAATGTTTACCTGAAACTGTAAAACTACTAGAAGAAAACAGGGAAAATATTTCTTGACTTAGTCTGGGCAATGATTTTTTGAATATGACCCCAAAGGCATTGGCAACAAAAACAAAAATACACAAAGAGATTGCATCAAACTAAAAAGCTTTCGCACAGCAAAGAAATCCATCAAGTGAAAAAAAAACTATGAAATGAGAGAAAATACTTGCAAACTATACATCTGATAAGGGGTTAATATCCAAAATATAAAAGGAACTTAACTCAAAAGCAAGAAAACAAATAACCCAATTTTAAATGGGCAAAGGACTTGGATAGACAGTACTCAAAAGAAGGCATACAAATGGCCAAAAGGTATATGATGCTCAACATCACTAATTATCAGGAAAATGCAAATCAAAACCAGGAGATACAACCTCACATACGTTGAAATGGGTATTACGGCTAAAAGATAATAAGCATTGGTGAGGATGTGCAAAAAAGGGAACCCTCATATACCTTTAGTGGGAATGTAAATTGGTACAACCATTTTGGAAAACAGTACGGAAGTTCCTCAAAAAAATAAAACTAGAACTACCATAGGATCCAGAAATCGCACTTCTAGGTATGTATCCAAAGGAAATGAAACCAGTATCTCAAAGAGATATCAGCATTCCCATGTTCATTGTAGGATAATTCACAATAGCCAAGATATGGAATCAATCTAAGTGTTCATCAACAGGTGAATGAATAAAGAGAATATGAGATATATACAAATATATATATAAATATATATATATAAAATGAAATATTATTTGGCCTTTAGAAAATAAGGAAATCCTGTCATTTGTGACATGAATGAACCTGGAGGACATTATGCTAAGTGAAATAAGCTAGACACAGAAAACCAAATACCCATGATCTCACTTATATGTGAAATCTAAAACCATCTAACTCGTGGAAACAGAAAGTAGAGTGGTGGTTGCCAGGCCTGGGGGGTGGGGGAAATGGAGAGATGTTGGTCAAAGGGTACAAAGTTTCAGTTATGAAAGATGAATAAGTTTGTAGATCTAATATATAGCCTGGTGACTATAGTTAATAATACTGTATTGTATACTTGAAATTTGGTAAGAGAGGGGCTCCTCAGGGGCTCAGTTGGTTAAGCGTCTGCCTTCGGCTCAGGTCATGATCCCTGGGTCCTGGGATCGAGTCCAGCATCAGGCTCCTTTCTCAGCGGGGAGTCTGCTTCTGCCTCTCCCCCTGTTGCCCCCCTGCTTGTGCTCTCTCTCTCTGTCAAATAAATAAATTCTTTAAAAACAAAATTTGGTAAGAGAGTACATCTTAAATATTTTCACTATATACACACACAAAATGTGAGGTGATGGATACTTTAATTAGCTTGATAGCAGTAATTATTTCACAATGTATATGTGTATCAAGACATCACATTATATACCTTAAATATATGCAATTTTTATTTGTAAAAATCATACCCCAATATAGCAAAAAAAATAACAATTAGGGATTTAAAAGAACTCCGTGATTCCTTTACAATGACATAGATGCATTTGAAAGAATAGTTTGAAACATCCTATTTATTGTGCTAGATATATAACTCCAGAAAGCAAGTAAACATGCATCAAATCACCTGTACAATTTCAGCATAGTTCTCTTTTTAAGAATATGTGGGTGAATAAACAGACCAGAACTCAGGATTCATCAACACCAACATAAGCCTGTTCTTTTGATTATAAGGTATGACTAATAACATAGGTTATTATCTTCCTGTCAGAGGGTTTTGGAAGAGCCAAATGCATAGACATCATAGAAACAAGAGTTCTGCTGCTATTCCTATTCAAGTGTAATCCCCCAGGAGCTGCTGAATGCAAAACTTCCATTTACTTAAGGCTTTAAAATTCAGTTCAACTGAATACAGAGCCACACCTTGTTTTTGTAAATAATTTTGAGGCTAAACCCTCCAAAATATCAGAAGATTTCCATTTTAAACAGTCTTCTAATTTTGTTTTTAAAGATTTTACTTATTTTTATTTTTCAGAGGTAGGGAGAGAGAGAGCAAGTGAGCAGGGGAAGGGGCAGAGGGAGAGAGAGAGTGTCCAGCAGACTCTGCACTGAAGGCAGAGCCCGAGACAGGGCTCGATCCCAAGATCACCACCTGAGCCAAAATGGAGAGTCGGTCACTCAGCCAACTGAGCCACCCAAGTGCCCCCAGTTTTCTAATTTTTTTTTTTAAAGATTGTATTTATTTATTGACAGAGAGAGACACAGGGAGAGAGGGAACACAAGCAGGGGGAGTGGGAGAGGGAGAAGCAGGCTTGCCGCCGAGCAGAGAGCCCGATGCGGGGCTCGATCCCAGAACCCTGGGATCATGACCTGAGCTGAAGGCAGTCGCTTAACGACTGAGCCACCCAGGTGCCCCCCCAGTTTTCTAATTTTTATATGTAATCTCTAGGAAGGTCAAATAACAGAGCTAAACAATTTCCCATTAGATCACTTAGGAAACTTGCTCTGTTTTGTTTAGCCTTAAATAGAACCTCATCTCCATAAGATACTTACATAATTCCCATATAATACTTAATTACATAGTGAAAAACAGTAATTCACAGCAGAGACATCTTGCAGGCACCACCTTAGTAAAATGTGCAGAATTAGCATCAGGAGTAATGCTTCTTAGTATGAAGAACTGAAAAAGGACACAGCATCAATCTCTGCTATTCCTGGCAAAAATGCATAACCTCAATCTAATCATGAGGAAATATCATACAATCCAAATCACGGAATGGACTTGCTGAGAAGTAACTGGCCTGTATGCTTCAATATGTCAAGATCATGAAAAACAAAAACAAAAACAAAACTATTTTTTTTAACTATTTCATATTAAAAGAGACAAATAAGACACAGGAACTAAATACAATGTTTGATCGTGGATTGGATCCTGCACCAGAAATATTTTTTCCTTTTGCTATAGAAGTACATTAATGGGACAACTGGTAAAATTTTAATCTGTAGATCTTATAATAACATTGTATCAATATTAACTTTCTGATTTAGATCTCTGTACCATGGTAATACAAGAAAATGCTTTCTGTTTTGTTTTGAAGTGGTTAAGCCTCATGTCTGCCAAGCTGCTCTCAACAGCTTTTTAAAAACTAGCTATAGAGCTGTTAACTTAGGAAATCTCAATGAGAGTATATAAGAATTCTTTGTTTTATCTTTGTAACTTTTATGTAAATTTTAAAAATACATAACCTCAAGCAAAAAACTTTAGAAGACAGATCTAATATAGTACTCCTTCTAGTACCTCCACCCTAACTTATTTTTTTCAAGATTTTATTTATTTATTTGAGAGAGAGAGAATGAGTGGGGGAGGGACAGAGGGAGCAGCAGACTCCCCGCTGAGCAGGAAGCCCAATGCAGGCTCGATCCTGGGACTCCAGGATCATGACCTGAGCCAAAATGCTAAACTGACTGAGCCACCCAGGTGCCTCTCCACCCTAACTTATGTTGCTCAAAATTATAACCGGACTGGAAAAGAGTTTATGTTAAAATTTCTCTAATTGAAGAAGAAAAGTTTGTTGAGCTATTCTTTTCACTGGTATGTTCCTGGCATGTTGTATAACTGCATAATAACTTTTTTCTGCTGATGAGAGGAACAACTAAATATTTGGTACTGACCTATTGTATTCATTTTATAGGCATTTTTTAAAAATCTACCATGGGGGTGCTTGGTGGCTCAGTTGGTTAAGCGTCTGCCTTCGGCTCAGGTCATGATCCCAGAATCCTGGGATCGAGCCCCATGTTGGGCTCCCTGCTCAGCCGGGAGTCTGGTTCTCCTTCTCCCTCTGCTGCTACTCCTGCTTGTGCTCTCTCCTCTCTCTCTCAAGTAAATAAATAAAATCTTTAAAAAACCCTGCTATGTGCCAGTCACTGTGCTAGATGCAGGGATAAAGAAATAAAACAGATGGTATGTGACATAAAGGATCTTACAGATTAGTAGGGGAGACAGACATATAAATGGATAATTGCAGTGAAGTAGTATAGGTGTCTTGGATGCGTGTGTGTGTGTGTGTGTGTGTGTGTGTGTGTGTATGCGGTGTACCATTGTACATGACGGATGAATTGGCTAATACCCAGGGTACAGGGAAAAGGAGGGAGTTAGAAAAATCTTAAGAGAGGTATTGTTAAAACTGCGTCTTAAAGATGAGTAAGTGCTTTAGATGGACAAATGGAGAAAAGGATATTTGGGGAAGATGTCATGGCATGAGCAAAGGACATGGAGCTATAGAACAGCCTAGAGTATTAGTGGGACAGCAAATAATTCAGAATGGCTAAAGACAAGATGGGAAGTGGCCACAGTGAGGGAAGATGCTGGAGAGGCAGAGGTTAGTTTTTTGAGGGCCTTATAAGCCACTGTGCCAAGAACCTTCGCATAGAAGTGGGGTTGGGAGTTCTTGGCCATTTGTCTATGTCTATGAATATCTAACTTGTTAAACTATCATATACAAAGCAAGATACATCGAAGTAGGTCGCTCCATTCCCACAAGATGTTTTGTGTTAATTATAACAAGGGAATGAAACAGAATGTAATGTTCTACCACTTTTATATCTTACATTATGACATGAGAAATATTTGCATTTTTTCTACTTTATAATATCGCTGTATGAGATTGGAAGGAGACTTGACTTTCAATGTGCCAAATGAGAAAGGTCAAGCTGTAAATGAATGTTATCACTGTCAATTATCTTGCAGTCACTCCAGGGAGAGAAACAGTGGCTCAACTAGGACCACAATGCTTGACCATGGGTGCACCTCTTTTTTGTTTGCCTCTCATAAATTAGGGTTACAAGGGGTCAAAAATCTGTACTCCCATCTTTGAAAGAGTTCAGCAGCAAAGGAGAGAAACTCTGCAATCAGAAGGTTAAAGAATGCGTGGAGGAAATAGATGTTGGTTACTTAAGATTATCTTGAGTAAAAATAAAAGATCCTCGGTGAAAAAATATTTCTGATTTATATCTGTCTCAGCATCCTGAACTTTGATTTACTCTGGTATAATAAACACATATAAAGAGAATGAAAAGACAAGCCACAGACTGGGAAAAATATTTCAAAAGACATATCTGATAAAGGACAGTTATTCAAAATGTTCAAAGAACTCTTAAAGCTCAACAGTAAGAAAATGAACAATCCAATTTTAAAAATGTGCAAAAGATTTGAATAGACACTTCACCAAAGATAATATGCAGATAGCAAATAAACATATGAAAAGATGCTCAACTTCATATACCATTAGGGACTTGCAAGTTAAAATAAGGAGGTAATTACAGCACACCTACTAGAATGGTGAAAATCCAAAAGGCAGACAACACCAAATGTTGGCAAGGATGTAGAACAACAGGAATTATCCATTGCTGCTGGAAACACAAAATGGTATAGTCACTTTGGAAGACAGTTTGGCAGTTTCTTACAAAACTAAATACACTCTTACCATACGATCTGCATCCACATTCAAATGAGTTAAAAACCTATGTCCACATAAAAACCTGCATATGAATGTTTACAGTAGCTTTTTCCATAGTTGCCAAAACTTGGAAGCAACCAAGATGTCATTCAATAGGTAAATAGATAAACTACGGTGTATCCAGAAAATAAAATATTATTCAACAGTAAAAAGAAACGAGCTATCAAATCATAAAAAGACACAGAGAAACCTTAAATGCATATTCCTAAGTTAAAGAAACCAATCTGAAAAGGCTACTACATACTGTATGATTCCAAGTATATGACATTCAGGAAAAGGCAAAACTATGGCAATGGTAAAAATTTCTGTGGTTTCCAAGGGTTAGGGGAGAGGAAGGGACGAGCAAGTAAAGCACAGGGGATTTCTAGAGCAGTGAAACTATTCTGTATGATACCATAATGGTGGATACATGTCATTACACATTTGTCCCATCCCAACGGGATGGTAAATTGTGGGACTTCTCAGCCTCCATAACCATAGGAGCTGATTCCTCATAATAAATACATACATATATATATATATGATTAATTCTGTTTCTCTGGAGAACCCCAGCTAATTCAGACAGTACCTGCCACGTAGTGGACCTTCGATAAATTAATAAATAAATGATCAATATTAAGAATTATGTTTGGGGGGGCACCTGGGTGGCTCAGTCATTAAGTGTCTGCCTTCGGCTCAGGTCATGATCCCAGGGTCGTGGGATCGAGCCCCGCATTGGGCTCCCTGCTCGGCGGAGAGCCTACTTCTCCCTCTCCCACTCCCCCTGCTTGTGTTCCCTCTCTCACTGTGTCTCTCTGTGTCAAATAAATAAAATCTTAAAAAAAAAAAAAAAAAAGAATTATGTTTTGGGGCACCTGAGTGGCTCAGTTGGTTAAGTGTCTGCCTTCTGTTCGGGTCATATCTCAGGGTTCTGGGATCCAGCAGGGAGTCTGCTTCTCCCTCTCCCTCTGCCGCGACCCCCTGCTTGTGCTTTCTCTCTCAAATAAATAAGTAAAATCTTTTTTAAAAATTATGTTTTTTAAAATATTTGCTATTTTAATAGACGAAAAATGGAAACTTCTTTGATGTTTGAAACTTGCATTACTTTACTATTGATATTTTGTGTTTATTAATCAACTGCATTTTCTCCTTTATGAATTTCATATTTTTTGTCCATTTACCTATTAGACCTTTTATTTCAGTGAACTCATTATAATTGTAATTTATTAATAAAATTTTTGTGATTTTTTTTTTTCCTAAAATAAATGTCATCAAATAAAGGCAACCACTGGCAAAATAAAAGCAAATCTTTGTAATCACAGAAAGAAAAGTACAAGCAGGAATAAATATTAATTCAAATACTGGACGATGCCATCTAGTGGAAAATTGATTTTAACTTCCTTCTCTGAATCAAAGATTCCCAAATTTCAATGCCCCAAATTTGGTATTTATGGGACTTCATTAAAATATATATTCTAGTCTCTAATCTGCCCGGAGATTTCTAACTCAACGTGTATGATAACCCAAGAGTTGTGTGTCAGTATTATCCACATTGGAAACCATAAAAATTCCATGTCGATTAAAATTAAGGTGCCCAGTGGTACACTGTGCGTTCACTTTTTAACCAGAATTTTCACCAACTTCACCACAATAAGTCATTTTGCAGCTGTTAGCATTTTTCAATCTGCAATCTGTGCCAGCCCCTGTGCTAACTGCTTCACCTGTATTATTTTATTTAATTCTCTCAACAAATCTAGTAAGGTAGGTACTATTAATATACTATCTTACAGATGACAAGATTGGGGCAGAGAATTTAAGTAACTTCCCCAAGGTCACATAGCTATATAGTACCTGAGCCCGAAGCCCCATCACATTATTATGACGTGCACAGGGCTCTGCGATGGGAAAGATGATAGTCATGCCAATAGCAAAAAAGGACTAATGACTTTACAATTCTATATTGTCATCTACATTCAGCTTAGTATACCACATGCAGAAATGAGTTATATTCCTTAATTACTAACGGCTACTTAAGGACATTTTATAACTTAATATTTACATGGTTTGGACTAATAGATCACACACTCAGATGTTCCTAACTATTGGTTGTTGATTTTTGGTTTTATAAATATGAGGACGTTTTTAATGCTTTGCTGTTACTCTCCATTTCCCCCAAATACTAACATAAATGAAAGTAAACTGACCTGCTTTGAACCTTCTAGGTGGCAGCAAACTGGAACTAATTTATTTATAACTGGTTAGAAAACCCAGGTGATAGGGATCAGTCAGCCAGGCTAGCCAAACTAAAGGCTAATGAAACTGGTCTCAAGCATAGTTGTCTGCCTCTATCCCACAAGGGCTAAGACCCTAAGCCTGCCCCGCCTGGCCTGGGTCCACGCAGTGCTGGCAAAAGTCAAGCTCTGCTTCCCCATACCTCGCGGAAACATAGTTAAAATATACCTTTCTTATAATCCACTCTTTCTGTAGGGCCCAAAGTATCAACTAACTACAACTGAAAAATTAATTCCTGCTACTGCCTTGTAGGAAATAACGCGAAAGTAAACATAGGAACTTTACAATAGTCCCTCTTGAGGCTACCTCCCTAAAACTGCCTGATGCTGAAGTCTTCTGAGCATTAGTGAACAAAAAGCATCAAATAATGTAGCATATTTTTTAAAATAGAGTAAACTATAAAAATTTCTCAATCTATTTTCACATGGCTGAGTGGAAGAGAAATCTGCAAATATAATCTTGTATCTGTATCTTTGTGTCCCTCACTCCCACCCTTATCTCCCAAGTGTAAGATGATAAAGTCCAGTGAAACAAAAAAGGTTCAAGTCCATGTTCAGCAAAACAAAGGGAAAAAATTGATGACTAACAAAGAATCTTCTAGCATACCGTACAGAGAAAATAAAAATAACAATAGAGAACATTAATTGAGCATTAATTTGTCCCAAGCACTTTTCTAAATGTTCTTTGCATGCATGATCCCATTTTATTCCCCACAAGGAGGAGATTTCAGGAGGTTAAGTGCCATTATCTTACTATACAGGTAAAGAAACTGAGTAGTTAAGTCATTTGCTGGAGTCACACAGCTAGACAACCCTGCACCAGAAACCAAGCTGCCAGGCCCCAGAGCCCAAATCTATCACACTGTAACAAAGATCACTTCCTCAGAGCGCCAGAGGCAAACTTGAGGCGAAAAATCCATTAAATGGATTTCCCATTCAACTAATGGACATCTGCCTGATTACACAGTTACTTAGAGACCTTGCTGTCTGCAAGGTCCTTTATAAACTGGTTGTGCTTTATTATGCAGCTGAATTCACAGTAAGTCCCACAGTGTAAGAATCTGGACGTCGTGGAGCTTAAGAGGCCTGTCGTATCCTTTTCAGGTTCTGAAGTTTTAATTTAATAAGAAAGGGGGGAAAAAGACAAACAAGGTTACAGGAGCTATGGTAAAGATTTACACAAGACAAATCAATGCTTTTAACATACCCAATGTGACAATGTGGTTGAAACCTCCTTTTGGAGATAACCACGTAGGTGCAAGTTTAACACTGTGACTTTGAGGTCCGGCCACTGGCTTCCTGGCACCCCTGCATAAGCCCTGGTGGAAACTCAAAATACCCCAATTTAAGCACTGGTTTTGTTTGTAATTTGTAAATACGGTGGCACAGTCGCTAGAGTCCTCTGGCGGCAGGCCGCGCCCGTAACTACCGAGCGGTGCCGCGGGAAAAGCAGTCGGGTCAGGAGCGCCCTCGGAACCAAAGCGCTAGCTCCTGCCGGCCCGGGGACGGCGTTTCCGCAGCACCGGGGGCGGGGTCTGGCCGGCTGTGGGGCTGGCTGCCCGGGGATCGGCTGAAGCGGCCCGGGCTGGCCGAGGTCGCCTGCGGTGCGGTTGCGGCCTGCTGGACCATGCTGAGCGGAGCGTGCGGCTGGCTCGCCTCAGCGCTGCGGGGTCCACGCGTGCCGCCGTTCGCGGTCGCCCGGAGGTGCCTTCACGCGTCGGGGTCACAGCGGTCCGCGGACAAGAGCCAGAGGCCCAGGGACCCGCCCCGCGCCTTCGACCCGGCGCTGCTCGAGTTCCTGGTGTGCCCGCTCTCCAAGAAGCCGCTCAGGTGCGATTCACCGGCTGCGACTTTGCGTTCGCCCCCTCCCGTGGCGGGGCGGCGGGGCGGGTGGACCGCGCGGCCGCTTACAGCCGCTGGGGAGCCCTTCAGGTCAATCCGGGTATTTTCCGCTGCCATTTTCTGGCTCCGGGCCCGTCCAGCTACTACGCACCTCCGACTGCTGCGAGAAGGGCGGGAGGAGCCCGGAGGGGAGCCGAGCCCCGGGCGTCCCAAATCAAGCCGCCCACCCGCAGGGATGGGTCGGGGCGTTTCCAGGTTCGCCATTGGCTGCGCAATCGTATCGCCAGGGAACTTTTTTTTTTTGAATGCCGATTCCCGGGCACCACCCCAGGCAGACCCAGTCAGCCGGTCTGGGGGCCGGACTAGAGCAAGGTGTTTTCTTAAAAGGACCCTCAGTGGTGCTAATGTACCGTCGGGTTTATGAACTGTTGGGAGTCGGGACTGGTCCAAGGCATTCAGATTTTTAAGCCAAGATGACGAAAAATAACTATTCTTGTGAAAATGTACAGCTGATGCCTGACGATCTTAAACGTTTACGCTGTGTGTGCTGCCCCTTTTGGCTCTTAGTTCTGGACTAGCTGGGTTTTGTAAAGGCTTCCTTGAGCCAAGAGTCGGGAAAAACAGCTCTGGGAGGGGAAGATAAAACAAGAGGAAATCAGAGAGGGAGACAAACCATAAGGGACTCTTAATCATAGGAAACAAACAGGGTTGCTGGAGGGGACGTGAGTGGGGGGATGGGGTAACCGGGTGATGGGCTTAGTTAACGAGGGCACGTGATGTAATGAGCACTGGGTGTTATATGCAACTGATACATCACTGAACTCTACCTCTGAAACTAGTAATACATTATGTTAATTAATTGAATTTAGATTTTTTTTAAAAAGGCTCTACAGCTCCAGGCTACGGAAACTGAATGTTGACAACGCTAGTATTGCAGATTGAATATACTAAACACCAAAATGTTATCAGTGGTTATTTTTGGGTGGTACATTGCTAGTCATTTTTTATTTTCAATATTTTTGCATTTCTCTTAACTAGATTATTTTCCGTAACGAATACACTATTTTCTTACACCTTGAAATGACCATTTGATCTACCTTTTAGTTAATTGTGTAACTAGCTCACTACAGACCTGTTTTCTAAAGTTTCTTCATTTCTGCTATCTCATCTTCCTCATACTTTTATTTTGTCTATCTTGATTTTTCAGTGGTTTCCTCCTAATGGTTCAGTTGTGTTGCTCTATTAGGGGAAGTTGAATTTTTCTCTAGTGGCTGTTTCAGTAATAAATTAACTGGGATGGTCTTGAGGTCACCCAGAGTAACGAAGGAATATTTGGATGAAAAGGGGAGATTTTTTTTCTGACTGGATTTTAAAAATTCATATTAAGGTATAGCTTGAGAATAAAGTGAAAAAGAAAATATGAGAGAAACTGACTAAAATGGGAATTAGAGATTCATTTTCTAAAAGAAATGTTTCAATTGGGTAATACTGCTTTTAGAATTAGAAGTTTAATTCTGCTTTTTTTGGAATTAACACTCTGTCAAGAATTGGATAAATGGGGGTGTTTATTGAACACCAAGCTCTTCCAAGCATTTTGTTTTCACAATTCATTTTGTTTTCCTTTTCTCCCGTCAGATATGAAGCATCGACAAATGAACTGATTAATGAAGAGTTGGGAATAGCCTATCCAATTATTGATGGGATCCCTAATATGATACCGCAGGCAGCTAGGATGACACATCAAAATAAGAAGCAAGAAGAAATGGAGCGGGACTAGATCATAATTAAAAACAGCAACACACACAACTAAACTTTGTTAATACCACTTACCTTTTTAAAAGTCAGAGTGGCAGGAAATAGGTGGGGGAGAAGAATGTTTTTGTCTCTTCCTACGTTGACTGTCCTTATTCCGTTGGTCTCTTTAGCCGGACTGTTCTACTCCGCCTCCGTGGAAGAAAACTTCCCACAGGGCTGCACTAACACAACCAGCCTGTGCTTTTATAGTCTGCTCCTGCCCATTACCATACCAGTTTATGTGTTCTTCCACCTTTGGACTTGGATGGGTATTAAACTCTTCAGGCATAATTAATACAACCAGAGCCAAGAGGATATATATGTCGTGTCTATCTCTGAAAGCTCAACTACATGGAAATACTGGAAACCCACTTAAATTGTAGGAAAGGTGCTTTGCCTTGCTTCTCTCAGAGGTTTAGGACTATGGGAGGCTTAAGCTGCAGAAGTTTCTTTTGTATTTTTTGTTCTGCCCTTGTTTTTTGAAAATTCTAATTTATAACTACTGTATCAGAAGAAACACTTAAGCACAGTTTCTTGTTGGAATTAACAGTCCCAGCCATCACCTGATGACTTTCTTACCCCATTCATCTAAAAATTAATAATTAAAATTTTTATGTTTATTTTAAAGTATTTGGCAGAGTTACATGTTAAGGATGACTAAAATAATTCATTCCAAAGGAGTTATGTTGGAGTAGTTGTAGAGAAATGTATTTGAGCTAGTGTGCTATAAAAAGTACAATAAAAGGGAAATTTCATGTACTTGCAAACATTGAGTTTGTAAAATTATCTTCGTTTGTCATCAAATGCTTACATTAGTAATAATAAAACAAGATGACACTTTCCCATTAAAAAAAAAGTGTTTTTTTGTTTGGTTACAAAAGTGTGGTTCCAAAAGAGGGGAAATGTAAAAATATTCTGAACTTTAAACTGTAAGCAGTGTTTAGATAGGCACTTAATACCCCACATAGAATACTACCCCAGGAAAATATGTATCTTTGGGGATAGAGGTAGGGTTGGAAGACTTGTAAAAAGCTTTTGTGTCCTGTTGAGCTTAGAGCTATGTTTTGAATCACATTTCAGTTTATTTTCCTGACTTAGGAGACCTGTTTAGCGCTGCATTGGTTCAGTGTATTCTTTTTTTTTTTTTTTTTTTTTTTAGGGTTCAGTGTATTCTGTAGTACAAATCATGTTTTTAAAATCACTCTGTGGGGGCGCCTGGGTGGCTCAGTCGTTAAATGTCTGCCTTCGGCTCAGGTCATGATCCTGGGGTCCTGGGATCGAGCCCCGCATCAGGTTCCCTGCTCCATGGGAAGCCTGCTTCTCCCTCTCCCACTCCCCCTGCTTGTGTTCCCTCTCTCGCTATGTCTCTCTCTCTCAAATAAAATCTTTAAAAAAATAAATAAAATCACTCTGTGGTACTCAACACCAAAAAAACAGGACCTGAACATTGTTCCAAGGAAGACCTACAGGTAGCCAACAGACACATGATAAGATGCTCAACATCACTTAAGGGAATGAAAAGCAAAACCACAACGAGATACCACTTTACACCTTTCAGAATGGCTAAAATAGACAAGTGTTGGTAAGGATGTATAGAAAAAGGAACCCTTGTGCGCTGTTGGTGGGAATGTAGATTGGTGCAGCCACTGTGGGACAGTATAGAGGTTCCTCAAAACATTAAAAATAGAAATACTATATGATCCAGTAATTCCAGTGCTGGGTATTCACCCAAAGAAAACAAACACTAATTTTAAAAAATAAATGCACTCCTATGCTTATTGCAGCGTTATTTACAATACCAAGATACGGAAGCAATCTAAATTGAATGGATGAATAGATGAAGATGTGGCATATATATAAGGCTGGAGGGAAGAGGGCTTGGGAGACAAGTTGATCAAAGTAAAGCCATTTTGGTTTTAGGCTGACCCTTACCCCAAAAGTCAGCAGGTGATAAAAAGAGTCACAAGATCCAAATCCTAGATCACAAGACCCCACTCTCAATGGCAGTAGAAGCCACATAGGCTGGACATTCTTAAAACTGTTCCCTGTGGGTAATCCCACAATCCTAAAACAATGGAAAAACTAATTGCCTAATGTGAATGAGAAGCCCGAAGTTAAAGTGTAAGCCCCTCCCTATGGTTAGCTAATTTAAAAAAAAATTATAGGGGTGCCTGGGTGGCTCGGTTGAGTGGCCGACTCTTTGATTTTAGCTCAGGTCATGATCTCAGGGTCCTGGTATCGAGCCCTGCCTTGGGCTTCTCACTCAGTGGGGAGTCTGCTCGAGGATTCTTTCTCTCCCTCTCCCTCTGCCCCTCCCCCTGCTCTCTTTCTCAAATAAATCCTAAAATAATTTATAAAACCCTTAGAGGCAAAGGAGGATCCTCTTCCTCTCCTGGAAAAGACTGCTACTTTGTCTATGAAGTTGTTCCTTTCTTGTATACTTAATCTTTGTCCCTTTCTCCAGATGGCTTGCTCTTGAATTCTTCCTTGCACAAAGCCAAAAACCCTCTTGGTGAGGGGCCTGAGGCCCTCTTTCTTGGGGCCTTAGCCTGTCCGGCATCACATATACAAAGGAATATTACTCATATGTAAAAAAGAATGAGATCTTGCCATTTGTGACATGGGTGGACCTTGAGGGTATTAATGTGAAATATGTCAAATACCATATGATTTCACTTACATGTGGAATCTAAAAACCAAAAGCAGAAATAGATGCAAATACAGAGAACAAACCAGAGGGGAGGGGTAGGGGGAATGGGCAAAAAGGTGAAGGGGAGTGGGAGGTATAGGCTTCCAGTTACAGAGTAAGTCACGGGAATAAAAGGTACAGCACAGGGAATATAGTCAATGGTATCATAATAGCATTATATAGTGACAGATGGTAGCTACATTTGTGGTGAGCTTAGCACAATGTAAAATGTTGTCCATCACTGTGTACACCTGAAACCAACGTAACATTGTGTGCCAACTATACTCAAATAAAAAAAATCACCACATGGCAATATACAAATAACCTGGAAGATTACAGAAGTTCCTATCATTTCCTGAAAGGGAGTTACTGCTCCTTTTTCTTTAAAAAAAGATTTATTTATTTTAGAGAGAGAGAGAGGGTGAGCAGGGGGAGGGGCAAAGGGAGAGAATCTCAAGCAGACTACCTGCTGAGTACGGAGTCGGATGCAGGGATGGGGCTCCATCTCACCACCCCGAGATCGTGACCCGAGCCAAAACCAAGAGTGGGACGCTTAACCAACTGAGCCACCCAGGCAGCCCCTAAAGATGTTAGTTTTTTAAGTAATCTATACACACAACATGGGCCTCAAACTCACAACCCTGAGATCAGGAGTCATGCTCCACCAACTGAGCCAGCCAGGTGCCTCTTGTTCTTTTTAATTTACCCTCAGTCTCAATGTGGTCAATGTAAATGAAACGATTTTGCTGATAAAACAAGCACTATACTCTAAAAAGTCAATTTCAACTTTTGCAAGCTAAGCATTTTATCGCTTTTGAGGAAACTGTTAAGTATACCCTGGGGGAGTTCAGCATTAACACCATCCTTTCACTAATAGAATTTGACAATCACTTATATAGTGCAAACGGTACTAGCTCCAGTTCTAAGCATATTACATGTAATATTTTATAACCTAAGAGGTCAGGTGGGCAATATTGGCACCATTTTACAGATGGGGAAACTGAAGCACAGAGATTGAAGCGATTTTACCCAGGGCAACAGCAATAACCGAACCGAAGCCGAAACTGTCAGCCACCGTGGCTTCAGTCGGCCTTCTTAACCACTATACAGTGCCTCTTTAAGAAAACTCATCCTTTCTATTTATAAGAAAAGCAGAATTAGGAATCAAAATGCCTGGATTCAAATTCCTGCTCAAGCCTGATGCCTTTCTTCTTGTTTCCTAAAGCACCATATATTTTATCTCTATTTTAGCACTTGAACTTGTACTGTAATTGCCTGTTTTCTGTCTCCTGTCTAGACAGTAAACTGTTCAACATTTTTAATTTGATGCTTAGCACGATCAGGCACGTACTTCCTGAAAGACTGAAAGCATGGTTCTGACAAGCTTTATAACTAGGCAAGTTACTTGTCTCTGAGCTTCATCTCTAGGGTTAGAAATCCTTCCCCTGCTTCTTTCACAAAATTATGAGGACAAGCTAAACTTGACACGTGAAAGCCCTTTGTCAAACAACACTAACTGGTGAACAAAACGACCATTCAATGTCTCTGGAAATTATCCCAAGGGCATACAGCCAAATGAGGAAACATACACGGAAATCTAAAACTCAGTAAGTGCTGCACATTGAAGTCTGTGGCATTTGAACCACCACCCACATCTTTCTTCCTCCTCTCAGCTGAGAGCGATCCACTCGGGGAGGGTGCCACCAAGACCGGGAACTCTCTTCCCTCAACGCCTACTTAAGGGTTATGGCATCTTCCCAGGAGGTGCAGGCCACCAGCAGAGTAAAGGTAATTATGTAACTATAAAAGACAGTGTAAATGCGTATTTCCGCTCTACTTAACTGATCTGCAGAGCAATTTGTAGAAAACTGTGTATAGACTGTATTTTGGGGTCTCTATCATATTTGCCACTAGTAGCACAAAGGAAGTAGATGGGAGCAAAGCTGAACTGGGAGTAAAGAAATGACACCAGATGGTAACTTGAATTCAGAGGAACAAATGAAAAGAACCTGAAAAGGTAAACAACGTTAATATAACTAATACTACAAATACATCCTTGTTCTCTTCTCTGTTCCTAGAAGAGGCATTAAATTATATAAAGTAATAATTATAACCAAGTATTGTTGAGTTTGTAACATGTAGACATAATATGCATGACAATAGCACAAAAAGGAACAGAACTACCTGGATGTAATGTTTCTGTATTTCACTAGCACTTTTTTTTTTTTTTAAAGATTTGAGAGAGAGTGAGAGAGAGCATGTGCACACATGTACAAGCAGAGGAAGGGGCAGAGTGAGAGAGAATTCCTCAAGATTGAGAGAAATCCTCAAGCAGACTCCCCACTGAGCTCGGAAGCCCAACGTGGGGCTCAATCCCAGGACCCTGAGATCATGATCTGAGCCAAAATTAAGAGTCGGATGCTTAACTGACCGAGCCATCCACTAGCCCCCCTCACTAGCACTCTTAAGAACAGATCTGCTAAGTCAATTATATTTCAATTAAAAAATACAGTAGCAAAAAAGTAAGAGGCTCCTTAAAGCCTCTTAACAAGATTATCTTCCTTAGTGTCATCTGCATCACTGACAAGGATCGCCTCTACCCATCTTGTGAATAAGAGCCTTCCCTCAGCTTTCAAAGTGAGAGTTTCTCACTCTGAGGGACAAAAAAAGACCTGCCATGACCTCTCTCCCTCTTTTCTTCCAATCCTGCAGAGTGGGCTAAGGAAGCCTCTCTGAACTTGACTCCGGATCTGTAAGATGAAAATGATGATACCCACTTCCAGACTTGGTGGTTGTTTTAAGGGAGGTAGAAAACATGAAATCACCTAGCACCCTCAAGTAAGATTCTCACTACTGAGCATGGTTGTGGGAAGAAAGGTCTGTCTCCTTTTCCAAGTTTTTTCCCTTACTGAAATGCTCGATTTGGAGGGGACGATCTTCTGCATTGGCCACTAGGTGGCACTTGTGGCTAACTCGTATGAGGAACCACTACAACTAAGCCCTTGGAAGGAACCAGAATGAGGACTGTACCCAGAAAGATTGCATTTGTGAAATGAATTTCCTCAGCAGCTAGGAAGCCATATTCCACAAACATTAGCATGGCACCTACTAGGCAGCCATAGTAGATTAAGTGAGTCCTGAGAAACAAGAGGAAGAACCCAGAGTTGGAGGCAGAATTGAAACGAGAGGTGAGGAAGAGTGGGGGGATAGGGGTGGGATGAGAAGGTTCGAACCCAAGCAGAAGAAAATGCATGAATAAAAACATAGGAGAGACTGTGGCCTGTTCAGGAAATTGAGACAGTTACAGATGAGTAGAGTGAAGTACACTATGTATGCAGGGCACTGGTGGGAGAGCAGGCTGGGACTGCTCAGGGGGCATGCCTGGAAGGATTTGGGAGGTCTTTTAACAATGTTAATGAAATATGACTTTACTGCCTGATTTTTTTTGATTTGTGCAGCTCTATCACACTGTGGCTCTTCTTCCAAGAAAAAAAGCACATGTAAAGGTTTTGTAGGTTTGGGACCTATCAGTGGCAAGTGCTCATATTTGCACTTACACAGTAGCCACCAATCACATGTAGATACTTGAAATTTGAGTAGTGTGACTGAGAACTGAATTTTTTTTTAATTCTGTTAATCACCATGAGAACTGAATTTTAAATTTATTTTTAAGATTTTGAGAGACAGACAGGAGCACGCCTGGGGGGAGGGGCAGAAGGAGAAGCAGACTCCATGCTGAGTGGGGTGCCCAACTCGGGGTTCCATCCCAGGACCCCGAGATTATGACCTGAGCCGGTCAGACGCTTAACCCACTGAGCAACCCAGCCACCCCTATTTAACTTTAACTAAATCACCACATATTGGGCAGCACAGCTCCAGACTTGTTTTTCCACTGCCAATTAAATTTTTCTCTCTTCAAAGACCAAACCTTATCTATAGCGGAAGTCTACCTTATTGAACAGTGCAGATACGGGGGGTGGGGGGTGGTTTCCAGCCTCACAGAAAGTTCTGCGGGGCGCTGTTGATCTAGATATAAGAACTAGAATTGTCAGGACCTGATTTATTGAATGTGTGGAGTAAAGAGGAGGAAGGGAAGAGGACTGGAGGCTTATGCCTGGAAATCCTGGTGGTACCACTCTAAGCTGTGGAATACAGGAAAAACGATCATTTTCTTCTTAGACATGCTGAGATTAAGGAGCCAAGGCACATGCAGGGAGGCACAGACTAGACAGAGAAATGGCTGGGGCTGGAATCTACCAGTTCCTGTTGGTCAGAGAGAGATCTGGGCAGGATCACACCAAGACAGAGCCAGAGCTATGGAACTGATGGAATGCGTGCAGAGTGAGAACAGAGGACCACACTAGCACTGGAGGTCAAGGGAGTATAAGAAACACAAGCAAAGGAAATGGGAAAGAAGCCAAGAAAAAGAAAGCCACAGTCTACCAGACAACAGTCTTGAGGAGAAAGCAGTCGACGGTTTCAAATGCCACATAGATGATTTAAGACAGAAATGGGCGGTTTCCATTGACATTTTCAACAAGAAAGTCACTTATAACTTTTCCTAGAGCAGTAGGAGAAGCACCACTTCAGCCAAGACATTTATCAGAGAAAAACAAAATTCGGTCTTCTTTAATGCACTGTGTTTTGGGGTCACCTTGTTTTAACAGCCCAATCTAGATCGTTATCAAAACATCTCACACGCAAAAAACACCATTCTGAAAGAGCAGGTAAACACAATTAAGAGTCACCAGGACTTTTACATTAATTTTTAAGTTCTTAATTTTATTTCTGAAAATATTTCCGAAAAGGGGTAAAGAACGTGAGGCCAGGTCAGCCAAATCCTCTGCTGTTGTTGATGGCTACTTGAAGTGCTTCTTCTACCCTTTCCATTGTAGAATATTTGGGAAGGTAGAGAACACTGATACATGTCTGTGCTCTTATGGGATCTTTTTCATTCACATTTTCAGGACAGCAAAATGTTATTTTCATGTTCTTTAAACCTTTTACTTGAATTCTGTCAGTTCCTGTAAGAAACACTAAAAAGAAGAATAAAATTGAGTGATCTGCTTCCCAGAGACCAAGACTTACAGAGGGAAAAAAAAATGTGTTTATTCAAAAACCTTTACTGAGGGCCCACGTGCAGAGTCCCACATTAGACTGCATTGAGGACACATTTCCCTCAAGCTACTTACAGTATGGTTGGAAATACTATATTCTTGTGCAGAAAAAGACAAATAGCAAGGGAAAAAACAGAAGGGTGTGAGACAGGCAGATAAGGCGCCACGGAATTAAGTGCTTCCTGAGTGAAAATGCTGTGTGTGGTTCACAGCAGGGAGAGAGAATCAAGGCTGGGATGACCGGGGAGACTTCCGAGAGCTCAGAATTAAGCTGGACCTTTAAGAAGAGGAAGGTTTGGAGCGGCAACAAGGAGGTGGGTGAGGATTCGAGGCAGGACAAGGAGCTTCAGAGAAAGCCTGGAGGTGGGAGGGCACAAGGTGAGCTCAGGAATGCAGAGATGATGGAACTGTTTGGCTGAAATGATTTCCTGTAAAGCAAAGATTGGAAAGTCAGTCTGGGCTTCTGGAGAAGTCTGAGTATCTTCCAACATATGTGTTATCCACAACAAAGAACAAGAAGGTAAGTGTTTCTCAAAAATAAGTATGGAAATTTTGCAAGAAAATGAGAAAGTCATTAAGCAAAATTGCAGGCAAACAACCGAGTAAGCATGAAATTGAGATCAAAATGTGGAAGAGGAGGTGTAAAGGGTTGGAGACAATGACATTGTAAAATATGGCTAATCCCACAGTGCCTGAACAACTAACTGAGTCACAAATACAGAAAGCAGGTTAACTATCTCAGTTGGATGGAGAACTGAGGGGACATGTGAAAGCAACAGGCAGGGCTGAAATCACAGGAAAGAAGACCTATGTTAACATTTATTTTCTATGTCCGCACAGCCTGGCACAGAGAACATCCAAACGGACTTGGAGTGGCTCTTACACTAGATCTGTGGCAAATGGTGCCTATAACAAGGTTTTCTTATCCCATAAAAAAGACCTAAGATTATAGATCTACTCCTGATAGAATACCTACCAAGGAACTTTTTCTTTTCCTCCAAAGTCAATTTGTGTAAGGCCTTCCAAAACATCACTATGGTGGGATGTGAATTATCATATCCTTCTTCATAATGTGCATTCTAGAGAAAAAAAAAAGTATTCAGAAAATAGAAAAGAAATTCAAATTCAAACTTCTAGGCCTTTACGATATACCTTCTCAAATGTCTCCCAGTCATAATCAGTATTTCCAATAATCACATCCTTTAGTTCTTCTGGATGGAAAAATTCAATAATATCCTTGTCACACACTCTGTAAAATCCTCTTTGGAATTCTTCATAAAGTGCCTTCACAGAGATGTTGAAGATGTAATTGACACACTTTGAAATATAGTCTCTCCTTTAAGGAAACAAAAAATGATTTCAGCTTACTGCAGTACCCTGAAGGAAACTTGGCAGGGGGGGCGGGGAAGGTGGGCAGAAGGCCAAAAATAAAATGAGAACTAGAACACCTAACAATTCAGGACTTCCCGTGTGCATATGGCTATTTTTCATATATTACCTAATTTAATCTTCCATACAGGTAAGTAAAGAAGCAGAAAAATCTTAAAGGTGTGGTATGAAAAGAAAAAGTAAAACAGGGTAAGGGAATAAAGAGGGAAGTTGGTGGTATAAACCTAGACCGGAGGATAAGGGAAAAAGCCTGTCTGCGAAAGCTATTTCCTTCCCTACCAGAATATAAGCTCTAGGAGACATACACATACACACAATATACACTAACTCTCTGCCTTATTAAAAAATGATTAATTGGTAAGAACTGTAAGACATTTTTAGAGCCCAGTGAAATAAACAGTGTATAAACAAAACAAATAGTTCACTTCTCTGCACCTACTTGTTAGTCTGGTCAACAATGATGCAACTTCCATTAGGAATTAAGTCTGTATCATTTTTGTCCCAATGCACCTGTAACCACAAATAAACTCAGATAGTATCTCCAAAATAATCCCAAATAATCTATTATTAACAAAAACACTTTGAAGCATAGCTTTTTTTCTCAAGATTTTATAAAGTAAACATTTTAGTCATAAAAACAAGGAACGTGCATATAAAAAATTACCATCTTATGAAAAATGAAAAATCAATTTTTGTAAAACTTGAATTATTTATCATACTGAAAAAAAAAATTGGCAAATTGTCACATTTCAGTAGTCACTTTATAGAGTAAAGACCTAGTATAGTAGATTTGCAAAATGCTCACAAATTCTTCCCAGCCTGGTATTCAAGCCCCTTCGCAGTATGACTTTACAATAGCTACTGGACCCTACCCCCCCGCCCCCCATCAAGAGGAGGAATCCAGTTCTTCAGCCCTTGAATCTGGCTGTGGCCATGTGAGGCACTCTGGCCAATGGGATCTGCCAGAAGTAAAAGCTTAAAAAGAAGCTTGTATGCTGAGGCTTGCCATCTCTTCCCACTCTTTGTAATCCTGAGACCATTCTATAAAGACACCTCAACTAGCTTATTGGAGCATAAGAGATCCCTGGAACAGAAAAGCTGTTCCAGCCCACATTCTATAAACCAGCCAACAACTGCGTATATGAGTGAGGCCAGTATAAACCATCCAGCCCAGCCAAGTTGACCCAGTCCAGAAACTCAATTCATTGTGTTTGTTTTAAGCCACTAAATTTAGGTGTTGTTTGTTACATAGTAAAATCTAACTGATATGCCCAGCTCATAAAAAATGAGGAAAAAAACCCTTTGCACTAATTCAGAAGTTTGTCCTTTTATTAAAGAGTGACATGTCTAGATAAATATGTAAAGGATTAATCAGATTAAAACTGATCTGTAATCTGGTTCTTATCATTACTCACATTAAAATAGATACAAAATACTTCTCCAAAGTCATCGCCTTCATCATCCAGAAGAGTTTGCAAACTCCTAAAGAACAAATAATTTTATTTTTTAAAAGTCGATAATAATGATCACTAGATATATCACCTAAAATATATCACCTAAGGGGCGCCTGGGTGGCTCAGATGGTTAAGTGTCTGTCTTCGGCTCAGGTCATGATCCCAGCGTCCTGGGATTGAGCACCACATCGGGCTCCTGGCTCAGTAGGAAGCCTGATTCTCCCTCCTCTCCCTCTGTATCTCTGTGTCTCAAATGAGTAAATAAAATCTTTAAAAAAATAAAATAAACCATCTAAAATCAAATGCATGACTATTCTGAAGGTGGGAGGTCAGATCATTAGTTAACAATGCCCATTTCTCTGTGTACTGATAGCCAGACCTCAACTACAAGCATGAAGTTTATGAATATTTGCAATTCTGCAAGCTCTCTTCCCTTCATCCTACCTTCCTTTACCCAGTGATTATAGGTTTCTACAGAAAATGACTGATAACGTATTTAACTGATACTGAAATTCATTCAAATTGGTGTTACCTTTATTTAAGCTTTGGAACTGTACCTACAGAACAAATAATCTCCTTTTAAATATCAGGTATCACTTAGGAAATCTGAGGAATGAGAAGGTCAAAGGACCTTCTCTGTATCTACTGTCCCAATATCATCAAGCTTAAGACAGATGTGAAATTCAACTACCTTAATTGCTTCAAAGCATCTGTGAGAATATAGATTATATTAGCACGGACAGCAGCCAGTCTTCTTACATCTCCATCCTCTGTTGTCCTATGGTACTTCATTTATATTTTTAAAGTCCTATGTCTCATTCATTGTATTTGCTCATTCTCTCATGTATTCATTCAACAAACATCTATCAAGCACCCAATGTGGCAGGCATTCAGGGATGTAAAGTTGAGACATTACTGCCAATAAACCCTGAGACCCGTAGGTAAGATACGCTGATGGAAGCCTCACCTACATTACAGTGAGCTATGTGCAGACACTCTCTAAGTGTACAAGTACAGCCTTGGCTAACTCTTTCTGAAGGGATGTGTTACTGGGGAAGCTCTGGAAGAAGGTGGAATCCAAGCTGACTATTCCGTCCACTGGATTTTTTATTACAGAACTGTGATAAACAGACCATATTGTATTCATTGTAGGTTTTGGGTGGGTGGGCGGTGAGGAGAGGGAGAGTGATGAGAACTCAGCTGACAAAACTGGATTCATGATAATACTTGGTTCATGATACTCTTGTCATTATTTGTCCATGTATGGCTTATGTGCTTATTTATGGGTGTTTTTATGAGGAAAACTTAGGAACCTGCCTCTCCAAACATTGCTTATATCTTATGCCCACCTGTATGGATACCTCCCCTATCCCATTTTTCTACCACTCCCAAAATATGTCACAAATACCAGTTTGAGGGGTGTTGTTTCCCTTTTGTTAAGGTATCTCATGAAGAACAGATAAATTCTTTAATCTTATTGCAGTTAGACTTATCAGTCTTTCCTTTAATGTTGGTACTTTTTATGTCTTGCTTAAGATTGCAAAGGTTAGACAGATATTTGTCCATATTTTCAACATTTTTGCTTTAAGACCTTCATCCACATGAAGCTGATTTTTGTATATGGCATAAGCTATCAGCATTCATTTTTTTCCCATACGCATGAACTGACAGTCCTCCTGTTCCCATTAATCCAGTACGCTACCACCAACAAGGTCCATAGGTGCCTGGATCAGTGTTGGAACTCTCACTTTTCTTCCATTGAAAACCTGCACCCATACTGTACTGTCCTCAATATAGCTTTCTAAAAATTCTGAAGACCTAAAAACATGAGGAACACTGATACAGATACAACAATCTTTACATTTACTAAGTTGATGTGTATTAAGTCTTCCGAGGCATAAGCATTATTTAGGTCATTTTCATTGTTTTAGTAAAAAACAATAAATTTATCTCCTCCTCTCCAAATCTTGTGCTTTTGATTTTTTCCTTATCTTATTAGTAAAATTAGCAATAATGATTAATAGTTGGAAGCTGAAACCAGACTGTGTTCAATTCATGGTTCTGTCACTATGGGGTCTGAGACAAGTTACCCAAACTGTCTGTTTCCTCACCTGTGAAGAAATGGGGATAATAATAGGATCAGGGTGCCTGGGTGGCTCAGTCCGTTAAGCATCCGACTCTTGATTTCAGCTCAGGTCATGATCTCAGGGTCATGAGATCGAGCCCTGCAGGAGCCTGTTTGAGATTCTCCCTCTCCCTCTGCTGCCCACCCCCCACTGGCCTGCTCAAGCTCTCAAAAAAAAAAAATCATACTACTGTTCTCATTCTTTTAAAAATCTACATAGGATTTCATTGCATAAATATACCAAAAATAAATAATTCCCTTATTAAAGAACATTTAAGTATTCCACACATTATGCACTACATAATATAATATACATTAGTATGGAAAAATCCTTGCATGGTTGTGTTATTTCTGAAACTAAATGTCTAGAGGCAGAACTGCTAGGCCAAAGGGGCAAATACATTTTTGATTCAGGTAAATACTATGACACTGTTCTCTGAAAAGGAATCACCAATTCATATGTCCACTACCAATCCCTGCAATTAGAGCAAACCTCTTCCCAAACTCTGGTGAACACTATATAGCATCAGTATTTCCAACCACTGTCAATTTGAAGCACAGATTAGCCTCTGCATTCCATGAGGACTGGGCAGGTGAAGCCATTCTGTTACTTCTTTTGTGGGTTTCCTTCCTGTATACTTTGTCAATTTTTCTTATGGATGTGTAGGAACACCTTACACAGCAGGAATATCACCCCTTTCTATTACCAATATTTTTTGTGAGGTGGTGGCTTTGGCTTTTTAACTTAGAAGTGAGTTTTCACTGTAAAGGTGAGGATATGAAACGAGATTTAAAATAAACATCACTTGCAGATTTCACACCAGGGTATAACTTGTGCTCTCCCCATGACTGTTTCTACACAAATAAAGTTCAAAGATTAATGCCAGCATTAAGGACCAATCATAAGGAAAATCAACTTTTCTTACTCAACTTCTCTTATTATTCAACAATTCTTCCCAAAATTATACTTGACTTAAAGTACCTAGAATGTTGCTGTTGAACATGAAAATACTGTTAGGGGGGATGTGTTTAATTATTTACAGGCATACCTCGGAGTTACTGCAGGTTTGGTTCCAGGCACTGCAATAAAGCAATTATCCCAGAAGAGGCAAGTCAAAAGAATTACTTGGTTTCCCAGTGCATATAAAAAAGTTATGTTCACACCATACTATAGTAAGTGTGCAACAGCATTATGTCTAAAAAAATGTGCACACCGATAATTTAAAAATACTTTAATGCTCACCATCCTCTGAGCTCGCAGCAAGTTGTAATCACTGATCACAGATCGCCATAACAAATAGAACAGTAATGGAAAAATCTGGAATACTGTGAGAATTACCAAAATGTGACACAGGGACACAAAGTGTGTTGGAAAGATGGCCTGCCTGACACAGGGTTGCCACCACCTTTGATTTGTAAAAAACACTATCATCTGTGAAGCACAAGTTAATGAAACAAGGTATACCTGTACCTAAATACATATTATGTAGAGTTCTGGAAAAAGAACTATGTTTACTTACTTTCCCAAAACAGGACTAAGTTCTTTCAAGTCTTCCAGTGATGGCGTCTGATTCAAAAGTTTCTTAAACAGGGCCAGTGGGAAAGGGATGTTGGCAACATTGAAATTGAATAGGGAAAGTCCACAGAGAACCCCAAAGAAGAAGTATCTCTTCTTCTCAAATTTAGGCTGAAGAGAGAAAAAAAACTTAATGTGTTTTAATTTTTACAAGTAAAATGGAATATTCATATTAGGTAAACCTTTTCTCCCTTTCACAAAGTCAAATCACAAATTAAAATCAAAAAGGTTGCAGGGCCACTGGGTGGCCCAGTCAGTTAAGCATCTGACTCTGGATTTGGCTCCGGTCATGATCTCAGGGTCGGGAGATGGAGCCCCGAGTCAGGCTCCACACTCAGCGGGGAGTCAACTTGAGATTCTCTGTCTCCCTCTGCCCCTCCCGCCACTGGCGCACACTCTCTCTCAAAATAAACAAAAATCTTTAAAAAAAAAAGCTTGCGGTAAGAATATTTAGGGTTTATGTACAGTCATTAGGTCAATTTAAATCTCTGCCACAGGGACACTAATAGAATCACATTAGGCTCAGCAAGTCCTCATAAACTGAAGTTTTCAATTTCTTTTCACAGCCTTTCAAATGAAATTTGAAAAAAAATTTTCAAATTCACGGGGAAAAATAGAACTTAACAAAAAATGGGTACCTGGGAAAGGAAGGATTCCTTTTTATCCATACATTCTTTAAATGGTCAAAAACATACATTGCTTAAATTTTCCTGTGTGGGCAGAAATGGGAACCCAGGGAAAAGGGACTCCATTTTAAAGAAAATAATCACCTTATTGAAACTGAAGGCTATTCCCATAATTATATGTATCAATAACTCCTCTCCTAAAATGAAACTGTCTAGACAACCTAATTTCCAATGGTATGTGACATGCCTTTTCTGTCATGGTAACCATAAGCAAAAAGGAGAGGACTCACCCTGACTGGAAACCACATGTAGGAAGCCTCCTCAGGATACATGAACATCCCGTATTCTGGCCGGGTCATCTCCTCAAACAGACAGTGGAAAAACTCTACCTTGACTCCTCCAGAGTCATGTCCAATTTCTCCACTAAATGAAACCTGAAGAAACAGAACAAATAATATATCACTTCCAGGGCTCTGTATTGCTATGTATTAAGACTCATTTAATAATCATTAAGAGTGAACATTACTTGTGGACCCAAGTATTTGGTAAGCACTATGGTAAGCATCTTACTCGTTTAATCTTCACATTAATTCTGTGAGGTGATAAAGCTTCAAGAATGTAAATATTAGGGGCGCCTGGGTGGCTCAGTCATTAAGCGTCTGCCTTCAGCTCAGGTCATGATCCCAGGGTCCTGGGATCGAGACCCGCATCGGGCTCCCTGCTCGGCGGGAGGCCTGCTTCTCCCTCTCCCCCTACCTGCTTCTCCCTCTCCCCCTCTGCTTCTCTCTCTCTGTCAAATAAATAAATAAAATCTTAAAAAAAAAAAAAAGTCCTTAAAAAAAAAAAAGAATGTAAATATTAACTTCCCCAAGGTCACACTCAGTTAAGGGGTGCGGCCTAGATTTAATCCTATGTCTGTCAAGTCTCAGAGCCTGATGTCTTCAGCTACTAAACTGACCTCAATTGGCATCATTATTATATAATAAGGAATGTTAAGTAAAATGAAAATAAAGAAATCAAAAATAGTTGGATTTTCAAAGGCTGAAAAACCAGAGCACACATTAAGTTATCTATGGGCTTAGTTGTTTACTCCTTGAGAAGGCACCCATGGACACCAATCCCTTCCTAGGATGGTTCTACCACAACCCATCTTTGCTCCCTCAAATACTCACTCATTCCTGCCCTTCCTTCTTGGAATCCCTCACTTCAGTGTACAAATGTGTTACGGTCTCCCTTATTCTTAAAAGAAGAAAAAAATTTCAAGACCACTGTCTCCAATACAGATAATACTGGCTTCTACTCTAGGCTGCCAAATTCTGGAGAATCAGGTACACCAACTTCCAAACCTATTTCCCTACTTAAGTGCTCTCTTCAAGAGGACCAAGAACCTGTGCACCCCCAATTCCAAGGACTTGTTCTCACATCTCCTCTCGTTTTCATGAACACATTTTACACTTCCGATCACCTTTCTTCACACTCTTCTCCTCCCTTGCTTTCTCTTATAAAGCATTAAATAGGTTTTTATTTCTCTCTTCTTTTTCCTGCCGTTCTGTGCTGGTTCCATCCTTTCTGCTTTCCCTGGATGTTCAATTTCTCTTTAAACTTCACTTATCACCTGCAGGCATTTAACCTTCCTACCCACTCTACCTTCTCTCTGATTGACACACACTCCTGTCCAAAGGCCTACTCAACACTTCCTTCAGGATGTTCCACAGGCACTTTCCCAAAATCTCCTTTTACTGGTTTAACTGGATGAATGCCTCTTCTATTTTCTAGAAATGCAAGTTTCAAACCTCAGTGAATTATTCAAAATCTTTATAAGACCAGGTTTTGGGGCACCTGGGTGGCTTAGTTGGTTAAGCATCTGACTCTTGGTTTCGGCTCAACTCATAATCTCAGGGTCCTGATACTGAGCTCCGTGTCGGGTTCCCTGCTCAGTGCAGAGTCTGCTTCAGATTCTTTCTCCCTCTCCCTTCCCCTGTGCTCCTTCCCTCTCTAAATAAATAAATAAAATCTAAAAAAAAGAAAAAAGACCAGGTGTCAAATCCTAACTCTGACCCTTTCTATGGGCAAGCTCCTTCATCTGACAGAGCCTCAGTTTTCTCACGAGATTATCAGAAAGATTAAACAGAATAACACATGCAAAATGCCTCACATAGTCTGGAAAATGGTGGCTGCTCATCATATGTTTAAAAGGGATGAATGAACTATAAAAGTGAAACTAAAATAACTCAGTGGACTGGCTGGCCATTACAGGCAAGATTCACATAATGAGTTTGTTCCATTTTTAAAAATTATCTATGTACAAAAAATATGTGGCAATGCCACCCCTAAATGCAAACCCCAGTGCAACATACTGTTAAAATAGTGTCTTGAACTTCAGTCAAGTCATTCTCTAATCTGCGTAGGGTAAGTGATAAACGAGGGTCTATCAAAAACACTCTAATAAATAGCATCAGGCAGATCTTTATTGTGATTAAGTGAAAAGTCTGGAACCTAACAGTTGGGCCCAAATCCTGGCTCTGATACTTCAGTTGAATTGCCCTTGGATAAGTCACCTTAATAGTTCTGTACCTCAGTTTCTCCATCAGCAAAATGAAGGAAAAACAGAACCTTCCATGCAGTGTCACTGGAAGGGTTACCCAAGTCCTTGTGAAGCATTCACAATGTTCTTGGCACAAGGAAAACGTTCACCAGATTTACTAGATATTATTATTATTCTGTGTCCAATATCTACTAGTAAGACAAGTTTTATAATAACTAAACCAGAGATCATTTATGTTCAGAACATGGGGATTTCCACAATAATACCCTCAAAAAACTACAGAGTCAATAAAGAGGACGTTCTCTTTTCCACAAAGCAATCTGGGCTCCTGCATGAGAGCAGGAACAAATCCTCAAATCTCCTCCATGTCAACCTCATCTCACTGGAACCCTTCCCAAGGGGTGACTGGCCAGGCTGGGTCAGGCCTCAGGAGGGATGGGACCTCTTAGGGCTAGTTCTGGACTTCCTACCTGCCCAGGCTGGGGGAGGACCACCCTTTCACCCGCTGCTCCTCAGCCCAAGAGCACCAAGTGCCCGCAGCTATTCCCAGCAGTTCCCAGCTAAGTGGGGAATCAGGGAAACTCCCAAACAGACAAGCTCCATGGCAAAGGGAGATTCTTTCTTCTCCGGAAGACCCACTGTTACATCCTTTTAGGTTTTCCTTCTCTCAGCAGCAAAAACATTAAGAATTATACTTTACCATTAACTCCCTCCTCAGATCTTCATTCTCAAACAGATTTAGGTGACTCAAAACATCCTCAATCAAGTGACTCCTTCTGACTGTTAGATTGAAAGTGGGCAGCAAAGCTAATTCGGACCCTCCTTGTTCCACAATTCCAGCCAACCGCATACAAGCTTTAAATTTTTTCTCCTAGAAAAACAGAAATGTTTCACTCAAAAAAAAAAAGGGGGGGGGGTGCCTGGGTGGCTCGGTCGGTTAAGCGTCTGCCTTCGGCTCAGGTCATGGTCCCAGGGTCCTGGGATCGAGCCCCGCATCCAGGCTCCCTGCTCCGCGGGAAGCCTGCTTCTCCCTCTCCCACTCCCCCTGCTTGTGTTCCCTCTCTTGCTGTTGTCTCTCTCTGTCAAATAAATAAATAAAATGTTAAAAAAAAAAAAAAAGAAATGTTTCACTCATTTCACCATTTACTCTAAGTGGGAATTTATAAAGTGGAATAGGTTGGTTCAGTTTATTATGAGTGCTTGTCACGAACATTTATGAACAGAGCCTTATACACATAAGCCACTGGAGAGAAGCTATACATTCAGCATTCACCCTCAGTGAGCCGAAGAAACACCTAGGAATGAAAAGCCAACCAGTGTAAGCAGGAAAGTGACCAACTGTGGGCTCCACTGGTCCACTTTATCCTGCAAACACAATTATTAATACTTCAGTTACCAAAGCTAACTACCATCATTAGGCTAAGAGAATGATTAGCAAACACTGAAGCAGTGTGTTGAACATAAGCTTCTCATTTGGAAAAGAAGTTCAGAAAGAAAGCATGCTGCAGGAAACTTCAGGTATGAGAGACCTCTCAAGATATCCTATTCTAGGAGGACTCTGAGAAACAAACTGAGGGTTTTAGAGGGGTGAGCCCAGTGATGGGTATTAAGGAGGGCACGTACTGAATGGAGCACTGGGTGTTATACGCAAACAATGAATCATGGAACACTACATCAAAAATTAATGATGTACTGTATGGTGACTAACATAATAAAATTAAATTAAAAAAAAATAATCACACAAAAAAAAGGTTTCCTATTCTAGGAGGAAAACCCAACGAGAGATTTTAGGGCACAGATAATCTAAGAAGTTACATATGAGACAGAAAGACAGACACACACGCACACACACACAATGATTGTCTAGCTGACCAAATGGCAATTTGAGACCATTCAAGTCTAAGGCTCTCAGGACAACAATGAACAAATACCGGGTCCATAAAATTATTACTGGAGGCCTGTTTAAAATTAGGAGAGAAGAGTTATAAGAGTTGAAGGAAAATAAAGTTCTTGTACCTTTTTACCTTCCATTTTCCTTTGTTAAATATTTCATCAACGGTCATATTCATAAATCAATTTCCCATTTTGTTTTAAAATGGTTAACTGTATTATGTAAAAGTATCTACTGTTATGACATATATTTGAATATGATTCATATCTATACATATCCAGATGCATATACAAAAGTGATAATAAGAGCTAACACTCTTGGGCATTTTCGTTTCTGGAGGCATTTTCAATAGTCCAGTTTTAAGTTCAAAATCACTTTTTGGATATGCTGACAAACAGAACCAACTCACCTCATGACAGTTCACTGAAAAGAGGATCCTTTTTACAAACCGTGATCATGGCACCATTAGACTACCAGCCATCTATGTGTGTCTGCATTTCAAGAATTCTGTCACCTCTATTCCCACTGCTCTGTTTTTTAATTAGCCTGGGCTCCTTAAACATGGGTTTGCTAACCCCAGTCAAGCCCGTCCGCTATGCCTCTCTGAGTACCACACAGAGGCCTGCATACAGGGCCCAACCTCAAGGTGAAAGCCCCACAACTAGGTCAGCTGCCCATGCTCTCTCCTCCACTACTGAGGCCCTAATGTGCCTCAAGGCCAAGCCAATCCAAATTAGGAGTCTTTCTTGCCACCTTCATTAGAGTCTAAGCTCCATGAGTGTTACAACCATTGGTTTCAATGTTATCAACCTCCAAAATATTGTATATTTAAGAAGGTATATATCATTTGATTTGTTTATGAAGACAAAGAAATAGGAATACATACCTGTATTTTTAAAAGCGAATCTGCGTACAGTAGTTTGATTTTCGACAGAATATTAAAGATAAACGGAAAATGACTGAATATGACTGGATACTGAGTGTTTACTGAAGTGTCCTAAAAATGGAAATGACAAGAATTCTGACAAATGAAAGAACAGAGGAATCTTACACCTTAACGCACAGCCTAAAATCCCTGATAGTTAAAGGTCTCCGTTCTAGCCAAAGCAACCCAAATTGCTGGCCAGTAGTACTTAGATATCTAAAATTCTAAGAAAATGTTTTGTATGTATCAATGAAAGGCATGTAAACCTAGTATTTAAAAATATATATATAAATAAAAATAAACCTAGTATTTTTCAGTGCCTTATTTAATTTAGCTATCAATTATAAACTCTAGACACTTTCTCAAAGAGTTTGTTCTGCTGCACTGTGCACCTGTGAAATGTAAATCAGTTCAGATGCACTTAGTAAATAGGGGAATGATATAATGTAGACAGCTGATGAGCTCATACATGATTTCTGCCAGTCAAGGGTCGATGTGGTAGGAGCAGAATTACAATCTTCAGAGAGAAGGAAAAAAATCTCAGGTCAGCTGCTGAACTGGCAGCAACAGCCCTTTAGCTTTAGGAATATAAAAGGATACACCCAGAGCCACCCCTAAAGTTGCAGCCCTATTCTGTTGGCTCCTGGTGGGTCATGCTGCCCTGTATACCCACCTAAGAGAGCCCCACTTGTTATCTGTGTTATCTCAGTACTACCAATCCTCTCATTAGAGTGTGAACAGATATCTATCCTTTTGTTTGGTGTGTTTTCATATTCTCATGGCACTCTCCACAAGCAGCTTGCCTGGTTGATCCAAGTGATCTAAGGTAGTAACCACTTTTCTCTTAGGGTTCTGGCTACAAAATTGCACTGGTTTTGAGGGGTCTGAGATCTCGCCTTTCCTGTAAGCCCTGTTATTTCTACTGAGCAATTTTGCAGGGTGCAAGGATATTTGGAAACCCATGCACAGAGTTTAGGCACAAATACCTACATTAACGCACTGGTGATCAACTTCCCCCTTTGAACATACCACAACTGGGGTGCCTGGCTGGCTTAGTCGGTGGAGCATGCAACTTTTAATTTCAGGGGTTGTGAGTTTGAGCCCCACACTGGGTGTAGAGATTACTTTAAAAAAATAAAATCTTTACAAAATAAATAAATAAATAAATAATAAACACGCCATACTTACGGAGTTAATTTTCCAAGCAGACCTTCTGTAGGCATCCCCATAAAAATCAAGCCAGTGTGTAAGCTCATTTACTTTGAAAATATTTTCAGGCAGTTGACACACAGCCTGGTTTACCTTTAATAAAATATGGCCCGTGAGAAAGTTTTATATGTAAAGACAATTCTGCTTTATGCCTATTACTTAGATTATCAGCATAACTAGCAAAATAAACACTCTTCCAATGACCAGAATATAAAGTTCTATACAATACCTCCACTGGCAAAGCCCCAGATTTTCAGGAACATAAAGAATACCTATGATTTAATAGCAGAAATTGATGATATGCAATAAACTCCTACTTACTTTTAATTCATAGAAAAGCTTTAAAGAATTTTAGGTCCAGAGAAAAATACAGTGCAATATGAATCCAAAGTACTCTGGGGCCCAATATTTCATGTTATATTCTTCAGAGCTTAACAATATACGATTTACAGATGTCCCCCTCTGGAAGGCATGTGTGGAACATTCCCCTCCTCAACTGTGGGGCTGTTTTCCAGCCTTCCATCCCCGATGACTGGGGTCATGACATGCACATAGACACCCTGCAACAGTGCTAACCAGCAGTCAGTGAAGACACTGATAATGACACTAGATGCTTTGGCCATGAGTGACCATCAGTATTTGACACAGATGGGCACAGACTTGGCCTAAATGACTCATTCTCAAGAGGTCCTCTAAAAGCCCCTCTTGGCTTTCATTCACCTGGAATATTCTTACTAACCCTGGCCCAGACCCCAAATGATCCAAGCCTCCCAGTACCACCACCCACAGAATCATGAAGCTGTTTCAACCCCGTAATATGGTCCTCTGGACCCTGCTGCTCTCAGTCCTGCACATCCCCAGTTATGGAAAAAGTGGGTGTTTTATCCTTGCAGCTTCCTGTGGTCTCCTTTCTGAGGTTGGGGAGGGAGCCTGACAAATAATCTAATGTCACTGTTAGAGTCAAAGGTAAAGCAGGATCCCTTGAGGATTTTTGTTGCTGCTTCAGTATTTCTCAGGATTCTTTTTTTGTAAATGGAAAAAGCTCATTAGAATATACTTTCCCCAAGCTCTTCAGTCAATTTTTCAAAACCCAAACTACTTTTTTTATTAATATTTCTCTTTTGTACAAAACCTTTAAAAACATCCAAAGATGGGCACTGCTTTTCAGCAGTACGGCAGAATTCTTTTTTTAAAGCAGTATAGCAGATTAGGTATCTTGATTTACTGAAAACAACTAGAAATACAGGATAAAGTGTAAACAAATATTTTTAATGCAACACCAATATTCTAAGTAGATACGAAATAATCAGGTCAAAAACAAGGTGAAAGTGGCATTTGCCTTGAGAATATTTGCCAAACCTGGTGAACTTGAACTTCAGTTTGCAATTGTTGGGGCTTTGGGGAAATAAACAAAACCTAGACTCTGTTCAAATTATGGGGCCAATAATAGAACGCCAACTCATAAATCTGGGATCCAAAAGGGCTAACCCATCAGAGTGAGGGTAAACTAGAAATGAAGAGCCCATCCCCACACCTTGACCCCAAGCCCAGGAAGCAAACTGCAGCTAGTTAAAATGGTGCCAAGTTGCAGAAAAAAATGTCACCTACAGCATTTGCAATCACGAAAGCACTTTCCTGAAAATTCACACACCACATTCAGACCACACCTAGAGATCTAAAGAGCTTCAAGCCAAGAATTTAATTTAAGGTAGTACCAAACTGAGGTGGTGTCTCCCAGAGTCTGGTAGAAGCAAATCCTACCTGGAGAAACGCAGCCCTCAAAAAATTCCAAAAGATAATGTTCCAAAGGCAAATATCACACACACACACACACACACACACACACACACGTCACAAAACACGATAAAGAAGGCACTATGAGGAAGATTCAGTGGAAGCAAGAGAGGGCAAAGCTGACCTGTAAAGACTTCAGATACCAGAGGTATAATGCATATAGATTTAAATAAGCAAAAGGGAAGCTTGAAAATAAAAGATGAAGATATCCTACATAATGACCAAGAAAAAAAATTTCAAAGAAACAATGGGAACTTTTGGAAGTGGAAAACATAATACTTGGAATAAAAACTCAAAGGGCAGTTTTATTAGCAAACAGAAATCACTAAAAATAGATTTCATGGACAGAAAGATATGGCTCCAACCCCAAAAAGAAGTCAGCCAGAATGGGATGCAATCACACAGAGAGATGGAAAATAGGACAGAAACATTAAGAGACATGGAAGACAGAGTGAGAAAGTCAGACATATAAATAACTGGAATTTCAGTAGGAAAGGAGGGAGTCAATATTTGTGTGGACTTAAAATGTTTAATGATTTAGGAACATCCTTTACCTATAAGGGTTATTTTCAAAAACCCCACAGTAAATATCCTATTTAATAGTGATATCCAATTTTTCCTTTAAAATCACAAACAAGGGGCACCTGGCTGGCTCAGTCTGCAGACCACGTGATTCTTGATCCCAGGGTTTTGAGTTCAAGCCCCACATTGGGTGTAGAGATTACTTCATAATAAAATAAAATCTTTAAAAATAAATAAATAAAATCACAAACAAAATAAGGAACCTACTATTGCCAACACTTCTATTCAACATTGTACAGGAAGGTTTAACCAGTGCAACACAGCAAAGGAAAGTAGTAAAATGTGAAAAAAAAAACATTTTTTTTTTTCAAAGATATGATTAGCTGCATAGGAAATACAAAATAATCTACAGGTAAGTTATTAGATATAATGTGGAAATTATAATATATATGTATATATATAATAAATGCAAATATATAAATGCATTCCTACAAATGAGAGATAATATAATTTTTAAAATTTACCATCTACAAAATCTAAAAAAAATTAAATATGGTGGAATAGATTTAACTAAACATAGCCTAGACTTCCACAGTAAAATAACAAAATTTTATTGCAAGACTTTAAAGACTACCTAATAAGTGGAAAAAATAGACACCACGAAGATTAACAATAGTAAAGATGTCAATTCTCCCCAAAGTGAAATACAGACTCAATGCAACTCCAATCAAATTTCCAGTAAGATTTTTTTGTTTGCATTGCCTATCATTAGGGAAGAGAGAGAATTTCAGTAAGTGGTGCTAGATAATTGTTTTCATATGGAAAATAACAAAAATTAATTTAAAATAAATGTCGAACTGGATTAAACACCAAATTGTAAAAGGCAAAGCTAAAAATCAATACTCCCTTTAGACCTGGGTTAAGAGTGGCCTCTGCTGGGGCGCCTGGGTGGCTCAGTCGTTAAGCATCTGCCTTCAGCTCAGGTCATGATCCCGGGGTCCGGGGATCGAGCCCCACATCGGGCTCCCTGCTTGGCGGAGAGCCTGCTTCTCCCTCTCCCACTCCCTCTGCTTGTGTTCCCTCTCTCACTGTGTCTCTCTGTCAAATAAATAAAATCTTTAAAAAAAAAAAAAAAAGTGGCCTCTGATCCAGGTCTATGATTTATTTCTTGGTCCTTGCCCTGGCCTTCCGGAATCCAGGCAATCCCCTTCTCAAAAAAGTAAAAGTAAGGAGCCTGTGGGGCCAATGGGACCTGACCACATGCGCAGGCCTCTTCCCCTGCGTGGTCTCTGGAGAGTGGACTGTATTAGAGCTGAGCACATCCCTAGGCTCTAGAGATGGCTACGGTGTGGCTGCTGTGGAGGCAGGGATGGAATGCAGACAGATGGGCTGAGGTGTCCACATAGGGGTCCATGATACCCCAAATGTGGGACAAAACCAAGGTAGGAAAAGAAGGCAGAGGACTTGGGGAGGCCTCTGTCTGAGCCTCCACCTCTCATGCAAAACTCTGTAAAGAGTCTGAGATTTCTAAATTCAAATCTGGCCTCCCCTGTCATTAGGAAGGTTTATTTGTCAAGATGGGTGGGTAGGGTATATTTTACTTTAGAGTAAATTTATTCCACAGTTTATTACCTAGATTTCTAACCTTCTAAATATTAGACATAGGTAGATGGGCCTCTGTTTGTACTCTTCTTCTGGCCCCAGCTATCATCCCTGTTACCAGTCAATCTAGGGCAGCCTTCAGGCCCAAGTCTTGTTGGAACGCAGCCTCACCCATTCATTTTTGTACTGCCTCCAGCAGCTTTCATGCTATGAGCTCAGAGTGCAGTGGTTGTGGCTCCAACGGAAACCCCGCTGCCTCCTGACTTAGGGTGATTAACTTAAAAACGTGAAGAAAAAACAAAGCTTAAAACAAGACCCAGAGAGTAAGAACTATAAAGGAGGAGATTTATTTGTATTAAAACTAAGAACGTGGGTTCATCAAAAAAACAAAACAAACCACCACAAAGTGAACAGACAAACAACAAACTGGGATATGGTATCTGCAACACACATAACTGACAAAGAACGCATTTACAAAATAAAAAGAACTCCTATACTCAGTTAAAAAAAAAAAAGTCAAACGATACATTTAAACTGAACAAAAGTCAGACATTTTACAGAAGAGGAAACAAGTACTGCAATTATAAATATGACAACATGTTCTCATGTATCAGAACCAGGGAAACAGAATTAAAATCATAATTTGGTATCATTTAATACTGAAAACATTTTCCAAATTTTAAAGTTAGACTTGGAGTAGCAGGGATTCTCATCATCTCCTGGAGAGGACTGAAATTAGTCCAAGCATTCTGGAAGGCAGTTTATCACTACCAATGAAGAACACACGCATATCCTACAGGCTATCAATGCCAGAACTAGGTATGGAAACTAAAAGCCAACTCTTAACACACGCATGCCAAGAGGTATGTACAAAAATATTTACAGCAGTATGTTTTCTCAAAGAAGAACACCTCCTCCCCAAAAGAACTGCAAGCAGCACATATATCCATCTCAATACCGGAATGGATGATTATGGGAAGATTCACACTATGGACTATAATACAGAAATGAAAATGAATGAAATACAGCCATAAATATTAATCTGGATGAATCTATAAAACAAAATGTTACACAACAAGCATGTATTCCATTCATATAGATTTCAAAAACAGCAAAATTAAGCAACACGGTCTTTAGAAATACATATAATCCTAAAACAGCAAAGGGAATGGTTAGCCCCAAATCCAGGATCATGGCTATCTGCAGGTGAGGGGGTGTGAGATACACAGGCATTTCTAAAGTCCTGACAACGGTGTCCTTGTTAATAACATGGGCAGTAGTTACACTACTGTCTGTCTCATTACTTTTCTTCAAACTGCACACAGATAAGTACATACACTCCTTGATATGCATGACTTAATTCACAGAAAACAAAAATTTAAAAATAGCAATATACATGTGTTTCCTGAGTCTGCTTAAGATTCAGGCCAGTTGAAACCAAGGGACTTTTGACAGCAAAATAAAAATCCATTGAGTGTCTGAAAGAGCCCTTACCCTATGCAGCTTTTTCAGTATTTCTAGGAGAGCCTTAACGTGGTAGTTGTTCTCAGAGCTTTCGGTCCAGTAGTGCAGCTGAGCAGTGATGGCTCTTTTAAACATCTGGACCAGCCTGATGAACGCGGGTTCCTGCAGAGACGCCCAGTACTCCTCTGAGGGATACAAAGGTAAGTCACTGTTGGCATGTCATTTCTCGTATGTATCAGAGTTACAAAAAACACATCTGTGATAAACTTTTTAGTAAATACAACTGTAATAAAAGTTTACAAATTTTATGTCCTTGAGAAAAATCCCTTGACAGTAACAAAACCACAAACTTAATCTAATTAATTTGTGGGGAAAATCCCGACAAGATGAGTCACTTTTTTTTTTTTCCCAGATAAAATAGCATGCTGTTTTAAAAACCAATTTAAGAATTAATCACAATTGCACAACTTTCTTTTCTCACTCCCAGCATGAGTTTTTAACTCTTAAAAAAACACCGCTCAGGGCGCCTGGCTGACTCAGTCGGTAGAGCATGCAACTCAATCTCACGGTTTTGAGTTCAAGCCCCACATTAGGCGTGGAGCCTACTTTAAAGAAAACAACTCTGGGGCTGTCTGGCTGGGTATATAGAGCACGTAACTCTTAATCTCAGGGTCATGAGTTCAAGCCCCATGTCGGTCCTAGAGTTTACTGAAAAGAAGAAAAAAAAAAAAAAAACACAAGCACCTCTCAGCATTGTAAAAAACCAAAAAATGCTTTAAACTAGCTTTTCATCACTTACCTAGATTTAATAAAACATTAGAAAAAATGGACTTCCTTGGGCTGAATATGCTGCTTGTGTCAAAAACCTCATTAAAATCTACTCAAGCCCCTAGACCTGACTTCCAGTGTACTTGAAATACAGGGAAAGGTACTTCAAGTGTACTTGTAATACAGGGAAAAGTGGAAATAATCAGACAGATTTAGATGTAGGGTGTTCTACATCTCCATCTACAGGACAACTGACCTAGACTCTTAACAAAAAAAAAAAAAAAAAGGCTGTAAAATGGGACAAGTGCAGAAATTTGAATATGGCCTGGATATTATGGAAATATGGACTAATTTTATTAGGTATGATAATGATGTGGCAACATAGGATCTCATATTCTTAAGAGATGTATGCTGAAATAGTATGGATGAAATGTCATGATGTTTTCAACTTACTTTTAAGTACTTCAGCAAAAATAAAAGGTAATCTGCTCATAAAGAGGGAAGCACACATGGCAAGAGGTTAACAGTCGTTGGCTCTAAGGTAGAGGGTATATGGATCTTCATGTACTGTTCCTTCAACTTCTATGTATGACATTTTTCATAATGAAAAGTTGAGAACAAAGGACCTCATGACCAAACCACACACGTACCATTACAAGAACTCTAAAAAGGTGGTAAAACAATCTATTTTGGATGACTACAGTAATTACTACAGCACCTTTACAATATACTAAAAATATGAACTAAAAAAAAAACAGGAACATATTTACAATTACTTAAGTTTTGCTCTAACTTTACCAGGGATGCGTTTCCACTGAGAGGGTGGTTGGAGTATTTTCAAATGTAAATCATCAGTCTTACCCAGAACCCCTAAAGATTGGTTACTCATGGCACAAACAGCCTCCGCAAACGGAACCACCAGGCTCTCCCAGTTGTTATAATCATGCATCATGGGACATTCAGGGAGAAGGAAGAAAATCTCTAAAGCTTCTTGGTGTGGAGAATGAAATGGAAGGTTTTTGAGCAGATTATCCCTGAGACATGTGGTTATCTGTGGTCAAAAAGGATCAGGGAAAAAAAGACACTCAAAACACAGCAAGAACTGGATGCAACTTGTAAAAAAATAAAATCTAGAACCTGGAGTTTCATTCCACCAAGAAACTGGAATAATCATTCAGTCCTAAAACCCATGTTTACATCCAATCTCACATAGCATCCCAACTACCTGAGGTGCAGATACGTGACAAGCGTTATCCCATTTAATTGCTGTGAAGCATGAAGGAGGTGGAGAAGAAATCATCTAAGAGTTATACTGGATGAACGAGGAATTCAGAACAGGCAGCCCTCCCAATAATAAATACTACATTCTACCCACTCATTCCACTATCACACCTCATTATCTTTAAAGAAAAAGAACGTGTAAGAACCCCAAAAAGTAACATGTAATTAATAACCCCACAAAAACAAAAAGCAGTAACTCCAGCAACATAAACCAACATGGCTTCCTCACAGGACCACCTGCCTCATCACAAACTCTCTCCACTACAAACTCAAGCTTTTAATCCTTCCAATCTCCATTTACCATTTCCCCAATTCAGAATGCAAGTGTTCAAGAAAAATTCAAATGCAATTCTGAATGTTTATGTTAGATGTGCCCAGGTAACAGAAATAATTTGTTTCAAAACCCAGTGAGAAGCTATAGAATACTCATTTGTCAGATATTAAGCTAAGTGATTTACATATGTTAATTAGGTCATTTAATCCTTGTAGTTCTTTAAGAACATATATGGTATTATTAACCCCATTTTATAGATAGGAAATCTATATCTGCTCAAGGGCACAGAACTAAGTGGGAACCTCTTCTGGATCTTTCTGACTCCAAAGCCCAAACTTAACTATTAAATTATGATATGAGCTAAATGAGATCTCTAAATGTACAAATTCTTATAATTATCTACTTTTATATCAAAACACTATGCCAGGCTCCTACTACATGGTTCAGTCTTTGGAGTGCACATACCCAACTACTCTATTTTAACACCTCTCGGTATCACACACCCCTCCTACCTCGGTGCTCATCAGCTGCCACATCACCAAACCTCCCAACCTCCCCCCAACCCTGCAGAACTCTGTGATCCTCTCACTTCAGCCATCTTGTTCCACACACTTGTGCCTCAGTGTACTTCCCTGACTGCCAGGAATGACCTTTCTGAGGTAGGCACATGGTAAACTCGTACTTCCTCTGGGGACCTTGTTTTGAGTACTCTAAGTAGAGATGAACATCCACTGCCCTAGTGATGACTGAATTCATTCATCCAGAAATATTTATTATTTACTAACTAGGTTCTAAGTGAGGCATTAGGGAAGACAGTGGAATGTAAAACACACCCAGTCTTCCCACTAATACCTGCATGTTTGTGTCTGTGTCCCTAACTGTTTTATAAGACAGGGAGCATGTCTCTTTCATTTTCACCAGGAGTCCGCACCACAGTGCCCTACACAGAGCAAGCATTCAAGTGTCTGCTGAGTGAAGAAATGAACTGCAAAAGTCTGTGAATCTGTGTCACAGAAACCTCAGAACAGAAACATTACAGGTCTTCTGAGCCAACTCTCTGGTCTGAAATAATGTAAGACTGCTCTACGATTACGTCGACTGCATATCATACAATATTGTTCTGGCACAACCAAGGTATAATTAGCTCTAGTGAGGAATTGGCCCAAATTCTTCCCTCCACAGATGCAGAAGTGGTGATCTTCCTACTAAATGCTGCAGAGTCCTGATAAAGGTACGTAACTGGGGATCCATTTTACCTCAGACCTCTAATAGGGCCATGGTTCTGCCAAGGTTAACAGAATTAAACTTTTCATCTTCCCTCAAGAGAAAGGAGTGTGTGTAAAGAGACCCTGCAGCTCGGACAGAGAATGCTGGTTTTGGAGGATACAGCAGGAGAACAGGTGAAGCAGGAGAGGAAGGAGGGAGAGATGACAGGGAGACTGAGAGAGAAAGAGAATGAGAGGTACAGAAACAGAAGCCAAGAGCAAATGAGCAGGAGAAGGGGGAGAGGGAGGGAGAAGGGAATGGAGAGAGGGGGAAGGGGGCACAGGGAGGAAGAAGGGGGGAGGGGAGAGGAGAAGAGAGCAGAGTGGAGGGGAGGGGAGGGGAGAAAAGAAGGGAGAGGGGCCCAGAGAGAGAGAAGTGAAAGAGAGAGAGAGAGAAAAGGAATGAGAGTGAGACCAGGAAAGAAACAGATTGAGAGAACATAAAAAATACTACCCCTAGATCAACCAGTATAAGAGAACAGAGAAATAAATTAATAAAGGCTACATCAAGAAAGGCTAACCTAATAAAGGAAACATGTTCGGAGCATTTGGCGAAGTGGGAAACTAAAGACAATAATAACAGTAGTGCAACAAAGAAGCAACAATCCCCCAGAGAACATTCTAGGACCTATAGAAAGGAAGTGCAATAGAACAAAACAGAGAAAAAGAATCCAGGTAGTCCCAGGTAAGGGGGATGTTCATACCAAAAAGTGTTCTCATTTCTACACTTACGTTTAAAATAATTGTAAATAACATGTTGTTCGTATTCTAGTGTACCAATCTCAAGAAATCCTTCAATCTTATAGCCATGAGTTGACAAAATTCCCTCTAGAGAGTGTATGCATCTGTTTATAGGTGCGTGTGTGTGTGCACAGATGAACCATTTAGACTATTTGTCATCTATGTGATTACCAGAGCAACCATTTCGCCGCAAGGGGGCCAACTTCCGAATGCTACCTGAATTTCACCGAATCTGGATGTGCTACAGTCTCAGACTCTCCTCAAAGTATTTCTTCTCAAATTCTGAATTCTTACAAAAAAATGTTTTATGTATTTTCTTTTTCTAAATAAGAATTTAAAGAATACCACCGTGTTAGCAATCCAGTCCTTCTGGGTTAACTCTTTAAAAGCGTTTCTTGCTTTATTTAAGTCCAAGTGAATAAGCATTGTTTCTGCAGCTTTTCTATAGAAGGAAGATAAATTTAAAAGTAGATGGATAAGTAAATGGAACAAGACACTTCAAAATTAAGTATTTTATCAGATTATTTATCCAGATGAAGCGTTTCTTCTAAACCTTATTTCATTTCAAGAAAATTCCTTTTTCCCTCAACTTTACAATAAAGGTAACTTGGCTAAATATAAATTCAATTGAAATATAGTTGACCACTTATGATTATTTCTAAAAGGCTAAAAAATATCAAGACCGCATTAACAATATATATACTATCCAAGTTTAACTCAGATATTATGTTATCTTAAATATTTATTTTACAAAAACAGCCACACACACACACACACAAAGGTTTTTCCCCATTTCTGGAAAAAATGACCATTTCTCCCAGTTACGTGAACTGAAAGTCAGGATCAAAAAAGGGGACTTCAGGGACGCCTGGGTGGCATAGTCAGTTAAGCATCCGACTCGGTTTTGGCTCAGGTCATACATACGTGATTGAGCCCCACCTCAGGCTCCACACTCAGCATGGAGCCTGCTTAAGATTCTCTCTCCCGCTCCCTCTGCCCCTCCCACTCATGCTGGCTCTCCCTCTCTAATAAATAAATAAATAAACCTTTCAAAAAAGATGAGGGGGCTTCAGAGCAGTAAATTCTTAGTGTTGCAACAGAAAATTACTAATGAGGGGCGCCTGGGTGGCTCAGTCAGTGAAGCGTCCGCCTTCAGCTCAGGTCATGATCCCAGCATCCTGGGATCAGGCCCCCACGTTGAGGTCCCTGCTCAACGGGGAGCCTGCTTCTCCCTCTCTTTCTGGCTCATGCCTTCTCTCTCTCTCTCTCTCTCAAATAAAATCTTTAAAAACAAATTACTAATGAAGTGTTTAAGTATCTTGTGAATTATTTATTCTTAACATATTTATGTTCAATGTCTTAGAAATAGACACATTGTAAAATAATACAAATATTTAGTGTCTCGAAAGAGAAAACATTCTTAAGATAAATATATAAATATTTAGAAAAGGAGGTGCAAAGTCGTTCTTTCATATTTAAAAATTCAAAGAAACCTTAACACCTTGTAACAGTAAATTGTAAATTAATTAAGGTATGTCCTTCCCATGGAATACCATGCAGCCATTACAATGACATTAAAGAAAACTACTGAATAATATGAACTGAATAAAATAGGAAATGGACAAGTACATTAAGTATAAAGTAATATATAAAATAACATAATCACATTTTTAGAAAAAAAAAATCACAAAAAAAGATATATACACAAAAGCTATTCCTCTTAAGTGGTGGATTATGGGTGATTTTCATTTTTTTTTTTTCGGTCACAGGTCTTTATTTTTGACATTTTCTACAGTGCGCATGTATTTGCTTTCATTACAAAAAGTTAATTTTTAGGGGTGCCTGGGAGGCTCAGTCAGTTAGGTGTCCAACCTTTGATTTCTGAGGTCATGATCTCAGGGTTGTGAGATCGAGCCCCATGTCGGGATCCATGCTCAGTGGGGAGTCTGCTTGAGATTCTCTCTTTCCCTCTCCCTCTTGCCTCCCACCCCACACACGTGTGCGTGCTCTCTCTCTAGAACAGAAATAAAAATTTTTTAAAAAGTTCATTTTTAAAAAGACAAACACAGAGCGAATTATTTTACCCTCATGCCATTTTCTTTACAATCTTTCATTTTATTGAAATACAATCGACGTATAACATTATATTAGTTTCAGGTGTGTATAACATAATGAATTGACGTATGTATATATATTGCAAAATAATTACCAATTAGTCTAGTTGACATCCATCACCACATAGTTAAAAATTTTTTTCCTTTTTATAAAGATTTATTTGAGAGGGAGGAAGAAAGAGAGAGAGAGAGAGAGAGAGAGAGAGAGAGAGAGAGAGTACGAGCACAAGAGCAAGGGGAGGGAGAAGCAGACTCCCCACTGAGCAGGGAGCCCGATGCGGGGCTCAATCCCAGCACCCTGGGACCATGACCTGAGCCAAAGGCAGATGGTTAACCACTGAGCTACCCAGATGCCCCCCAATTTTTTTTTATAATGAATACGTTCAAGATCTACTCTCTTAGCAACTTTCAAATATATAATCCATTAACTATAGTCACCATGCTGTACACAGTATTTTTAACAGGATCTTTAACTTTATAAATATATTATAAATATTACCTTTCCCTTAAAAAACTTCCAGTCAGACAAGCAGGAGAGGAAAATATCTCTCTGATTTCCCTGTATTAGGAATAAGATGGTGGTTAAAACAAATCATACTGTATGCCTTTTTATGGCATGAGATATGATAAATAAAACATCTCCTAACCGTCCTTCAAACTTTTCTGTCTCTGATTTGTTTGCATTCTGCCTTGGGCATCTAAAAGTCTATTCCATTTTCCCAATCTCAAAATTTCAGTGGCAGATGTGAGTAATAAAAAGGTGTGTACTCAGAGAAGCCACAGGGAAAGAGGAGAAGGACGGACCTAGGGTATGTCCTTGAATAAATAAGACATTCCCATCCCACCCAGCTCTCCAAGCCCGATTTATTTTTGTTCCACTTAAGCGGGACAGAAAAAAATTACCAGAAATTAAATGGGAGGATGGGAGTGAGGAGAGTAGGCTCAATTCCAACTTGGAAGTAATAGCACCAGTAGTTTTTTTTAAATTATTGAAGTACAGTTGATGGAGAATGTCATCTAGGCTTCAGGAGTACGACACAGTGTTTTGACAGTTCCACACATTAGGCAGCACCCAGCAAGGTGAGTGCAGTCACCAGCACAGATCCGATCGACCATGCAGATTGTGATGCAGCTATTTTATACAACTACTTTTCGCAATTAGGAAACCATATCTAAAAGTAGCTCTAAAAGGAAACGTTTGTAAAAGTTAAGTATAATCTTTAAAGATGGTAGGAGTTGTATCGTTTTAAGCCAAGACTGCCCACACTGTTCAGCTGTGAAGAGGAGGTCCACAGACAAGTGGTTCTAAGGTCAAAGAGTGTTGGGAAATGATATAGGTTGTATCTCCTACTCAGAACAGTCACAATATATGCAAACATATCAGAGATCCAGAGAGGTCCTCCAGTAAAGAAAGCTGACCTCAAGGAGCTTACATGTTAGCTGTGATGTTTAATTTTAATGTGTCAACCCGACTAGGCTATGGTACCCAAATATCTGGTCAAACACCAATCCAGATGTTGCCGTGAAGATATTTTTTAGAGGAGATTCACATTCAAATCAACAGACTCTGAGTAAAGCAGATCACCCTCCATAATGTGGGTGTGCCTCATCCAATCGTGGAGGGCCGAAGAGAAAAAGGTTCCCAGGCATGGAGAATTCTGCCTCGACTGCCTTCTCACTCAAGCTACAGTACTAACTCTCCCCTGGGTCTCCAGCCCGCTGGCCTGCATTACCTATTTAGCACTTGTCAGTTCCTACAACTGCATAAGCCAACGCCTTAACAATAAGTCTGTCTATACATACATACACACACACACACACACACACACACACACACACACACACACAGAGTCAGTTCCTACAACTGCGTAAGCCAACTCCTTAAAAATAAATCTGTCTATATACACACACACCCTTAAAAATAAATCTGTCTACACACACACACAGACACACACATACACACACCCCTATCTATCGGTTCGGTTTCTCTGAAGACCTCTGGCTGATGGACCATGGTGGACCACAAAACCTCACATCTCTTACTGTGCAGAACCAGTCAGGGGGGAAAGGCTACTTTACAGAACTCTATGAGGAGAGAAACACAGGGGTTGTACCTTTTTGTATTTTGCCACTGTTTAGTCCCCACGTCAGCAATCCACCTCTTTATGGTCCCTTCATTCAGTGTAGGAATTTTCCTCCTCAGATTAACATAGGGATTCTGTACATAAACAAGCAAGTAAAACAAAGCAATTTAGACACCACAGAAATAGGTGTCCAACTTTTAGGCACATTCTAAGGATACAGGGTAATACTGATTTTTTTTTTTTGCAGGGCTCGATCCCAGGACCCTGGGATCATGACCCGAGCCGAAGGCAGACACTTAACGACTGAGCCACCCATGCGCCCCAATACTGATTTTTAAAGAGGATAATATAGCTGTGGGAAATCCTGAAGTAAGATTTCACCAAGATGTAATCGATCATTTGTTTGCCTAGTCGTCAATTTCTTGTCCAAGGGGCTTAAATCCAAGGTAAATTTCTCTGAGTGCTCCAACACTCAGCACTTCCTACACATATAATCAGATTAAAATGAGCAGCCTCAAGGGGAAGATCCTTTGTGTAGGAGTGGGCAGAACTTGGTTTGCCTCAGCAAAGTAGGGTGAGGAGGTTATGAACTCATGATTCACAGGCCTGTGAACCTGGGGTCTTTTTTAGTACTGGCCAGCAAAATCATATTAGAATGTCAACCTGATGGCTTGCTAGGATACCGACCTAATACCATTGGCAGGGCAAAGGAAAGATCTAAGGAAATCTGATTTGACACTTACCAGAGACAAATCTGTTGATTTCTTTGAGTCAATACTTATGTATTTTTGACAATAAAGGATCCATGTTTATTCCCTAAAGGTCAGCTTAGGAACTAAATGATTCTGGAATTCACCACACTTGGATCCTGAAACCCTTCAGTTTGCTTAAAATACCAAGTTATAAAACATCTAGAGATCTATTTTTACCTTTTTTCCCATCCAGAGCAAAATGCTTTGATTCCCTCCAGCAATCAATATTAACTCCTTTTCTGAAGTACGGCTTTCTGAAAGGGAGACATAGAAAGTAAGAGTGCAGAAAGTGACCGGCACAAACATGCACACTCAATTTAAATCATTTCAGATTCTTCTTAAACTTAGTCCTTTTCTCTTTATGATACACAAAGACTCAACACATTTCCCACCCATGAAGCAGAAATATACATTTCCTTCAGAGTAAAGTCTAGCTGGCAAACACAGGCGATATACAAGGTTGACAGGTGACATCAGTCTGACATACATAATTAATGTAAATGCTTATATATAAAATAGTCAAACCAGTATTTGATTAGTTAGCTGATCCCTGGTTTAATTCAGCTCTCATTACCAAAAGCCATATTCTACAACTCAAGATTTAACCAGTAACTACTGGCTATAAAGAATGTAAATATTTAAAGTACTTCAAAAATCTAAGTGGTTGTAAGAAATCAAATATATGAACTGCTCAAAGAAATAACCCTACTGTTCATTTTCCCAGAAGAACTTAAGAGAATTCTGGTACCTTGGGTCACCAACTAAGGTTTCAGAAGCATGTAACCAAAGTACTCCGAGACAGTTTCAATAGCAGAGTGTTTCGGAGCTGTGTGTGGCTCAGGCCACAGTTCAAATCTAGCCAAACCACTGACTGGCTGTAAGAACTGGCTAACCTTTCACCCTCCAAGTTTCTGTGCCCTCCAGTAAAATGAGCCTGAGAGCACACATCTCCCCGAACTGTTAAAGGACAGGTGAGATAACACACGTAAGGGCTAAGCACAGTTACAGTGCCTGGCATCGATCAGTTGCTCATCATTCTCGGGGGCTGAGGTGATTGTGAGTCAGTTACCAGGTGAAAACCAATCACCACGGAATTAATAGGTCTCCTGTGGCATATACCTCTGAATCCATATCATCTATTTTATGTTCTATCATTTTAGGTCCACATTAATCTTAATCTGAAGGGGTAAGAGAACACTAATGGTTATTTTGACTTCATTAATTATACTGAATATTTTAAGTTCTTTACAAGTAAAAAAATGAAACCAATGTTTAGAAAAGCTCCCTTCTTAGTCATACATTTTTTTTCCTTGTCACATTACACACTTAGAAAAATCAGTTTCTTGACAGTGGTATTTATGCCAAATCCTGTGCTCCTACAAAATTTACCAAATTTGAGTTCTTCATTTGATGGCAATTTCATGGGAAGTGGTATCAGCTGATTATGTGTTCCACCGTTTCCCAGTTGTCCTTCTTTTCCAGAACCAAAAGAAAAGACTTTCCCCAAATCAGAAACATAGGCAAGTGTGTGCCGCCTATTAAATAAAAGCACATATGGTCAATTCTCAATTATCTACAATGAAGAGAGTATGCAGCAACACGGTAAACTGCTGAAATTAGGTTACCCAGTGAGTGAAACTAATTCCTAAAATGGAATTAGGTGATCTCTTCTGAGCTCCCTCTATTTCCCAAAGACCTTACCCATAATGATTCCCTTACTGATTGGCTCCATGGCCTCTCCCATTCTAGAATGCATTAAGTAAAGAATTTGCCTTTGTCCTCAGTTCCTGGGAGGTAACCTCTAAGCCCTTAGAATTTCCCAGGTGATAGGAGTGTCTTTGTTATTCATGGCAAGCTCCTGAGATCACACCTACATTTGACCCAGGTGGCTCAGGAAGGGCCCCTCTGGCTACATGGAAGCCCAACCTACTGGGAGGGAGAGGCTGGATGTACAGTTCACTGCCAGGGGCAATGATCCAATCAATCAGGACTAAGCAATGAAACCCCAATTAACTCTGGACTTGGGTGTGCTTCCCTGAATGGCAATACTCTACACATTGCCATGTTCTGGGCTGGGAGGAGGTAATACCATCCCATCCATGATTCCAAGGGGACTGGACAGCGGGAGCTCCTTGTTTGGACTCCTCCTAGACTCTGTCCTATACATCACTTCCTTTGACTGGTTCTAATTTGTATCCATTTCTTATAATAAATGGGAATCTGACTTTAACAGTTTTCAGTGAGTTCTGAGCGTCTTTCCAGTGAATTCTCCTGTTAGTAGGGGAACTGCCCTGGTGTGTATTAAAGCTATCTCTTACGTGAGACTCCTCTTCTAATACATGCTACTTAAAAGAATGTTAAAAATCCAAGGTGGTGGTAATGTTCCCTTGAATGCAGAGAATCATACCATCCCAATAATCTGGTCTACTTTAATAAAATCCATTTATGTAATTTTACTCCAGGATCATAAAAGAATAGGTCTATAGACTAAAAAGTACATACACGAATTTTTTACACAACGATTTTGGTAAACAAACACATGAACCCAATATTCAGATAAGAGCCTGAATTTGCTTGTGTTTAATAAGGAAGAATTGCCCAAAAGAAGAGTATCTGATTGAAAAGATTTCTTAACCTCACCACAACCCAAAATCCCACTGGTGAGAAATGGACTGAATGATGTTCAAGGAATAACTAAGTAAGCCAAGGAGTTTGAGCAAGTTTTTCTACTTTTATTTAAAAAAAAAAAAAAAGGCTGTGAAAAATCAAACTTATCAGAATATTCTACTCAAACCACCACTGACTTTGTCTTATCCTCTACTGTGATCACTCTGAAAGAATTATAGTAACAGCATGTTGGCGTCTGAGGGGTTGTGAGAAAGTCATTACATCAATGAATAATCCTTTGTGATTCATGTTTATTTTTTCCCAAATAAATGACGTATTTTTCTTAAAGGTTAAAGTGTGTTTGAACAGTTACAAAGCTTTTTCACTAAAGGGGCAACAGAAAGTGAATAAATTTTCCCATTAAAAAAAAAAAAACCAATGCAGGGCATGCTTGCCTGGCTTAGTCTGAGGAGCATGCAACTCTTGATCTCGGGAGTTCTAGCCCCACGATGGGTATAGAGATTATTTAAATAAATATTTTTTTTAAAAAGCCAATGAAGGGGCACCAGGGTGGCTCCGTCGGTTAAGCATCTGCCTTCAGCTCAGGTCATGATCTCAGGGTCCTGGGATCGACCCCGCATCGGGCTCCCTGCTCAGTGGGGAGCCTGCTTCTCCCTCTCCCTCTGCCTGTCTCCCCCCACTTGTGTACCCTCTCTCTGAAATAAAATCTTAAAAAAAAAAGCCAATGAAAACAAATACATATACTAAAATAAAGATTATTATCTAATAATGTAAATTAAGCATCTTCATCCATGTGAAAATGTTTGATACTTTTACCTCAATCAAAAAAACTGATGGGAGGGCGCCTAGGTGGCTCAGTCGTTAAGCGTCTGCCTTCAGCTCAGGTCATGATCCCAGGATCCTGGGATCAAGTCCCACATCGGGCTCCCTGCTCGGCAGGAAGCCTGCTTCTCCCTCCCCCACTCCCCCTGCTTATGTTCCCTCTCTCGCTGTGTCTCTCTCTGTCAAATAAATAAATAAAAATCTTTAAAAAAAAAAAAAAAACTGATGGGAGTTTTATTAAACCACCTATCTAAATTTATGGTATTGATTTCATCAATTTTCACAGACACATTACAACTTACCTTCCACATGCTATCTGGGTCACCCTATTCCCAGCGAGCTCAGTCACCAAACGGGGTCTTAATTCATTCTGTGTGGAACTGTGACCGAGTTGCCCATATTTTCCAGCACCAAAAGTAAATACCAGCCCATCCTAAAGAAAGAAAACTTCTTATCAGATTCTAGAAAAATACAACAGTAAGCAATATTACTTAATAATTAATAAAATATTACTGAATTCAGTGATATTACTGAAAAATTAACAAAAGGACTACTGATAAGTGAATTAATAAAAGGACTATCAGGGGATCCTGGGTGGCTCAGTAGGTTAAGTGTCTGACTCTTGATTTTGGCTCAGGTCATGATCTTAGGGTCATGAGATCAAGCCCCACATTGGGCTCTGCACTGAGAGGAGTCTGCTTCTCTCCCTCTCTGCCCTTCCCCCACTCATGTGCACACACTCTCTAAAATAAGTAAATCTTAAAAAAAAAGACCATCAAAGCAAAGCCCCCAAATTATCAGGAGGACAATCCTGCATGTGGGAAGTCACCCTTCTTCTCAGGGAAATACTAAGTGCCCACACCCAGGTATTTTGTGCTTTTCCCACTATAAAGTTCTTCCAGAATTACCATCGGAGTCAAGGATACACGCACCGTTGTGAGCAGGGCAGTGTGAGAGCCACCACAAGCAAGAAATTCAACTTTCTGATTGTCCAGTGCTTCAATAAGGGAAGGAAAATCTTCACCTATGCAAGGAAAAGAACAGCTGACGTGATCCAAAGAGGACGCTGGAGTTCCGCGCTACTGGGAACATACCTGGACTGTCTCTCAGTTCCCAACACCTTCTGACAAGAAAGGCCTCTGTGTTGGTATATTTATTTTGGCCTAAAACTGGGGGTGAGGCAGTGGTCAAAGGGCCACACACAGCAGAACTCATGTGAAAGTGTCAAGCCACTTCCCAGAACCCACTCTTCTCCTGTTAGCCTAACTTGATTAATTGCAGCATATCTGGTATTTCCAATTCCCATCTAAAATCACCCTTTTAATGAACATAAAGATTCTTTCTTTTCTTTTAAATTCTCTACTACAGTGTCCCTGCCCTACACTACCTCTCCTTTCTTCTCACGATTTCCTTGTCAAAGCACTTAGAGGTTCAGCAAAAACAGTTTAACTTCTTTATTCCTTTCCCTCCTTTGAATCTTTTTCTAACATTGACTGTGGTTGCTTCTAAGTAATTAGCATTGGGCCACGTTGGGGAAAGATGCAGTATATGACCCAGTAACCCAGGGGAAAACAGGTGCATTACTACAGCTGATAAAGCAGCAATTTGCCACACCTAAAAACTCCAAGAGGGTATTCAGGATCGTAAGAAAGTTTGCCATCTGCTTTGTGGAAGTAGTTCGATAGTGGGAATTACCGGTTTTTTTCCACATCTGTGTATACAGATATAATTGATACCTTATAGACTAAGATTAGAATATGTGAGTTTCTAAAGAGATCATTAGTAACCTTTTGTCCTAATATGGATATACTTGTATTAGACATTTAAGTGCAAAGGCACTTCGGAGGTCATTTCATCCAAATGCATCACTTTATAGAAAAAGAAAATAAGGCCTAGAGAAGTTAAGTGACTTAGTAAGGCCCTGCCATTAGTTAACTGCAAAGTGGGAAGCAGAGTCCAGGTATTCCGATCAGTGCAATGCTCCTTCCCATAGCCCACACAACCCCGACACATATCTCACTCACAGCAACAACTTCCACACTATGCATGTCTCCTAGATTGCTTCTGCCCTGAAGACAGAGATAACCAGGAAGAACAGCACCAATGACCGTGAAGATCTGAACCATTTCTGACAGGGAGGCTTGTGTTAAATTCATCTCTTATCTGACAAATATATCTGATAATGTGAACTTGAAAATATGGTTCCATACCGTCAGTGTGGCCCAGGCCTAGTTGTCCCAAATCATTTCTTCCCCATGAGTAAATGTTTCCAGACATGGATAAGGCCATGCTGTGGGCTTTTCCCGCGGAAATCTGAACCAAGGGGACTCCTGAGAGGTGCTCCACAATCTGTGGTGTGGGGATTGAGGCAAACAGTCTTCCAACTCCAAGCTGGCCATGTAAATTCTGTCCCCATGCGAACAGCTCACCACCTTGACATAAACAAACAAAATGCTGCCTTATTAAGTTTAAAGTGCAGGAGACATTAACTTAGGGCATTATGTATGTTATCCATACTATACTATCAGTCTCTTACATTCAACTTCCCCTATGTCTGAGACAGAAAAACTAGAAGAAATCTTCCCTTTAGCAGTACTTCCTTACCTCCTGCCTCAAAGGGTAGAGTTTATGTCCTGGCTTCCCCAAATCTTATCTTCCTAGATTGTGACGTACCAGTAATAAACCCTGAACACCCATCTTTGCCCCACATCACTAGATCGTGGGCTTCTTTAATGGTCATGTCCCCCTCGAAAAGTATGTATGTTGAAATCCTAACCCTCAATGTGAAGGTATTAGGAGGTGGACCTTTGGGAGGTGATTAGGATTAGCTGAGCTCATCAGGATGGAGCCCTCAAGAATGAGATTAGTGCCCTTATAAGAGAGATTCCAGAGAGTTCTCTTGCCCTCTCCACCATGTAAGAAGATAGGCCCTCCACACAGACACTGAATCTGCTGGCACCTTGAATTGGAATTCTAGTCTCCAGAACTGGGAGAGAAGAAATTTCTGCTGTTTAAGTCAGCCAATCTATGGTATTTTTGTTACAGCAGCCCAAACGGACAAAGAAGGGTAGAATGAAGCTACCTGAACATATTATAATCAAATTCAAGAAATGGGCCCATGAAAACCAGAAACATTCTACATCTGGGAAAGTAAAACCTAAAATTAATGTTTTCCTTCTGCCCACCCACTCTGTTCATGTGCCTGAAGATTCTAAATAATGTATACATTTGAAATTACAGCACAGTATCTTGAAAGAGTCTGCATCTTCCTCTGTTAATTGAACACATGAAGCATATTTTTCAATAAAAGTTCTTAGGTGTAATCTAATGGAGTTGACTATATCTGAGTCTGAAAAAATGTATCAGAGAATCAGTGCTTACTGAGCACCTCTTTGTAAGATACTGTGCAGAATCTGGTAAGGGGCAGAACCTCTCCTTCAAATGTAACTACCATGTGTCTACCAGCCAGCAGGAATATAATGATGAAATGATCAATTCTTTCTTGCTTCTCCAACTTTCATTCTTCCTAGATTATGATTTACCGGTAATAAACTCTGAATATCTCTTTTGCCCCCATATCATTAGACTCTAGGCTTCTGTTTTATGTTTATAACCTTTATAACCTTTTCAATCTATTTGAAAAATAGAAACATGGAACTGTTGAAATGAATCTCCAGGGTCAAGATAGATATAACCTTTTTTCTCAAACCCTTGTTCTTCTGCAGAGCAGGTGTAATTGTTTTTAACTTAACTAATGAGCAAACCAAGGTTCAGAGGGGTTAAAGTGGGCTCACTTCATAGGAAATGGCAGAATTGGAATTCCAGCCCAAGTTGCTCTGATTCTAGCCCTATCTTCCTTCTACCACTGTGGGCTGCCCTCTATGCTAACTGATGCACCATCGGACTGCTCTTCCTAATCAAGGGGGTAGTCAGACATGACCAGCACAAATCAGGCAGACCTAGAATAGAAGGAAAACAGGGACAGGCTTAGGGGCTAAAAGGCAGAAACTCCTTGGCATTAGACCTTTCCCTAAGATTCCATGTAGATAGAATATTACCAGTGAGCCACTTTTCACCCCTAAGAAGGAATCAGTATTTTCTTCAAGTATCTAGTTTCATATGATTCTTCATGTTCACCTGCATTCCTTTTTTTTTTTTCTTAAGAACCAAGAAATATTTTATCTAATAGAAGTACCTATAGAAGGAAAGGATAGCTAAGAGCTGTTTCCTTTTAAATTTAAGACAAAATTGATACTCAACAGCCTTTTAAAATAATCTAGCCTGAAAAATTACATTTTGTAATTGAAATAATTTACCACCATTATTGAAATTAGGAAAATGTATACATTAAAGAGATTCTTTACTCTTCAGTGATTGCTTTAGAACCACGAAAAAGCATCACAGAGGAGGAACAGGGATGGGCTCCATTAGTGTAAAAGAAATAAATTGTTGAGTTTATCAATCTAGATACTCAAAATGAAATGTGTGTTCATGAATGGATAAAGTCAAACAACCAGGCCAATTTTTTCCAATGCAAGTTCATACTCTCAAACTTCAACAGGGCCTTCAACACAGGTCAAGTTCTGGATTATTTACTTCCCTTTTATCCCAGTTTCCCTTTAGTTTGTTTATATCTGTCCTACGTATTTAAAAAAAATTTTTTTCCTTGACCCTGAATTCCCATTTATCACCATCCTGTTATAATTATTCCTCCATGGTCAAGCTTCTTTAGGAAATAATCTATATTCACTGTTTCAATTTCCCACCATTATAATGTCTGATAAGAAGTAGGAAATATTAAAGGCTGGGAGAATCCCTGAATTCAAATGGTAATGTGCGAGCACATCAGAGGCCTGCAAACTGGCCACAAGAGCAGACCCAAGAGATTCTAAGCTCTTGTCATGGGAGCTGAAAGAGCACTAGGAAAAGGCAAGTTTCTAGAAAAGGGTAGCCCATGCTTGGTCCTGTTTCCAGAATGATTCTAATTATTAAGAATATTTTCATTGTCTCTTATTTGAAAAAACAGAAACATGGACTGTTGAAATAAATCTCCAGGGTCAAGATGGAGCCATTCCTGCCCAGGGTGCCGTGTCAGCAAACCAACTTACATGTTCCTTTAAATGTTCTACCTGACCAGAAACACCGTGTATCTATCCAGTAAGCCAATCCCCAAACACCAAGCCAACTCTGGGCTGTACACTTATTTCTTTGTTCCCTGATCTTTCCAAATAAGGTTAGATATACAACCCCAACCAATCATGCCTATTTCTGCACTGTGACTTCTAATGCTCTATAAAACTCACTCTTGCTCAAAATCCTCCCAGAATGCTCCATTGTTTGTGATGCACTGTACTCCCAATCCATCGGCTGCTTGTCTTTGAACAAAGGGTATCAAATTCTTTACTAAATCGCTTTAGTTTTGTCATTTGACAGAGTACATTGTAGGAACAGTATATATGGAACCCTAAAGATTTTATACATCCAAAAATTACCCTTATTTTCTAACAAGTGCCTTGGGGTGCCTGGCTGGCTCAGATGGTAGAGCATGTGACTTTTTATTGACTCTATCTCAGGGTTGTGAGTTCAAGCCCCATGGTGGGCCTAGAGCTTACTTTAAAAAAAAGTACAAGTGCCCTGAACCATATCAAATTCAAAACCATTATTTTTGTCTGTTACAAAGTGAAGCAGATACATTCTACTAGGTCTACATATATACACATTTATTCCCTCTAAAAAACAGTATTCCAGAAAAGTACCTTTTGAGAGTGCAAGAGAATGATAATCTCCACATGTGATCTGAATTATACTTTTTTCTTGTAAAATGCACTGAAACCTGATGAAAGAAAATATATTTTATGTCAATCACCGTAATCGAAGTCACAACATCGATGTTAAAATTAACTGTATTTAATTGGGATTGAAGCTCAAGGAAAAATTTAAATTTACTGCTTCACATTCAGTACATCTAAAATTATAAAAAATACTACATGTGTTTTAATTGGTGGTTTAAAAGGAAAATAATGTGCACTATATAATTGTAATTAGGATGATTCCAAGTGTCTTTTGCAAACAATAACTGTATGATACAGGAATAACACAAGATGAAAATAAGTTCTAATTCACATGATCTACTAGGAAAAAGTCTCACAAATCATTCCATGATAATGTATTTTTCTCCTACGTTGAAAACTTTTATTTCTGATAATCTAACTCATTATGAGGGGTAAATGAATTAATGAATGTGGAAGTCCAATTTGGGGTGAGGCAGACTAACAACCATTTCTTTTAAATGTCAAAGCAAGGGGGGCCTGGGTGGCTCAGTCGTTAAGCGTCTGCCTTCAGCTCAGGTCATGATCCCAGGGTCCTGGGATCCAGCCCCACATCGGGCTCCCTGCTCCGTGGGAAGCCTGCTTCTCCCTCTCCCACTCCCCCCTGCTTGTGTTCCTGCTCTCACTGTGTCTATGTCTGTCAAATAAATAAATAAAAATATTTTAAAATAAATAAATAAATAAATAAATGTCAAAGCAAGACCCAATGTCTATGGGACAAGTTAACTTGATTGTAGCTCACTGATGGAATTCACTGGTCATTTCAGAACTGTTTACTTAAGAGCCACTACGTAAAGCAGGGCATAATATAAAACCATAATACAAAAATTATGATTGCCTTTTGAGTACATTTTAAATAACTTTTAATAAAAGAAAAAAAAAGTTCCGTACCTTGCATGTTCTGTGCTATAGTTGTACTCAAATGGTTTTCCATCTGAGGACAGAATCAGCATGTGCTCTGCTCCTTGGTCCACGGAATGTATCTTCATTTTTTTTCCTAATTTAATGCACTCTGCAGAGCAAATCCAACCAGGAACTATCATAACTCTGGTTATTACCCACTATCATTATTTATTTCATTATAATACACTAAAACAGCTGGAAAAAAAATTCAACTAGACAACCTTTGATTTAACATGAACCTCTCTTTAAAGAAAAATTCAAGAACAAAAGCAGACCAATTACCAATGACTATTGTTTTGACCCACGGATTTTTTTCAATTTGGGAAAGCACTGATTCATACTTTGTTTTAAATTGAATATAGTTTTGGGGCACCTGGGTGGCTCAGTCAGTTAAGCCTATCTCTTGATTTCGGCTCAGGTCATGATCTCAGGGTTGTGAGATGGAGGAGCGTGGTGGCGCCTGCTTATATTTCTTTTTTTCCCTCTTCTTCTGTCCCTCCCCCCTCTAAAAAAATAAAACAAAACAAAATCAATATAGTTTAAAAAATAGCCAATTAAATATTTGCTTTTAGATTCCTGTTTAATAAATTGAGACAAAGTAATTACATTTGAAGTGACAGAAATGAAAAAGTCTATAAGAAAATATAACCGTATCTGAATGACATAACTCATTTTAGGAGAAAATATATATTGTGTATTTTGAGATATACTCTTTCCAAATACAAAACGAATAATAATAATAAAACTCTCCTCATTGCTCCACAAAGAAGCCAAGTTCTGTATTTTTAAAAGGAAGAATTGTGTTTGAGGACTAATTTTTAAGGAGGCATGCTGTCAAAATTTTTATTGGCATTACTGCATATTTAGCCCTTCCTAAAAGAGATTTAAAAATTGTTCACAGTTACCATTTACGCTTATCTCATTTAATTTGTTCACAAAAATTGGATGTGGGACTTTACTTTTCGGTTCTAACCTAACCAAATAGGATTTATTCATGTAAAAATCTCCAAGCACAAATCTTCATATTAGAAATGCTTTGAGAACCAAAACAGTTTGGTAATGAAGAAGAAATGGTTAAACGGTAATATTTTTCAGAGATCAGCATTTCCAATCAGTTGAAAAAAAAAAGTTACTCAAGGAGCAGGGAGGAAAAAAAAAAAGGTTACTCAAAAAAGGTACTGGGACATCAGACTAAACACTTGGAGAAACAAATAAATCTAGGTGCCCCTACCTCCTTAAATCAAAATAATTTTCAAGTGCATCCAAAATTTTAACTTTAAAAATAAAAGCATAAAGGGTGCCTGGGTGGCTCAGTTGGGTAAGCCCCACCCAGACTCTTGATTTCAACTCAGGTCTTGATCTCAGGGTCAAGAGTTCATGCCTCCCGTTGGGCTCCACGGAGCCTACTTAAAAAAATAAGTAAAAGCTTAAAATTGTTGTAAAGATGAGTACATTAAAAAACAAAAAAAACAAAAAACCTGAGTGTGGATAGCTTTGTAACACAAAATCCATAAGCCTTAACAGAAAAGATTAAGGAGACTAAAATAACATCAAAGTTGGGAAAAACATCAACGTCTATGCCGGACAAAGGGCTATTCTTACTCAATGTTCAAATAACTCTTTCAAATAAATAAGAAAAAGATTACAACTCAAATTTTTAAAAAGCCAGTCTAAGAGGGGCGCCTGGGTGGCTCAGTCGTTAAGCGTCTGCCTTTCGCTCAGGTCATGATCCCAGAGTCCTGGGATCGAGCCCCACATGGGGCTCCCTGCTCGGCGGGAAGCCTGCTTCTTCCTCTCCCGCTCCCCCTGTTTGTGTTCCCTCTCTCGCTGTCTCTCTGTCAAATAAATAAATAAAATCTTAAAAAAAAAAAAAAAGCCAGTCTAAGATATGAACAAGCAGGTCACCAAAAAAGGAATGCAAACGATCAATAGAAAAAAAAAAGATGCTCGACTTCGCCCGAGTTAAAAGCATAACGACCAGTAAAATACCATTTTCTTCACTCAACAGACGGACAAAATTTCCCAAGATTAAGAATGGCCATTTGCTTTCCTCCACCTTTAAAATCGGAACCACAGTTCCTGACCTCATCTACGGAGATTGCCACCTCGGACAAGTGCAACTGAAAGCATTCTTTAAATCGTTTGCATATATAAGATACTATCGTTGAGAACAAGAGAACTATATTCTCCAAAGGGTCACAAAATCGGAGCCGCTGTGTTCTAAAGAGGAGTAAGTGAAAAGTAAACTTCAACAGAAACCAGTGCTAACGGCGGACTGGCTAAGCAGATGCTGCCTGCACGCGCGCTCCCTCCGCACGGGCTACTTGGAGACTGCGCAACCCATTTGCAAAGTGCGCGACCCAGCTCTCACCACCATCCTGCAAACTCCGCGCCAACTGGGAACGCGGATAAGGGAGACCTCAGGCGCTCGCACGCGCGAAATTCAAAAGCCACCCGGCCCGGCGCGTTTCTGCGGCCACTGCAGACCGCTGCGGCGTCGGGTCCCCTTCCGAGCTTCCCTTCGCGTTTAGAGAAGGACCGCCACACCCACCCTCGGGCCGCTCCGCAGGCGCTGCACTTGTGGCCCCCGGCCGCCCACCCTCACATCCCCAGCCCGAGGCGGGAGGGCCGAGGGGGCACTGCCCGCCCCACTCACTCGGCTTCTTGGCGCCGTCGCTCCCCGCCGGCAGCTGGTGGACCTCGACGCCGGCCCCGCCGCGCTCCAACACCACGAGGCGCCCGCGCGTGCAGCACATCTGACGCGTCGCCTCGGTCCTCTGGGGCAGCGCCCTGCGGAGGCCCGCGGAACTGGGGAAGAGCCAGAGCTGAGTGCCCGGCGGCTCCGCGGAGCGCCGCGGCGCTGCGGGTCCGGGCCGGGGGACTGGCCCGGGAACCGGGCGCACGCCGCCCCGAGCTCTCCTTCGCGGCCTCTGCTCCATCGCCGCTTTCCCGGGCTCCACGGCCGCGCCTCGGCTCTGCGGACCTCGGAGGAGACGGAGCTCCCGAGAAAACCGACCCCGGCGTCGCGGTGCTCAGCCAGATGTGGCGGACAGCGCAGTGGCGTCGAGGCTCCGCAGCCTCCCCTACTCCGCCCCCGCTAGGACGCCGGGCTCGCAACGTGCTGATTGGGGGCGGAGCCTGCAGTTCCAATAGGAAACGAAACCGTTGTGCTTGTAAGGGGGCGGAATCGAAAAGGGAAGGGAAAGGGAAACTCGAACGGGTCACGGAGGGCTTGGAAGGCTGCCAGAGTAAACAGGGTGCTGGCCGATGACGAGGTGGGTGGGCAGGGCTGAGGGGGTGTCCCCCGGCGAGCAGTGGCCACCTGAACGCTTGGACCTAGTGGCCTTGGAAGAAACACTGCAGTTCCGCTAGGAGGAGCACTGACACAGGCCGACTTGCAGAATTTCCAGGAACTATTGTGGTAAGGAAAGCTAGTTAAGCATTCGGTCTCGGGCTCCGCCCCACGACCGCGAGGAAACTGAAATCAATAGCTGCGCGGTCAGTCCCTCCGCCCACACCGCGGTGCCTGGCAACCGCTGATGTGCTTTCTGTCAGGACAGTTTGCCTCTTCGAGAATTCCTTACAGATGGAGTCAAACCTGTGCAGTCTTTGTGTCTGGTTTTTTTTCTCCATTTAGCGTAATGCTTTTGAGGTTAATCCCGTCTTTCATCAGTAGTGGGTCAGTCAGTAGTTATTGTTGAATGTTATTACGACAGATGAGTATACAGCGATTAGCTGTCTATCCATTCACCAATTCACGGACATTTCAGTTCTTTCCAGTTTGGGGCTACGGTGAATAGAGGTGCTATGACTGTGAGCAAGTCGTGGAGTGGATAAGTGTTTTCGTTTCTTGTGAGTAAATACCTAAAAATGGAATTGCTGTATCGTATGGTAAATACATGTATGAATATGATGTAAGAAACGACCAAATCTTTCAAAGGTGCTATGCCGTTTTACATTCCCTCCAGCAATTTATGGGAACGCCAGTCCCTCTATATCCTTGATGACGTTTGCTATTGTCAGTCTCTGTAATTATAGCAGTTGCAGTAGTCTCTACGTGTGTCTTACTATGGTTTCAATTTCCATTTCCCTAATGCTTAATGATGTTAAGCATCTTTTCGTGTGCTTATTAGTGCTAATCTCTGTCTCTTATTTGGTGAAGTGTCTATTCATATCTTTTGCCATTTATTAATTTGCTTAGTATCTCAAAGCTCTTTTTATATATTACAGTACTTTATGTTATATATCAAGCCCTTTGTTAAATATGTTTTGAAATGTTTTCTGCCAATCTGTGGCTTGTTTTTAAATTTTATTGTCTTTTGAAGAGCTGAAGTTTTTAATTTCAATGCAATTTATCCATTTTTTTCTCTTACATAATTAATGCCTTTCTTTTTTTTCTTTTGTTTTAGGAAATCTTTGCTTAACCCAAGGTTACAAAGATTTTTTCTTTTCTTTTTAAGATTTTATTTGTTTATTTGACACAGAGAGAGAGAGAGAGAGAGAGAGCTCACAAGTAGGCAGACAGGCAGGCAGAGGGAGAGGGAGAAGCAGGCTCCCCGGTGAGCACGGAGCAGGATGTGGGGCTCGATCCCAGGACCCTGGGATCATGACCCGAGTGGAAGGCTGACACCCGACCGACTGAGCCACCCAGGCGCCCCCAAAGATTTTCTTATATGTTATCTTCTACAAGTTTTATAGTTTTAGGCCTTTGTTACATTTCAAATGAATTATTCTTTATGGTGTGAGGTAAGGATAGAGGTTCATTTTTGTCCTTACAGATTTCCAATTGTTCTAGCTAGCCTTTCCCCATTGAATTGCCTTAGGGTCTTTGTGAAAACTCTGTTGGCTATGTGTAATTGAATTTATTTCTGGACAAATTTTTACTGTGTCCCCTTGATCTATATGTCTATTTTTACTCTTAAGGCCACACTGCCTTCACTACTGTAGATTATAATTAAGTCTCAAAATCACTTCATTCAAATGCTCCACAATTGTCTTTTCTTTGGTGTTGTTTTGTCTATTATATTTATTTGTTTGTTTTGGCTATTTTAGGTCCTTCCCATTTCCATATATATTTTAGGATAAGTTTATTACTATCTACAAAACAGACTGCAGGGATTTTGAGATTGCACTAAATTAAATCCGTTTGGGAAGAATTGACATGCTGATAATATTGATTCTTGGGTCCTTGAGCATATCTCTCCCCATTAATTTCTTTTTTAAGATTTGTTTATTTGAGACACACACACACACACACACACACACACACACACAGGGGGGTGGGGGTAGTGCATAGAGAGTCTCAAGCCAACTCCGGGCTGACCCCAGAGCCAGATGACGGCCTCCATCCCAAGAGGCAGAGGTCACAACCAGAGCCAAAACCAAGAGTCCGAGGCTTAACCCACTGTGCCACGAGGTGCCCTTCCCCATTAATTTAAAGATGTCTTTAAGCAGTATTTTCTAGTTTTCACTGTACAGTTTAATGTGTTTTGTTAAAATTCTCCTTAAATATTTATCTTTTGATATTACAAATACTTTTTTAAATTTCAACTTATGACTGTTGTTAATATATATAAGCAGTTAATTTTTATATATTGACCTTGAATCCTGAGACTTTTCTATATTAATACTTCTGGTAGGTTTTTGTTTTGTTTTAGATCCCTCAGGATCTTCTGCAGATAATGATGTAGTCTATAAATAAGATAGTTTTACTCCTTCCTTTCCAGTCATTATGCCTTTTCTTTTTTTCTTTGCCCTCTTACATAGACTAGTACTCTAGTACAATGTTGTACTAGAAGTGATGAGAGGCAACCTTGCCTTGTTACTAGTTTTAGTAGGAAAGCATTTAGTCTTTTACCATTAAGTGTAAGGTTAGCTCTTTGTAGGTTCTATCAGGTTGAGGAAATTTCCTTCTGGTCCTAGTTTGCTAAGAATATCACACATGAGTGGCTATTGCAATTGATCAAAATTTTTTTTGCCTTTACTGAGGTAATTATGTGATTTTTCTTTGTCTTATTACAGTGAGATATAATAGATTTTTTTAAATTTTATTATGTTATGTTAGTCACCATACATTACATCATTAGTTTTTGATGTAGTGTTCCATGATTCATTGTTTGCGAATAACACCCAGTGCTCCATTCAATACGTGCCCTCCTTAATACCCATCACCAGGCTAACCCATCCCCCCACCCCCCTCCCCTGTAGAACCCTCAGTTTGTTTCTCAGAGTCCATAGTCTCTCATGATATAATAGATTCTTAAGAGCATTTCTGGACTAAACTCCACTTGGCCACAAAGTATTATCCTTTTTATATTTTGTTGGATATGTTTGATGTGTTAAAATCTTGGAAAGGTTTTTTGTGTTTCTGTTCATGAGAGATATTTGTAGTTTTCTTTTCCTGTAATGTCTTTGTCTGGTTTTGACATTAGAGTAATGCCAACATTGTACTTAATTGGGAAGTGTTTCCTCTTCCTGTGTTTTCCTTTTTCTTTTTTTAAAGATTTTATTTCTTTATTTTTTAAAGATTTTATTTATTCATTTGCCAGAGAAAGAGAGAGAGAGGGAGTGAGAGACTACAAGCAGGGAGAGCTGCAGGCAGAGGGAGAAGCAGACTCCCTGCTGAGCAAGGAGCCCAATGCTGGGCTTGATCCCAGGACCCCGGGATCATGACCTGAGCCGAAGGCAGACACTTAACCAACTGAGCCACCCAGGCATCCCTAAAGATTTATGATTTTATTTTTAAGTAATCTCTATACCCAACGTGGGGCTCAAACTCACAACCCCAAGATCAAGAGTTGCATGCTCTTCTGACTGAGCCAGCCAGGCACCCCTCTTCCTCTGTTTTCTGAAAGAGTATGTAAAGAATTACTACACTAGGGGTGCTGGGTGGCTCAGTCTGTTAGCGTCTGCCTTCTGCTCAGGTAATGATCCCAGCATCCTGGAATCAAGCCTGCATAGGTTCCCTGCTCAGCAAGGACTCTACTTCTCCCTCTCCCTCTGCCACTCTCCTTGCTCATTCTCTCTCTCTCTGTTTCTCTGAAATAAATATATAAAATCTTAAAAAAAAAAAAAAAGAATTGCTACGCTGTCTTCCCTAAATGTTTAGTATTCTTCATCTATTTGCATTAGAAAAATTTATGTTGGAGTTGAAAGGCCTGAAAAATACAACCTAAATCAAGTGCCTAGGGATCCCTGAGATTTAGAAGTTACCTTTTCCCTTAAAATTCAAATAGAATACATCTGGGCCTCCATTCCATTTATTATAGAAACCAGATGTGTCAAAAATAAATCTGAGGATTCCCTGGGGCTTGTGTTCCTACGGACCACCTCACATTCTAGTGTCCTTAGTGAATTCTGTATCTCTGTTCTGTCTATCCTCTGGTGATTCTGCCCTCTTTGCACATCACCACCCCAACATGGACTACACCCCATGGTCTTTCCTTTCCAAAAGTGCCACCGATATAAGGCTTCTCTGTATGGTTTGCCATCACAACAGGCATTTAAAGAATAGCATACAGTTTAAAATTTAATATAAGATAGATCTGGTCTACAAAATTAATTGGCCATTTACAGCCATATTTCTTTCTCTCCTTTAATTCATTCCGTAGCCACATTTCTTTTTTTTTTTTAATTTTTTTATTGTTATGTTAATCCCCATACATTACATCATTAGTTTTAGATATAGTGTTCCATGATTCATTGTTTTTGCATAACACCCAGTGCTCCATGCAGAACGTGCCCTCCTCAATACCCATCACCAGGCTAACCCATCCTCCCAACCCCCTCCCCTCTAGAACCCTCAGTTTGTTTTTCAGAGTCCATTGTCTCTCATGGTTCTTCTCCCCCTCCGATTTCCCCCCCTTCATTCTTCCCCTCCTGCTACATTCTTCTTCTTCTTTTTTTCTTTCTTAACATATATTGCATTATTTGTTTCAGAGGTACAGATCTGAGATTCAACAGTCTTGCACAATTCACAGCGCTTACCAGAACACATACCCTCCCCCGTAGCCACATTTCTAAGACATATTTCATGTTCTTCATTTTCTCCAACTACCAATAGACAGGAGTTCCTGGTTGGGCTCAGTGTTTAACCAAAATAATGATATATGCATTTAGAATAATTCTTGGAACACAGTATTGAGCATGAGTAATTATTCAATGAATTAACGAATCCTTTAACATTTAGATTTTTCAAATACATTACTCAGCAGTTGGCTAGAATAAAAATTCTGAAGACATTCTAGAATATAAAATATACATTTACATGCCTCAAAAACATGTTGAATTATTTTTATTTTTTTCAAGCTTCAGCATATCTTTCATATTTGCAGACAATGTGTTTATTAGATACACAATATTTTTAAAAATATGTTAGCTTTTAATATTCAGCTTATTTTTAAATGATAATTATTGTTCAGGAATAATTCAGTAAAAAGCAAACATTCTGATAACAAATTTAGGGATCAAGAAATGTTGATTCATTTTTAAAAATTACTTTTTTTTAATCACTCTTGATTCATCATTTTATTGTTTATCCCGACATTTGTCAACTAATTCTACCTAAAACCTATCAACCCTTTGTGCTACTTAGACCTAAGGAAGAACAGAAGAGTCGAAGGGAGGGCCTGAGGCTCTGAGGTCTCACTGAAACTCTCCGGATCACTGTTGCTCTATGACTTAGAGACAAATCCTCTGTGGCTGTTGATGGCTACTTGAAGGGCTTCCTCCACTTTTTCCATTGTAGAATATTTAGGAAGGTCCAGAATATTATGACAGGTCAGCGCTCTTGGGTAATCTGTTTCACTGAAAGTTTCAGGACAGCGAAATACGATTCCTATTTCCTGTTTGCCTCTTACAGGCAGCCTGTCATTTCCGCGAAGAAAAACTAGAAAGGAATAAATTTTGGTTAAGATATTTCATAGAAAGAGCAAAACGTAAAATGAAAAGGAAGAAATGAATCACTTCATTCAATAAATATTACTGAGTACCCTTGTGTCGAGAGAACCACACAGGGCCATGTGGAACACAGAAAAATCATGACATCTGGTCTTGGTCCTCAGTGAGTTTATGGTCTAAGTGGGGAAAACCACGTACATGAGAAGAGAAGAGCAAGATACACGGAAGTTTAATTTAGCTCAACTAGGAAGTCTGAGGTGAAGAGGCTAACGAAGGCGGCACCCGGCTGGGGGAGCAGGGAGACTACAGGCGTCCCATCTGGCTAGTTAGTTCTCCAGGAAGGGAGCTGAGTAAGCTTTCAAGGCAGAGGGGGAAAGCCCAAGAAAAAGCCAGAGGTAGGAAGATGGAAGTAAACGCACTGAATACATAGACAGTGGAATCAATGGGCTGAAGCAAAAGTTTCCCATTAAGAGAGAAGATTAGACAGGTAGTTTGGGCTTGTGGAGAAGTAGTTCAGGTTTGTGAAGTTGGAATTGTCCTCCAGTGTCCTCAGGAGCAACAAAAATAGCAAGAAGATGTGTATCTCCATGACGACTGAAAAATGGGACGGGCGGTGAGAGAATAAGTCATTAAATCTGCCCTAGGGAAACCTTACGGTTCCCACCAACAGAAGTTCTTGTACCACAAGGCCACAGTTTAGTGGTTCAGAGCCTTGGCTTTGGATCAGCCTGTTGGGTTCAGAATCTGTTTCTTACACTCACCAGCTGTCTGAATATAAGCAAGCTACTAAACGTACCAAGCCTCTTTTCCTCAGATCTGAAATGAGGAAAAAAATAAGTACCATACCTCAAAACACGGCTATTAGGATAAAGGGAGGTAACAGATAGGAAGTTGTCACTACAATGCCTGACATAGAGTAGGCACACATTATAAAGGCTGTTAGTATTATCATCAGTGGTCATTGCTATATGGGTATTATTTCTAAAATAGTATTAGAGAAATATACATAGTCCTAATTCCATAGGACTTCGATAAATAAAGATAGGAATGTGAGAGTAAAGGCTTGATTAGGAGGCAACTAGTGGTATCTTTTTTATTATCATTTTTTTTTAAATGGGAAACCAGGCTTACATAAGAGAAAGAACATTGGCTTAGGAAGCCTGGCTTTGCTGTTGACACGTGTGACCCACTATTAATAATGATTTCATGGCAGGGTGCCCGACTGGCTCAGTCAGAAGGGCATGCTACTCTTGATCTTGGGGTTATGAGCTTAAGCCTTATGTTGGGTGTAGAGATTACTTAAATAAATAAACTTTAAAAAAAATTTTAATAATGACTTCATGGCAAATATTTATATTTTATTTATTTATTTTTAAAGATTTTATTTATTTGACAGAGAGAGACACAGCAAGAGGGGGAACACAAGCAGGGGGAGTGGGAGAGGGAGAACCAGGCTTCCCACGGAGCAGGGAGCCCGATGCGGGGCTCAATCCCAGGACCGTGGAATCATAACCTGAGCCGAAGGCAGACGCTTAACGACTGAGCTACCCAGGCGCCCCCACAAATATTTATCTTTTAAGAAGATATGTAATTATAGGGGCTCCTGGGTGGCTCAGTTGGTTAAGCATCTGCCTTAGGCTCTGGTCATGATCCCAGAGTCCTGGGATCCAGCCGTGGCGGGTTCCCTGCTCAGCGGGGAGCGTGCTTCTCCCTCTCCCTCTGCCTGCCGCTCCCCCTGCTTGTGTTCTCTCTCGCTCTCTAATAAATAAATGAAATCTTAAAAAAATATATATATATATAGTTATAAATCCATCTATTAGTAATACTTACAGAGGAATTTTCTCTTTTCTTCCAAGGTTAATTTGTGGAAAGCTTTCCAAAACATCAGTATAGTAGGATGTGATTTGTGGTATCCTTGATCATATCGTGAATTCTTGAGAAAAAGAGGGAGAAAAATGTTTTTTAGGGGGAATATACAGAAGTTGTTTGGAAGAAGTAGGGGCACTTTAGTTATCACCAACCTCTTCAAACAGTTTCCAGTCATAATCAGTATTTCCAACCACTGCTGTCATTAGTTCTTCAGGATGGAAAAGTTTAAGAAGTATTTCCTTGTCACAGACTTTATAAAATCCTCTCTGAAATTCCTCATAAACTGCCTTTACAGAGGTGTTGAAAATGTAATCAATGCATGCAGAAACATATTCTTTCCTTGAGGGGAGCAAAAAAAAAAAAAAAAAAAGCCAATAACATACTTTGCCATTGACTAAAATATTCTCTACTTTGCCCTTTTTACCATTTCTATTGAGAAAGAAAAGTAAATTATTCAGAGGGAGGGGCACCTGAGTGGCTCAGTCGTTAAGCGTCTGCCTTCGGCTCGGGTCATGGTCCCGGGGTCCCAGGCTCCTGGGATCGAGCCCCGCGTTGGGCTCCCTGCTCCGCGGGAGGCCTGCTTCTCCCTCTCCCACTCCCCCTGCTTGTGTTCCCTCTCTCACTTTGTCTCTCTCCGTCAAATAAAATCTTAAAAAAAAAAAATTTATTCAGAGGGAAGTAAAAACCTGTGGTCAGCTGGAGGAAGGAACCTTGGAGTATGAAGCAGAAGGACACTTTGTTTTGCTGCCCTTTTCCTCCAAGAGAGATAATTTTAAAACACTCATCTGAATATGTAAGTCTCCAGCTTAAAATCTTTCAAAGACTTTCTTTCCATTGCCCTTAGGGTAACTTCCAAACTTCCCTGATCTGACTCCTGCCTGACACAGCATCCTCTTCCCACTTGGCATTTGAATCTTTGACCGGGCCAATCTCCAGCTCTGGGGGCTCCCTGTCTCTCACAGTTCGGCCATGGCATGCTGCCTTCTTTACGTGCTGACTTCTGTCAACCATCAGAGGTCCACAGCAACATGACTTCCTCAGGGTTGGTCCTCTGTTCCCCTCTCCCTCCTCTCTCATAACATGTGTCACCATGTGGAAATGATTTCTGCAAAAGTCTGTCTTTTCCCCCCATGAGGGAGGAGCTGTTTCCACCACACAGCCACCAGAAACATGATAGTCTCCCACCCTTTGAGCAGCTTCATGGACCGTCCACTAGGACTGTCCTATCTGACCCCATTCTGCCATCCCCTGGAACCAGTGGTGTGCTGGTAAATGGTGAACAACCAGTTCTCTAAAGAGAAGAAAATGGAAGCGGACCCTCATTTGCAGCATTTGCTGGTTCTGTGGTGTAAATATTCCCATCATGGCTGATTTCATGCTACTAATACTTTAATAATAAACTCTCAACATTTTTGAAAATTTAACAGTCAGCTCTTACAAGCGGATGCCAGCTGGCTCCAGCATAACACTACTGTAAATCTCTTAATTAACTCTTATCATGGTGCTCCTCCTTATCTGACATCCTATTACATAATAATTTGTTTATATATGGTCTTTCTGCCCCACTGGAATTTAAGCTCCAGGTTTTGTCTGTCTGTTTCACGGCTGTATCTCTTGACACCCGGAATAGGATCTGGTACAGAGGAAGGGCTCAAAAATAATTGTTAAATGAATAACTAGTGAAAAGTTCTGCAAAGGGAATATTTAATCCTGACTCCTTTTTCCCCTTCTCTTACCCTGTAACCTTGTTATCTTTCTCAGAGATGAAGAGCTAAAATGATCACCTGAGAAGCTAAAATATATGTATAAATTATAGCAAACATGTTATGTGTATTCATAGCAGATGTTCTCAGTCTCAAAACTTACTTGTTGGTTTGGTCCACAGGTACAGAGATCCCATTTGGAATTAAAGCAACATCTTTTTTGTCCCAGGGTATCTGTAACCAAAATATATTCAGGTACCAGACATGAAAGAAAGTCTGAATAATTCAACTGCAGGGGCCACAGGCAAGTTGCCCCATGTTGGGCCACTTTAGCATGAAGATTATTTCTGAGTTAAAAAGTAATCAAAAACCAGCAGAATCAGAAAAAAAGAAAACAAAATTTCAAAAACCTCCAGCAGATTCAGGAAAAGCTCTTTACTTCCCCCTCAACTGTCTAAAACAAATTTAGATAGAGGCCCTGCTCCAGGAAGAGAGCTATCCCCATAGGAGAATACAGTATACTCTGAACCAGGCATGCTGGGCAGAGAGGAACCTAGCAAGGCCCGTTTGATCAGAGTCCTCTATGTCCCACTGTGCTGAGTGGCCCAGCAAACATTTGTTTACCAAACATTTGCTCTTTTTCATCTTCTTGCAAATTGCACTTCTTCCCTCTGAAGTCCCAGGCCCCTACCTCCTTCTCCTTAGTTCAGAATGACATATATACCTCATTTTGCCTGTCTTTGGAATTTCCATGTCTGTATGGATTCCTTATACATACAAAATTAAATTTGATATTCTCCTGTTAATCTTTGTCATGTCAATTTGATTCTTAGTCCAACTAGAAGGACTTTGAAAGAATAAATTCTTCCTCCCCAACACAACCACAATACCATTATTGCCAGTACATTCTTCCCTATAACTATAAATAACTGGGAACTAAATAATTATTTATGTAGTTCAGCCTTTTAAAAACATAAAAATTTAAAAACCTACCCTAGTATATGTTGTATATAGTCTTAAGCATTTAGTGGTTTACATTGTTCACACCGACTGCATAATTGCTGTATTTTCACTTTCTTTGAGGATATATACACATATATATCAAAGAAGGAGCAGGTGCGAGGAGAATCATACAATACAGAAGTAAAATATGCTTCAAAAAAGGAATCCCAAGGGGGCAGAGTGGAAAATTTTTTTAAAAAGGAATCCCATATTTAAGGTAATATAATAAAAATTATTCTAAAAAACAGATGAAAGCTAAACTATAATCTGGCTTACATTGGTACTCACAGAAAAATATATGCAAAGTACTTCTCCAAGGTCATCAGCTTCATTATTTAGAACTTCTTGCAAACTCCTAATGAAAATTTTCATTTAAAAAGTGATATTTAATTAAAATATTAAGTTATATTTTTATAACTTAAATTTAAAATTAAGTTATATTTTTGGATTTCTAAAATTTCAAAAAATAATAAACGTTCAGTGGAAAAAATCTTGGACAATATAGAAATGTATAAAATGTCACGTCCTTACCTTCCCACTCCCTCTTCTTAGAGTTAACTTCTTTTTACAGTTTGGTTGGGCCACTGCTAATACATAGACATTGCTGTGTCTTGATGGAAATTACAGAAAGGAGCCCCTTCCTGTAGACCAGTGTATCCAATCAGGGGTGATTTTGTCCCCTAGAGGACATTTGGCAAAATCTGGAGACATCTTTGGTTGTTACAATTAGGGGGAAGGTCACTACCGGACACCTAGTGGGTAGCAGCCCCATTAGCTGTTAAACATCCTACAATGCCCAGATCAGCCTTCCACAACAAAGAATTATCTAGCCCCAAGTCTCAGTGTTGCCAAGGTTGAGCAACCCTGTTCTCTAGACTGTCAGGGCATATACAGTGTAAATCTAGGCAGTTTATTCTTACACTAATAGTACTTGAGAAGAGAATCCTTTTCCCTAATCTGTTGCCAACTCTGTATTTTATGAAAAACTTTTTAACATTTGTCAGTCTGTAAGCAGAAAAAGGACATCTCATTTTCATTTATATTTCCTCAAATACTAGGAAGGTTGAGCATATTTTCATTTTTTGATTAGCCAAATATATATATATATATACACACACACACATACCCTCAGCCATATAGATTTCTGTGTGATCACACACACACACACACATATATATATATTTATATTTATACATCAGCAGTACTAATCCTTTGTCTATCAACTCTGTTGCTAGTATTTTCCTCACAGGATATAGTTTGCCTTTTAACTTAGAACAAGTATTTTTCAATACTTAAAAAATAAAGTTGATGACATGCTGACGTATTTAAAGAAATTAAATGAGGGGCGCCTGGGTGGCTCAGTTAAATGTCTGCCTTTGGCTTGGTCATGATCCTGGGGAGCCCCACATTTGGCTCCTTGCTCCACGGGGAGCCTGCTTCTCCCTCTCCCTCTGCCTGCTGCTTCCCCTGCTTGTGCTCTCTCTCTCTCTCTCTGTCAGATAAATAAATCAAATCTTTAAAAAATTATTAAATGACTAAATATGATTTATTAAAATAAATATAGCATGCATGATTCGCATTAAAAATATTGTATATTGTTTCTAGGGCACCCGGGTGGCTCAGTGGTTAAGCATCCTACTCTTTTTTTTTTTTTTTTAAGATTTTTTTATTTATTCATTCAAGACACAGAGATACAGAGAGAGAGAGAGAGCATGAGCAGGGGGAGAAGCAGAAGGAGGGGTAGAAGCAGGCTACCCGCTGAGCAGGGAGCCCTATGCAGGGCTCGATCCTAGGACCCTGGGATCATGACCTGAGCCGAAGGCAGACGCTTAACCATCTGAGCCACCCAGGCGCCCCTAGAAGGCATCCTACTCTTAATTTCTGCTCAAGTCATGACCTCAGGGTCATGGGATTGAGCCCCACGTTGGGCTCTGGGCTGAGTGTGGAGTCGGCTTGAGATTCTCTTTCTCCCTCTCCCTCTGCCCCTCTACCCGTGCTGTCTCTCTCTCTCTAAATAAATAAAATCTTTCAAAAAAAAAAAAAAAAAAGAATATTGTGTACTGTTTCCATCTAGATAAATTCAAGATATTAGGCCAGAGCTCTGTTTGTTGTAGGTTGATCATTAGAAGAGCCTTTGGCAGGCGCCTGGGTGGCTCAGATGGTTAAGCATCTGCCTTCAGCTCAGGTCATGATCCCAGGGTCCTGGGATCGAGTCCCGCATCCGGCTTCCTGCTCAGTGGGGAGCCTGCTTCTCCCTCTGCCTCTGCTTCTCTCTCTCTCTCTCATGAATAAATAAATAAAATCTTTAAAAAAAAGAAGAAGAAGAGCATTTGGCTTTTCTTTATTTTTGAAGGCATACTTTATTATAAGTCAGGCTAAAATTCAAATTCATCAGAAGAGTATATATTTATTGAAAATGAAGACCTTGTCTCTGTGTGTATGTGTGTGATTAACATCATTTCTTCCTGAATAACTGAGACTTAACCTATAGCTCTGGAAAAACATTACTTACTTCCCTAGAAGAGGACTGAGTTCTTTTAAATCTTGCAATGATGGCTTTTGGTCCAGAAGTTTCTTAAACAGAGCCAGTGGAAAAGGAAGGTTGGCGACATTTGAGTTGTTTAGGGAGAGTCCACACAGTATTCCAAAAAGGAAATATCTCTTCCTCTCAAATTTAGGCTGGAAAAGGAGAAGAAAAAAAATCCCTAATGTATTAGAAGTAATCAATAGTCCAAAGGGATAATTAGATTAGTAAAAATTGGTTTGGTTCCCTTTTCTGAAAGTCACAAATTAGAAACAAAGTGGGCTTCAGGAAAATAAAGTGTGAGCTTTTTACACAGGCTTTAATACAATTTAAATTTCTTCCATAAGTTAAAATATAAACTAATAGTTCAGAATATTAAATAAATGAATTTACTTTTTGTTACTTACAGCATATCTGGAATATTAAAAAAAATGTGCTCATATAGCCTTATAAGCCAAGGTTGTCATTATTTAATTTTATAGTCTTTGCCTTCAAATTCATATAGAAAAGACACTGCAGAAGGAAGAGTACACTTTATCTGCACTTTCATTGTGCATCAAGCATGTCATGCGTGTCCCCTTCGGTGATACTGCCCTCAGCCTAGGTGTGCTGACAGGGACAAGCATATGGATTAGGGAAGGTGATGCTGTTGACCGTGAAGGTGGGTGGAAGGAAGAAGGAAAGAGTCCTGATGAAACAGGCTTCACTCTTCTCTCTGCACTTTGTAGTCCCAGATGAGGAAAAACACTGGCCACATCTTGCCAGGCCATCGATACAGAGCAGCCAAGAGACCACTAGCCTGAAAATCCTAAATGCAATTTTTAAATATTTTATTTATTTATTTATTTGTCAGAGAGAGAGAGAAAGAGCACACAAGCAGGGGGAGCTGCAGGCAGAAGGAGAAGCACACTCCCCGCTGACAGGGAACCCAATGCAGGACTCCATCCCAGGACCCTGGGATCATGACCTGAGCCGAAGGTAGACGCTTAACCTCCTGAGCCACCCAAGCATCCCTCTAAATGCATTTTTAACATTTATCCTCACAATCGCTGTAAGAAGTAAATAGGGCAAGTAGATTGAGGCTATTACGTAAGTGGCCCAAAGTCATTCACCTGCTAACAGCAAGGCTGGCCCTGGAATAGAAATCTTAGAATTTATATAAAATTCTAGGAAATTCAGGGCGCCTGGGTGGCTCAGTTGGTTAAGCGACTGCCTTCGGCTCAGGTCATGATCCTGGAGTCCCGGGATTGGGTCCCGCATCGGGCTCCCTGCTCGGCAGGGAGTCTGCTTCTCCCTCTGACCCTCCCCCCCTCTCATGCTCTCTCTATCTCATTCTCTCTCTCAAATAAATAAACAAATCTTAAAAAAAAAAAAAATTCTAGGAAATTCAAACTACTCCATAATGACAGAAATCAGATCAGTGGTTGTGTGGGCATGGGGCAGGAAGTGTGTGGAGGGTGGGATTAGAAAGGGGTATGAGGAAATTTGGAGGAATGATGAATATGTCATTATTTGGTTGTGGTGATAGTTTCATGGGTATATGTGTAATCAAAACTTAACCAATTGGACATCAACATGGATGGGACTGGAGGAGATTACGGTAAGTGAAATAAGTCAAGCAGAGAAAGTCAGTTATATGGTTTCACTTACTTGTGGAACATAAGGAATAGCATGGAGGACATTAGGAGAAGGAAGGGAAAAATGAAGGGGGGGAAATCGGAGGGAGAGATGAACCATGAGAGACTATGGACTCTGAGAAACAAACTGAGGGTTTTAGAGGGGAGGGGGGGTGGGGGGATGGGTTAGCCCAGTGATGGGTATTAAGGAGGGCACGTACTGCATGGAGCACTGGGTGTTATACGAAAACAATGGATCGTGGATCACCACATCAAAAACTAATGATGTATTGTATGGTGACTAACATAACATAATAAAATAAAATTAAAAACAAAACAAAAAAAACTTAACCAATTGGACACCTGATGTATAGGTCATTGTATCTCAACTACACTTCATAAAAGCTGTTTAAAAATTTAACATGCATAGAAGCACCTGGGGATCTTAGAGAATACATGCTCTGATCTGGGGTGGGACCTAAGATTCTGCTTTTCTAATAGCCCCCAAGTAATGCTCGAGCTGCTGCCTCTGTGGACCTTATCTTGAGTAGCAAGGCTCTCTACATGACCTAATTTTACATTATTATCATGGTTTTCATGTTGCAAGTATATGGTATACTTTTTCTGTTCTGAAAAACTGTAAGTAAAAGACTTACACTGACAGGAAACCACATGTAGGAACCCTCTTCAGGATACATGAACATTCCATATTCTGTCTTGGTCATCTCTTCAAATATACAGTAGAAGAACTCGGATATTACCCCGTACCCCCTAGAACGAATTTCTTCAATAAATTCAGTCTGAGGAAAGAGAACACATTCACAGGCTCAGCTTTAAAATACGATGCCTTGATCCTTGTGGAAAAGTTTCAAACCTCCTGTAATCATCAGAATTCCTGGAATCCCATACCCCTTCAATCCCACACTTCACTGCAATCTGTTCTCCCTCAATTTCCTGCTGAGCAGCGGACGTAGTGAACCTATTCACTGTCAGATTAGTGTGTGTGTGAGTCCTTTACACTGCCACATGAACCAAGTAAAGGGACTCTAGCAAGACTTAGCATTCACCAATTATGTTGACCAGAGTCTTGAACCACATTTTGATGTGCTTCAGGTCCCTGGTTCTTCTGTCTTATTGTCTATCTTCATCTCATCATTCAGACTTTACAACTTTGGCTCCAGTCAACAGCTATTTGGTTTCTCCTTCCTCTTCCCTCATTTTAACTTCTGATAAATTACCCTCTCAGTCCCCCTGGGTTTAGCACCTCTGAAGGAACCATCAGACCAGACTGCCCATAGCTCTTGTGTGGGAAGTCATTATGAACTGTCCTTTTCTTTTTCTGTCTTCATTTCTACTATTATTTACCTTTGAATTTTATTTTACTTTTTTTAAAGATTTTAGTTTTGGGGCGCCTGGGTGGCTCAGTCGTTAAGCGTCTGCCTTCGGCTCGGGTCATGATCTCAGGGTCCTGGGATCGAGCCCCGCATCGGGCTCCCTGCTCCGCGGGAAGCCTGCTTCTCCCTCTCCCATTCCCCCTGCTTGTGTTCCCTCTCTCGCTGTGTCTCTCTCTGTCAAATAAATAAATAAAATCTTTAAAAAAAAAAAAAAAAAGATTTTAGTTTTAAGGAATCTGTACACCCAACATGGGGCTCGAACTCACAACCCTGAGATCAAGAATTGTACGTTCTACCAACTGACTGAGCCAGCCAGGAGCCCCTTATTTATTTTTTAACATATTTTTGAAAAAATTATTTTTTTTTACAATATTTTCAACTTAAACATTATTCACACTGAACACGTATGGCAGCTTAACCTACCCAAGTATGAAGTTTAAGAAGCCCAAACTGTTCTAGCTTTGTTAAAAGTTATGCTGCAGGAACTGTCCTTCTCTAAATCTACGTTGGGTCTTTGTGGCCAATACTATCCCAGTTTTCTTCCTACCTCTCTAACTACTTTTCTGCTTCCTTTCCTGGCCAATTTCTTTTTAGCTTTTTATTTATTTATTTTTAAAGATTTTGTTTTTATTTATTATTTTTGAGAGAGAGAGTGCACACAGGGAGGGAGGGGCAGAGGGAGAGGGAGAAAGAGTCCTAAGCAGACTCCCCGTTGAATGTGGACCCCGATGCGGGGCTTGTTCCCACAACCCTGAGATCACAACCTGAGCCAAAATGAAGAGTTGGATGATTAGCCAGCTTTTTATTTTTTTAATATAAGCATCACTAAGCCCCATTAAGCATTCTCTTTCTCCTTTCTTTGCCTGGAAGATCTTATCTCTGCCACAGATCACCCAACTCCTTGGCCACAGACCATCATCTCATCTCCAAGGGCCCACCTTAACGTTCCATCTGGATATCCTAATAACAAATTAAGCTTACTTCCACTTTTCCAATTTCTGCTCACTTAAACCAGCAAGTCCGCCTTCACTGTGGTCAGGACCCACACATAATTGGCTTTGACAACCTTGCCTTGTTTGGAGTCTATATTTGGATTGGATCTACCTTGAAGTTCACCTTCCTACCTCTTTGTCATCTCCTGTGGGCGGAATAATTTTCTATTGATTTCCTCATAATCAATATTTAAAAGAAAGTAGATACAGAAGGAAATATACAACTACAAAGTCTGGCTTATAAAAGGTTGTTTTCCATTTAGTCCCAGGGTGGGAAATACCCCTCTTGTCTGAGTCCTACCGTCTAGGTTCTGGTTTCATCTCTGAGAGCTTAAGTCTCCCTCTCATGGCTGATACCAGGAAAATCCACTCCCTTCTGGACAAAGTCCAGCTTTTACCTAAAGAGTTACTCATTATTCTATGGCCTCAATATTGCAAATGATCTGCGATAAACACAATAAACACCCTACAGGTACCCACAAAGGATAAAGTGAAAGATGACTAGAATTAGAACCAATATGGTAGATACTCTCTGACTAAAACTAGAGCCAAAATGTAGGAAAAGTATCTGTTCTACCTGCTGCTTATTGATTGCGTTAATAGCTCAAATGCTTTACCCTCCTTGATCCATGTCTGTTGCATGTGACTTTGCAGTTCCTCCCATTAAAGAGGCTGAGTATATTTCATCAGCCCTTGACTTGGTAACTTGCTTTGACTAAAGCAATGTTAGTTGTGTGATTGGACTTGCTGTCTTTCTTATACCTCTGGCACTGCAGTGAGAAGAACATGTTTGCTGGTCCGAGGAAGATGAAAAGCACAGAAAACAGAGCCAAACTGCCCCAGCCAAGCTTAATCTAGCCTAGATCAGCCAGTTCCTAGCCAACTCCCAAACATGTAAACAAGTGCAGATAAAAATCTACAAATCCACCCAAGTGAATTCAATCTAAATTAGCAGATTCTTAGCTGAGTTTCAGATCTCTATAATAAATTATTGTCATTTTAAGTCATTAAGCCTTGGGATGGTTCATTATGCAACACTTCTGTAGCCATAGGTAAGGAATAGTTTACACATAATCTCAATATTCAATTAAACATCCCATAGCTTTTCTCTAAAGGGTAAGCAAGGAATTATTATTTTTACTTATTAAGTAATCTCTTTGCCCAGTGTGGGGCTCGATCTCACAACCTCGAGATCAAGAGTCACACGCTCTACCAACTGAGCCAGCCAGACACCCTAGAATTCTGGAAACCATTCAGCTGATTACTATAGTTGCAAAGGCAGGCTCTTCCTTTGCTATATTGTATAAATGTTTCCCTTTCACATTAGTAAAAATGTCCAAAGAGACTTTTTACTGTACCACAAATACTTTACAGAGGTCAGTGTCTTCAACTTGGCTTAACTGACGCAGAGCATCTTCAACTAGGTGACTTCGTCTGACTCTAAGTGTAAGGCGTTCATTGTATGGCAGAATCACTTGCCCCCGATCCAGGTATTCTTTCTGTTTTAAGTCCTAAAAAAAGAGAAATATTTTAGGAATCTCATAGGAACACTAGGAAGTGTTTACTATTTCAAATAAATGTAGTCTGCATAGCATACACTTATGCTACTATTGCTATGTATACTCAGATTATAATTAAGAAAAAAGGGCATCATATCTACACTATACTATGGAAGATAAGGAGATCACAGGATCTGTGAAACCATGGCATCTAGGAATTATATACAGGGGATTAGTCACCATGGAGGCACAGCTAAGTAATTACAAGCTATCTCACTTGTAGTAAACATGATCCTTAAAGGCAATAGTGGTATTCAGTATGCTGAGACATTCATCCACCATCAGTCTTAAGAAGCAGAGTTTTAGCACCATAATCCTCAAGAATATAAGGGTAGTTTAGGAGCTCAAGGATGATGTTAAACGTTGGAAAAAGATCAAAGGAAAGACTTGCTCAGAGAAGATCCAACTCTTGTTCAAATAACTGTGGTCCATCCACCTGATTTGTAGGGGAGAGCTCCCTAAAAATATGCCACTGGCGGCCTCACTTTTTACCTGCTCTCAGTCACTCTACACAGTATTTCCATTTAGCTTTCTGAATTTCCAACATTTCCTTACACTCTAGTCCAGATCTTATTTCTGCTGAACCCCCTCGGATTAGAAATCTAGCGTTGGACTTGCTAGCCTTGCTTTGAGCTTTAACACTTCTCTAGGGCTTCTGCTATATCCTAAGGACAAAAAGGAGTATTAGGACTCGTAAACCGATGTAGCTCTCTTTGGGACCTGTCCCGCAAATAGTGGCAACAAGACAGGTGGATAATAGCTATCCTGTCCCAGGTTTCCAGGCTGGGTGTGGTTGCCCAGAGCAGCACTCTGTAAGCCTCTCCGAGAAGTGTGCATGGGACTCTGGGCTTGGGAAAGCCTGTCCCAGATCTCTGCCACTACTGTGTCCTGAGAAATCATATGTGATTCCACTAGACTCTTCCGGTTTTTCCCGAAGAAGTTGATTGTAAAGAAGTTCCAGGTTGGTAGGGAGGTGGAGCTGGTACCATTTCTGGTCCTTCCTGATGATAGGTCATCTCCTCTGGTGGCCCAAGAGCCTGCAGCTCCGGGACATTTCAGCAATACGGACTGCTGGGCAGCATGACCCGTGGCTCAGAGTGACAGGGGTGGCCGGCACTATCCTCCACTGCCTATAGCCGGGAGAGGTGTATGTGGCCCTGCTGCAGCCCCAGCCTTCTTTCACCTAACCAAGAACTAGGCAGGAAACCTGCAGTTTATCTTATTTCCCAGTTTCTCTACTCCAATTCTCCATGTATTGGTTTCCCCTTTCTACATTTATGCGTGTGAATTAATAATATAGTTTGGAGTTCACGGTTTTGACTATGGCCATCCTCTCTCCTTTGGAGGTCAGGATTGTGGAGTCTCCTTTCTAGTTTCACCCATGACGACTGCAACTGAGAGTTTTCTTGTACTCAAACCTTTCTGGATCCTTCATGATATGCAGTCTTCCTGGTTCCACCATGCACATAGCCCTCACTAACCCCTCACTAAGAGAAGATCTGCTACACAGAACATTGCTATAGAAGAAAATACCACAGAGGGAAGGACTTGTTTAAAGGAAACATAATTTCTCCTGTTACCAGGGATGTTAGGAAAATTTAAAAAGAGGTGGTTGGGAAACAAAAGAAGAGATGACCCATTCAAATCCCGTAAACATGCCGATGACAGACACTAAAAATAGTAACAAGAGGGAAAGTCTTTATCTATGGAATGCTTTTAGCAGGATGTACCTTGTCCATCCAGGTTGCTTAATATAAACAAAGCTGGAATTTATGGATTTATGGGGCATGGATCATTGGGAAATGTCACATAAGCTGTATAATTAATAGAGTATCAAGGAAACGTTTTATAATTGAAGTGGCTCCTTTTCTGCATGTGATGTCCCAGACTTCTCCATGTTTCACCTAGATGGCCTGCATCCTTTAAATTATTAATAAAAGTAATGGGTGTGACTTCTGAGTCCTGTGAGTTTTTAAAAAATAAATAGATAGGAACTTTTTCTGAGGAATAACCTAGACAGGCCTCAGCAATCAAAACATGTTTGGAAAATCTTTAGCACAACGTCTGGGAGTGGGGTGAGCCCTCAAATACTTAATTGAGAACTAACGATGCTGGTGGTAAGAGAGACAAAATAGCATGTAAATGTTATATGGGAATAATACGAATTACCCAAAAAGAAGCAGAAGGAAGGGAGTAAAGGGAAAACAGAATAAACTCACTGATTGACTCCTAGGCATTATTTCGGAATAAAAAAATATCAGATGGAGCTTACATATCAAGCTCCAAGCTCTTAAGCAGATATGAAATCCAAACACTAAGATCACGGTAGTAACTAAAATTGGATAGAGGAGGAGAGGGAAGGGAGAGAGAGCAGTTACTAGATCATTTCAGTATTTGCTCATAGAAGGAAAACAATGGATATTATCTAAAGAAAGTGAGGACTCAGGCATTATATAATAATGAGAAAAGCAAATTAAAATTAGCCAAAATATCATGATTAACCTGTTGAATTGGAAAAGAGCACAAAGCTTGATAACACTCTGCATTGATCATAGTGTGTATATTGCCGGTAGTAACATAAATTAGTACAACCTCTATGTACAGTGATTTGGCAACATTTAATAATTAAAGAAAAAGGAGTAAGCATCATTCTACTTCCCTATATGAATGTAGCCAAATGGCCCATGTTGATGAGGAAAAGTTCTTTACAGAATTCAGTTAATAACTTTGGAAGGAACGATAAGATTAGAAATAACGCCATTTTGCAGACCTCAACTAAAACAATGGATAGAATTATTAAATAAAATGTTGATGGGAAGCATTACAATAGAAGAATCATGTGGTCACCACCTGAACCCACTGATGAATCTCAGCATGAATAAGAGTGAAACAACCAGAAACAATGCACTGAAGTATAGAGAGGTGAAAGGAAATTGGGCCTGGGATTTGCTTTAAAATACTTCAGCTAAAATAGTAACAACCACAAAACCAACAAAAGTGATCAATGGGGAAATTGTGACAATATGTTGATGATGACTGGAACTCTGTGATGGGGCTCATTACACCATTATCTCTATTTTGTGTATGTTTGTAACTTTGCATAATAAAAAAAAAGTAGAGCATACATACCAGCATTTTCAAATGGGACGCAGCTTGTAATAATAGAATTTTGGATTGCAAAGTAAAAATAAATGGAAAATCACTTAAAACAATGGGACTGGGGTTTTCTGCAGGTATCTAAAAAATAAGAGATAATAGTTTTAATAATTCAAAGGAAAAAAAACTTCATTGCTTTACCTCATCACTTTAAATTGTTTCCCTCTATGCTTTTTGCAATCTGTTTTTAAGAATTCAAATTACCTAGAAAAACTTTCTAAGGAAATGCATTTGTTTTGTGAGTGAAAGATGTTTACGTTTTCAGTGATCATCTAATTTAGCAATTCAGCATTGCAATGAAGAAATGTTCAAATCTTGATTTATCAACTAGTTACCTAGCTACTAATGTGTCCTCCTATAAAGTAATGAAAATTTCCAGAAATAAAAATGTTATTCTTACCAGATTGTTATCCCTAAAGAACCATCTTCTTGGACACGGATAAAACCTCAACAAATCGGAGAGTTCATTTATGTTGAAAGTATTTTCTGGTAGTTGGCAGTTAGCTGTGTTTACCTTAAAGAAAACATGACTTGTGAATTTTATTTTCTATTAATAAATGATTTAATCTATTATACATATGGCTTATTATATAGATAATTAGAATAGAGCTCTATAAACCCAATGCATTTGTCATTGATAAAATAGAGTTCTTTATATAAAACTTCCATTTTTTGATAAATGGAAATTGGATAAATCGGATAAATTTTCATAAATACTCTAAAAGATAACAGACGTTGGCAGTGGAGATTAGTAAACCAATTCTTAGGGCACAGATTTACTGGAAACAATTTCTAGATCTTGGGAATAAAAGCACCATAAAAATCCAAGGTACTTTTGACAAATTTAGCCCTTTCTCCATTAATCAATGAATATTATTTTAGCACATACTATTTGTCAGGTGTGGAACAAAACATAAATTCTCCTTGCTGACACACAGGTTACTGCCTAATATAGTAATTGACAAACTCTTTCTTAAATCCAAACAGTAAATATTTGTGCTTGGGATCAGACAGTCTCTGGTGCAACTATTCAACCCTGCCATTTTGAAGCAGAAAACAGCCTTAGATAATATGTAAACAAGTGAGTGCGGATGTGTTCCAATAAAACTTTAATAACAAAAACATGAGGCTGCCCATGGGCATAGATTACCAACTCATGACCCAGGGCCTAATAGGTAAAAACAAGTAATCAGGCATCAAGGATACAGTTTCTGATTGGAGAAGGACTTGAGGGGTTCAAGAAGGTTTCCCAGAGGAAGCAATTGTGGAAAATCAATGATCTAAATAAGCCTCTATCAAATCAAATTAATCCAAAAGATACAAGGCAGGAGATAAAGAATCTAAGAATATAAATTAAGAAAGTAAAATGAAAACACAGCCTATGAAATGGGGGAAAATATTTGCAAATTATATACTTGATAAGGAATTAATATCGGGGCACCTGGGTGGCTCAGTCATTAAGCGTCTGCCTTCGGCTCAGGTCATGATCCCAGGGTCCTGGGAT